>NC_081849.1:61845948-62149709 GCF_963259705.1 Myotis daubentonii
CGCATGCGCGGAAAGGGGCTGGTACCTGAGGACGCGCTGTCTTTTTGAATCGGGAGGGAGTCACAAGCTCCCAACTGCTCTGAACTCCGGTTCCAGGAAGTCTCTGGGGACCCAGGACTCGTTCGGGGAGAGACTGGACTGTCTGGCAGAGGGCAGAACTCGGAACTCGGGGGCGGCTTTCCCTCAGAGGTGCTTGCAGCAATTATCGGGACACTGAGACTCGGGCGGCCCCTTAGGGCAGGGCTGAGAATCCGCCATAGTTCCTTGCTCCGCCCTTTGATTCCCTGAGACCCCGCCCCACCCAGGCTGCGGCAGAGGCTTTTGCATATGAATGCCCTGGCCCTTTGCAACCTGAAAATTAACTAACAAACTGCAGCTGGGCCACAGACCCAGAACTTCCAAGAGAAGGCCCAAGGCCCCACAGCAGCTTGCATTGCTTCACAGCTGGGCCTCGTCAGGGCACCTCCAAACTCCAAAAAAGGAAGGGGAATCTGCAGTTCTCTTCATAGCTCCTGCTGGGTAACCTCCAAGAGCCAGTGTACCCAGTGGTCAGAGGGGAACCATCCGGATTACAATGCCTCAGATCCATAAGGGACACACGAGGGGGCAGACTCAGTGAGCACCAAAGCCCCACTGAAGCAAGTCTTGCCCCAGAAGGGTGTCTTCAGCACAGAAGTTCTCCCACTGCAGACACAGCCGATTCTCACTGCCAATTGGCCTGGAGGTCAACTCCTCCCAGTGATCCTACAACAATCAAGGCATAACTACAACAAGACTGTGCACAAAACCCACAAGGGGGTGCACCAAGAGTGTCCACCTCAGGTAACGGGGGAGGCTGAGCCACTGGGCCCTACAGGACACCTAGCACACAAAACCACTCTACCAACACAGGGAAGCATAAAAAAATGCGGTGACAAAGAAACAGGTCACAAAGGACAGACATGGAGGAAAGCAAACAACTGGATATAGAGTTCAAGGCCATGTTTATAAGGTTTTTCAAGAATTTCATGGAAACCACCGATAAATTTAGTGAGACCCTCAAGAAATCTAGTGAGACCCTCGAGGATATGAAAAAGGACCAACTAGAAATTAAGCATACACTGACTGAAATAAAGAATAATATACAGAGATCCAACAGCAGACAAGAGGATCCCAAGAATCAAGTCAAAGATTTGAAATACAAAGAAACAAAAAATACCCAACCGAAAAAGAAAAAAGAAAAAAGATTCCAAAAATATGAAGATAGTGTAAGGAGCCTCTGGGGCAACTTCAAGCGTACCAACATCAGAATTATAGGGATACCAGAAGAAGAGAGAGGGCAAGATATTGAAAACCTATTTGAAGAAATAATGACAGAAAACTTCCCCTACCTGGTGAAAGAAATAGACTTACAAGTCCAGGAAGCGCAGAGAACCCCAAACAAAAGGAACCCAAAGAGGACCACACCAAGACACATCATAATTAAAATGCCAAGAGCAAAAGACAAAGAGAGAATCTTAAAAGCAGCAAGAGAAAGAAACTCTGTTACCTACAAGGGAGTACCCATACGACTGTCAGCTGATTTCTCAACAGAAACCATGCAGGCCAGAAGAGAGTGGCAAGAAATATTCAAAGTGATGAATAGCAAGAACCTACAACCAAGATTACTTTATCCAGCAAAGCTATCATTCAGAATAGAAGGTCAGATAAAGAGCTTCACAGATAAGAAAAAGCTAAAGGAGTTCATTACCACAAACCAGCAGTATATGAAATGCTGAAAGGTATTCTTTAAGAAGAGGAAGAAGAAAAAGGAACTCTTACCATTTGCCACAGCATGGATGGAACTGGAGAGCAGATAAATACCACATGATCTCACTCATTTGTGGAATATAATGAACAACATAAACTGATGAACAAGGACTGATCCAGAGACGGAGAGGCATTGATTGGACTGTTGGGCCTTGGAGGGAAGGTAGGGGAGGGTGGGGGTAAGGGGGAAAGATCAACCAAAGGACTTATATGCAAGCATATAGGCCTAACCAATGGACACAGACAACGGGGGTGGGGGGGGGGGTGGGGGGTGAGGGCATGAGTGGGGGGGGGTGGTAGGGGGTAACGTAGGGATAAGGACACATATGTAATATCTTTTTTTTTTCATATGTAATATCTTAAGCAATAAAAAATATATTTTAAAAAAAAGATATTTCCATTTGTGAAACAGATATAAAAATAAGCCAGGCAACCTCAAAGCATTTTACACTTTCAAAGCAAATCAGAACATAGTAAATTATATACCTTAGACTAATGTTCAGAACACTTTATGGTTAAATTATTCTGTTAACTCCCACGGTTTTTAAAAATATTTTTAATCCTCACCCGAGGATATTTTTTCCATTGATTTTCAGAGAGAGTGGAAGACAGAGGGGAAGACAGAGAGAAACATCAATGTGAGAGAAACACATCGATTGGTTGCCTCCTGCATGCACCCTGACCAGGGCCTGGACCGGGGAGGAGCCTGCAACCAAGGTACATGCCCTTGACCGTAATCAAACCTGGGACCCTTCGGTCCCCAGTCCAAAGCTCTTATCCACTGAGTCAAACCGTGGCTAGGGCTCCCATGGTTTTTAATGAGAATCTACAACTACTGTGGCTTGCAATATCCTATGTAGTTACTTCTTTGTATTTTGGTAGTCATGTAGAAGTGTACGTGATGTATGTTGCAAATATTAGCAATATATCAGGAAACAAGTGTGTGTGAGTATAATGGGACAATATTAAAGGTCTAACCCAGGGGTTAACTTTTTCTTAAAGGACTAGATAATGAATATTTTTGGCTTGTGGCCCATACAGTCTCTACTCAATTCTGTCACTATAGCACAAAAGCAGCCATAGATAACACACACACACACAAATTTTTTTGAAGCAGGCAGCAGTCCAGATTTGGCCCAAAGATCATAAATTCTGCCTCATTCATGAGGTTTATAATCTACTTCTACTAGGGAAAGTTAAAGTACCAACTGAATATAATAAAAAATATAGTAAGATATGTGTAATAAGAGAATTACCAAGTAAAAGATAAGGTTCAAAGAAAAATACTAATATATAAGGCATTAAGGCTGAGCATCAATATTAGAAACTAATGATATATTATTTGTGATCAAAGAGGCTTTAAAATGTTTTTTAAGAGTTAAAATTTCTAGAATGGAAAAAGATATTCATTGGGGGGAAAAAGCTATTTGAAAATTACAGCAAAAAGAGTAATGAAAAAAGGAACTGTGCATATATTTAGGTGTTGCTAATTTTCATTCTGTTCTTAAATTTAAAAAAATGAAGTGTTTTAGTTGGATGCAAATTCTTCAGAACATTAAAAGACATTTGAAATACAACTATTATCAAGATCTTGATTGATATTCTTTCACAAATATATGCCAATTATTTATCTATTGAGATAAGTATATAATAACAATAAAACAACAACCTATAATTTTCCAAAAAGATAAAATGTTTACTTTGTATATGAAATAAACTTACAAAGCAAAATAAATCCCTGTTAACATCTGCACCATGAATTCTGAAGAAACTGGTATCCTGCTACTTACACCTTTGTATTTTCTTACATGTTGTCTGGGATATCCACAAACACAGATTCTAGAAAGACCAAAATAAAAATATTTGTAAAATTGGTAAAATTTTAGGTAATTTATTTTTTAACATTTACAAGCCAACAGTATACTGGGTATGCTCACTTCTCTAAACAAAAGAATCTTTCCAAACAGAATATTGGTCTATAACATTTTCCTAAGCCAATTAGATTGGGGGGAAAATGCATAAAGCTAGAGGGGTGTTAATATGTAGTAAGTGAACCATATTCTCAGAGTTGATTTACTAATTTTGATCAATTATTAATAATTTTTAGTCACTGTAAAACCTAGTACATGGACTCAGCACTATATATATATATATATATATATATATATATATATATATATATATATGTATATATATATATATATATATATATGAGAGAAATATGCTAATTAACCAGGACACCGTAAAAGGTCGACTGGACAGGAGGAGGTTGCGCGTCAGGGGCGGGGTGGCAGGGGCCTCCGCACCTGCGCTGGGGGAGGGCCTGATCAGCAATGGCTGTGGCTGCTTCAAGGGCCGGAGAGGGAGTGGGCAGCACCGTGTAATTTCAAATCGCGCGCTGGGCTCCTAGTTTATCATAAAAAAATTCTTTTATTTTAATATATTTTTATTGATATCAGGGAGGACGGGAGAAGGAGAGAGAGACAGAAACATCAATGACGAGAGAGAATCATTGATTGCCTGCTACACGCCCCCGACTGGGGATCCAGCCCACAACTCGGGCATGTGCCCTGACCAGGAATCAAACCATGGCCTCCTGGTTCATAGGTGACACTCAACCACTGAGCCACGCCATCTGGGCACTGACAAAATTCTTGACACAAACTGCAGGCTTAAAAAAAATACTCTAAAATGACATTCAAACAACATACAGTACATACCTTAATAAACTAAAGATAGATTGTTACAAACCATAAGAGAAATAAAATAAGCAAATAGTTACATATTCTTTGAATGCCTAAATATGACAACAAAGGTAGATTCCTAGAGAAAGATCAATATATTTTTACCAAAAATTGTTAAAGGAATAAAAGTAGGTATTTATTTATTTATTTTGGTTCTTTACTTTTTTTTTTATCTTTAATTTCTTTATTGGTTAAGGTATTATATATGTGTCCTCATCCCCCCATTAACTGCTGCCCCTCCCCCCCGGAAGTATTTATTATAGTGAAGAATATTTAAGGTGTACTAAAGTTAAGGAGTACTTATTGTAATGAATAGAAAGCCACCTAAAGTCCAATACAGCGGACCAATAATAAATCATTCAGACAATACTATGAAACAATTAAACATGACGTGTGGTTTTTTTTGGCATGCGTGTATTTTTTTAGTGAAAGCAGTTTTATTACAGAAAAGCTCCCTGCTACAGGGAGGGGACCCAAGCAGGTTGCCCTGATGTTTTGAAAGTCTACTTAAATAACAGGAAAAAATTGTACAAAACCATGCATGTATCCTAATCTGTATAAAAAGATCATATACTAAGTCTTAGAGTTATCTCTGGGCTGTGGTATTATAGATGTACTTTCTTTCCTTTTTTTTTTTTTTTTTAAATCCTCACCCAAGGATGCGTTAGTTTTTTTAAATTGATTTTTTTTTTTGAGAGAGAGAGAGAGAGAGAGAAACATCAATGTGAGAGAAAAAGAGCAGATGCCTCCACTGCACCGCAACCAGGGATCAAACCCAAAACCTTTTTGGTATATAGTATGATACTCCAACCAACTGAGCCACCCAACCAGGGTAATGTACTTTCTTTTTGATTTATTGTAGAGGCCTGGTGCACAAAAATTAATGCACTTGGGGGGGGGGGTTGTCCCTCAGCCTGGCCTGTGCCCTCTCAGTCTGGGATCCCTCAGGGGATGTCCATCTGCCGGCTTAGGCCCGCTCCCCAGGAGATTGGGCCTAAGCTGGCAGTCAGACATCCCTCTCAGTCCTGGAGCCCTCAAGGGATGTCCAACTGGGCGGGCCTAAACTGGCAATTGGACATCCTTAGTGCTGCCGCTGAGACAGGAGAGGCTCCCGCCACTGCCACTGTGCCCGCCAACCATGAGCCCAGCTTCTGGCTGAGCATGCTCCCCCTGTGGAAGCGCACTGACTACCAGGGGCAGCTCCTGCATTGAGCGTCTGCCCCATGGTGGTCAGTGCACATCATTAGCAACCGGTCATTTTACAGTTCAGTCTATTTACATATTAGCCTTTTATTATATAGAATGTATTTTCTAAATTTTCTATAATCAGCATGCACTGATTTTTTTTAAAAAATTAAGTTTTCATTTTCTTTTTTTTATTGATTTTTGAGAGGAAGGGGGAGGGAGAGAAAGAGAGACATCAATGATGAGAGAGAATCATTGATCAGCTGCCTCCTGCAAGCCCCCTACTAGAGATCAAGCTTGCAACCTAGGCATGTGCCCTTGACTGGAATTGAACTCAGGACCCTTCAGTCCGCAGGCTGATGCTCTATCCACTAAGCCAAACCAGCGAGGGCTTTATTTTCAATAAAACAGAAAAGAACTGTTTTCTCATAATGTGCTGTGGTTGATATAATACAACCATTACTTAATATAGTACCAATCAATAAATTGTAATGACTTACTCCCTTCCCCAATGCAATTACTACCTGGAACTTAATATTTCCTCCACTCCAGGAATCTAAACTTTTACTTAAATATGCTCAAGTATACCACAGACCATTTCAAAAATATACTCACGAGGGTATCATTAATTCAAAGCAACTTTAAAGAGTAAGTATACATTCATTTGATATTGAGAGGAACTTAAAATTCTTTAGAACCATGGGTAAAAGGGAGCAGCGATACTTATGGACTGAATGTTTGTGTTCCCCTCAAATTCATGTTGAAGCCCTAATCCCCCAATATGGTAATATTTGGAGATAGGGCCCTTGGGAGTAACTAGGTTTAGATAAAGTTATGGAAGTGAGGCACCCACCATAGGATTAGTGCCCTTAGCAGAAGAGGAAGAAAGACCAGAGGTCTCTTCCATGTGAAGGCACAGTGAGAAGGCAGTAGCCTGCAAGCCAGCAAGATGGCCTTCGCCAGGAACCAAATCTACTGGCACCTTGACCTTTAATCTGCCAGACTCCACAACTGTGAGAAATAAATGTCTATAAATGCCACTCAGTCTATAATATTTTGTTTCAGCGGCCTGAGATGACTAAGACAGAAACTGAAAAAATTTAGCTGGACATGAAATAAAACCAACTTAAATGTTGTTAGTATTTTGTTTCAGCAGCCTGAGATGACTAAGACAGAAACTGAAAAAATTTAGCTGGACATGAAATAAAACCAACTTAAATGTTGTTTGCTGTTACAAAAACTTACATCCAAACTAAAATAGACTCCTCTAACTCTTATTATCTAAAAAAACAAACTTAGAACCATCTTACTTTTTATACCTTACACTTTTATGGTACATGTGGAAGTAAATAACAGAGAAGCAATATATGAAAGATAGAATTTTTTCAATTTATTTATTCATTCAGTAAATACTTATCAAGGTTTGTATTGTGTCATACACTAGGGATATAGATGAAATCTGTAGCACCCACAGGGAGTCACAATTTAACCATGGAGACTGTGTAGTAAACAAATATTTCAATGAGTAAGTTACAGAAATAAAAGGAGAGAGTGGCCGAAACCGGTTTGGCTCAGTGGATAGAGCGTCGGCCTGCGGACTGAAAGGTCCCAGGTTCGATTCCGGTCAAGGGCATGTACCTGGGTTGCGGGCATATCCCCAGTAGGAGATGTGCAGGAGGCAGCTGATCGATGTTTCTCTCTCATCGATGTTTCTAACTCTCTATCTCTCTCCCTTCCTCTCTGTAAAAAAAATCAATAAAAATATATTTAAAAAAAAAAAAAAGGAGAGAGTGGAAAACTCTAGTGGAAGAAGTAGAAAGTCAGAGGTTTCCCAGAAAGCTATTCCTTTGGTCTACCATAATTTATTTAACCAATCTAGTGGCTCATATTAACTTATTTAACTTTTTTTTTTCTTTTTTAATCCTCACCCAAAGACTACCATAATTTATTTAACCAACCTAGAGTCTTGAAGAAAAAAGGATGAAATAGCATGACATCAAGTAAACTGGGGAAATTTTAGTAGGATAGAATGCTAGGACGCTAGAAAATAACAGAAAAGCTAAATAGGGGTCAGATCACAGAGTATCTTATACCCTGCTAGGCTTTATCATGTAGGCAATGAGAAGCAACTAAAGGTCTTGTTTTAAGCAAGGAAGTGACATGATCAGCTTGGTCTTTCAATTATATCACATAGGTTGTATTGGAAGAGTTCACTGAAACAGGAGAAGAGAGTGTCAAAATATCCCACAAGTGAGATAAAGTGAGCCAAACTAAAGGAGTAAGTGTGGCGTCACATCTGAGAAGTAAAATTGAATAGGAGTATATGATTATTTCTACACTAGTGTGGATAGCAGTCTGGATGGTAGTGTCATTAAATGAACTTGGACAAAAAAGACATACTGTTTTAGAAGATGCTAAGTTTCGGATATATGGTATAGATGTCTTTATCTATATCTGTAGCTGCATTCCTGAGCCCTACTATCTAAGACACTGCTCCAGAGTAGAAGCTGGGCTTTGTAGTCTGTTTTAAGGTCTAAAGGTGAAAGTTGCTGCATCAAGTCATTCCTTAAACTAGTTTTTCTGAAGTGTTGGTCCTTATTCTCATTTTAGTCCATAACAAAGTTTTACTAGACCATAGTGAAATGAGAAACAAAGAAAGCTAAACATCCCGTTTTTAATTTATAAATTATTGTCCTTCCCTTCCACTCTCCCTGCTTTTTGATATTAAAATAGTCTCAGTTTTGTAAAATAATGTTGACGGTAGATATTTATAATATCACTTGGAAAGATAAAAAGTTGGCAACACTATGTAGATATTCTACCCACTCCATCTTTGTTAAAAATTTTACAGATCTTGTAAAATTCAGAAGTCTGGGCACCTGTGACTTTAAAGGATTTAAAACAAGAAACATATTAGAAAAACTCAGTAAGTAAGAAAGATGGCACATTGGTATCATTTTTCAACGTCTAGGAAATATAATTATGCTAATTTAGGAATCATCTGACTCTCCAATTCTCTTATCTTCTCTTACAAGCCTCTTGCTTTATTACCAACCTTCTCCCTCTGGTCCTGTACAGTTTTATATCTTATTCAGTATCAATTTCTGATTTTCTGTTTGGTTCGTTTTGATTTGATTTCTAAGTATTGCTCTATGCACCCTCCCTTTTATTAATTTTCAAAGTTACATTTTCTAAATAAGTCCCCCAAATTTAAATTATTCTACAAGTTTCTTAATTCTCTATTATCTCTATTTACTTGAATTACCAAAGGCATTTTGTATATCTTTTTGTTTTGGTTTGTTGTTTATTTGTTTTTTAAAGGTAACATGTTCATCACAGCACAGCAAATTTAGAAAAGGACAGAAAATCATATAGGAAAACATTAAAATAAACCATAATTCTACCAATCAGAAATAACTATTATATTTTAAATCAATGCTAGAATCATAGCATATACAATATATCAGTAAATACCTTTTAAAATCACAATTTTAAAATGTTTGCATAGTATACCAAGGACTACCATAATTTATTTAAACAACCTAGTGGCTCAATTTTTTTTAAACAAGGAATGCTTAAAAACTGTATCTCTTACTTATTTCTTGGTACCAAATTAGAGCACAACAGAAATAAAAAAATAATTTTCTTAAAACAAACAAAACAGAAACAACCACATGCCAAATACTGAAAGATTATAATAGCTCCATCCTTTTAATTATATAATATATTTTTTTTCTGGTGAAATATTGCATTGAATTGCTATTCAACATTAGCTTCTTTGTTGTATTTTTTGTGACTATAATAACTTTCCATGTGTTGGCTAGGCTGAACTTCATATTAACTTATTTTTCCCATTTTTAATCCTCACCCAAGGATATTTTTCCATTGATTTTCAGAGAGAGTGGAAGAGAGAGGGAAAGACAAATAGAAACTTTGATGTGAGAGAGGCACATCGATTGGTTGCCTCCTACACATACCCCAACCAGGGCCCAGGCCAAGGAGAAGCCTGCAACTGAGATATGTTCCCTTGGCCGGAATCAAACCTGAGCCCCTTTGGTCCGCAGGCTGACGCTCTATCTACTGAGCCAAACCAGCTAGGGTATCTTATTTAACATTTTAAATACCCCTAACTGGTGTGGCTCAGTTGGTTGGAGCGTCATCTGTACACCAAAATGTGGTGGGTTCAATTCCCTGTCAGGGCACATACCAAGGTTGCCAGTTTGATCCCTGGTTGGGGCGCATGTGGGAGGCAACTGATTAATGTTCAATTCCTTCATGGCACATACCGAGGTTGCAGCTTTGATCCCTGGTTGAGAGGCAACTGATCAATGTTTCTTTCTCACATTGATGTTTCTCTTTCTCTCTCTCCCCTACCTTCTCTCTCAAATCAATAAAAAAAGTTTTAAACAAATAATAAAACAAAAATAACTTAGATATATAACAAACTAGCAACCCTAGATTCATATATTTCAATATTAAAAACATTTAAATTTTAATTTACCTTGAACAAATCTGACACAATGATTGAAGAGAAACACTGGGCATATAGGTTAAGGCAGCATTGTAACACAACAAAAGGAATGTCAACACTTCAAACCTAAAGATAAACCAAAAGAATATTTACAAATCTTTAAAATTTTAAGTCAACCATAATTAAATTAAGCAGGCATTGGGGAGAGGTATGTTACAGAATAAACCTATACAAAATAATCACAACAATAATAATACAGAATTCCAAAAAGAAAAAAGAAGACTTCCCAAGTAACAGTCACATGAAAATTATCTTAAAATTCGATGTTTCCAATGACATCTAAAGCAAAGTATAAGTGGCAAATCGGGACTATGTTTTTTCTCTTGTACAATGACTCTATTTTTAAAAAATTGTTATACACAACTCATTAAACATTATTTATAAGCCTACTGAAATAATGTTTTTAATCAGTGCAGTAGTAGTGTAGGTTATGTCTCTACAGCATACCTATTCTGTGCTGTCAGCATCTCCCTTTGGGGGTGAGGTCCACTGTATACAACTTTTGACAAACCATGCTGGGATAGTGCACTCTCAGTCAGAGCCATGGACCCAATGCTGGAAGGCTAAAAAAAGGACATTTGAATAAAGAAGAAATAAAAACCCTTCTGTTAAAAATGTGATACTTAGAATACATATACCACTAAGAATAATTGCCATGAAATCAAAAATCTTAAAAATATTCACACTGTCTACTAAATTTTCTGCTTAAAGAATAACTAACAACTGCCCTAACCAATTTGGCTCAGTGGATAGAGCATCAGCCTGAGGACTCAAGGGTCCCAGGTTTGATTCCGGTCAAGGGCATGTGCCTTGGTTGCGGGCACATCCCCAGCGGGGAGTGTGCAGGAGGCAGCTGATCGATGTTTCTAACTCTCTATCCCTCTCCCTTCCTCTCTGTAAAAAATCAATAAAATATTTTTTTTTTTTTTAAAAAAAAGAATAACTAACAACCAAACTACAAATAGAAATAATAGTTATTCAAAAATTCTGCCATGAGAATACATAATTGCTACCAAAAAATAGACTAGTCTTATCCATTGGAAGAAGAGAAAAATATTTCAAAATGAATACTTTAGATTTCTTAAGAATCAGATTTTAGAGTTTAATGATTTTGAGTTCTTATTTCAAATTTGAAAACAGCAAATACTTTAGTGTTTTATACTTACAGTACTAATAAATTGATCAAAAATTTTGTCTCAATAACCAGACCCCAATTTATAGCAACTTCAAATCTTAGCAATAATAAGCATACTTTGATAAAATGTCACTTACTTCATGATATACAGATGGCTTCGATAAAGATGGAATCGTAAAACTCAATACTTTACTATGTCCCTGTTTGTCAACTATTTCCTACAAAAGTAAAAGAAAGTATATTAAAATATTTATGTTTCGCACATAAATTTAAAAGTTAAATTTAAATTGTTATTCTAAAGTATGACTTGGAAAGAATTTTAAAGTCAACTGAAATCTTAAATTATGATAATCCATCATAAATTATTCAGAAATACTTGGAGTTAACCTTCCACTTTTGAAATATAGTAATATAATACTCTGGTTTCTCTTCAGATCGCATAAATCTTTCTCCTTTTAAAATATAAGTAACATAAAAAAAATTATATATAAGTAACATAATTTTAAGGATGGCTAACATATAAATATAGTTTTAATAGTCATTAATTTTTTTCATGTAAAAAGTTACATTTTCTAAATCAATTGACGCAGTTATGAAATATGTCAAAAAAAAGTTCTTACTTTTTTTTCCATTTTAAAAAGTAGAAACCTTAAGTATCTAGAATGTCATACTAATTAATATAAAAACACTACTAGTAATTCAAACTGTATGTTAAATCAATGTTATAAACTCTGGAAACAGTCCAAATTTTACAGAACTATTAGTGGTAGATGTTAGACTAAATTTTTTCTCCTAAGCTTTTTGTGAAGGTCACAATTTATAGACAATGGGTTTTAAGTTTAAAAACTTTTAAATTCAATAATGATATTTTCAGATATCTCTACAAAAGAAATGGTCTTATTTTCAGTCTTCAGTCAATCCCAAAAGAGTTATTTACATAACTAGAGGCCCGGTGCACAATATTCATGCACAGGTAGGGTCCCTAGGCCTGGTGGTCAGCGTACGTCATAGCAAGCGATTGAACTCCTGATGGAACTCCCGCAGGGACACTTTGCATATTAGCCTTTTATATACACACACACACATACATATATATGTATATACATACATACATACATACATATATACGTGTGTGTGTGTGTGTGTGTGTGTGTGTATTTATTTATTTATTATATGTATGCCCATATAGACCTCAACCTCATAAAGTTATGTTTGGAAGAATGAGCTGAATCATTTGTTGTACAAAAAAACAAATATTAGCTTTACAAACATGAAAAGTAGTTGCTATTTGCTTTTGCTGAAAATGTTATGCATTTGCTTTTGCCAAAAAACATTTTGTTAACCACATTAAATACAAACCAAATTGTAAACCCCTAGAAGAAGAGCTTCAATGCATCCACTGCTGTGCACATTTCTGCTGGCTGAGACGGCAAGGTAGCACCAAATCAGTTCTGGAAGAAACTGCAGTGTAAATCGAAGTAACTGCTCCTCTCCACTGCGATAGAATTCAAAGAGCTGGTGACAGACAGGTTCTAGCAACTGGAAGAGGGCAAAATGTTAATTCAAAGATTGGATTGTATTTGAAAGACACTGATATATAAAATATAAAAGTTTTTCCTTGATTGTAACTGCTGAAATATATAAAAGTGTTTCCCATTTTTTGGGGGGAGGGAGGAGAACTACTCATTGCTAAACTATTTAGTAAAACTTTGAACTCTAGTGGAAGGCTAAAGCAAAGCAAGTGTATATAGAAGTACTTCATAAACTTTAAAATATTTTATAACTAAGGTAGCATTGTTAGTAAAACCATATCTTTTTAATTTCTTAAAATACCTAGGATGTAAATAGTTTCTCCTTAATATCTTTAATGCCCTTTCTTTCTAATTAAAAATAAAAATGCCAATATATAAATAATTGGCTACAGGGTTGGAGAAATTCAAGTGGGAATCCTACGTAGTTACTGTTATCTCCTGAGTTTAGAATTAGGCAGCATTTGTCAATGACTGGTGTGTGAAATGGCTGAATAATTACAGAGCCCTTAGATCTACATCCCTATTGAAACCATGGTTAATTGCCACCGGATAATCTAAACATTGTGGTCATTTTGTTTTAAACATGATTTGGAAATTATCTATATAATCTTTCCTCTCCCACCACAACCTCTGTATAATAGACATTTTTAAAAACAGAAAGTCAAGATAAGAGACCCTTGTAGGTATTATTATAAAGCATATTCAGTGATCACACAGAGTCATAAACAAATATTTGAAGAGATTCAGAGTAGTCATTTTTCACACCATCAGGCTATAAATATAAGTCAAGTTACTAAACAGATTTTCTACTACCAATAATTATAATGAACAGAAACTAATTTATAATGGATGTTTATATATATACTAGAGCAGTGATGGCGAACCTTTTGAGCTCGGTGTGTCAGCATTTTGAAAAACCCTAACTTAACTCTAGTGCCATGTCACATATAGAAATTTTTTGATATTTGCAACCATAGTAAAACAAAGACTTATATTTTTGATATTTATTTTATATATTTAAATGCCATTTAACAAAGAAAAATCAACCAAAAAATGAGTTCGCGTGTCACCTCTGACACGCATGTCATAGGTTCGCCATCACTGTACTAGAGGCTCAGTGCACAAATTTGTGCACCAGTGGGGTCCTTTGGCCTGGCCTGTGGGATTGGGCCAAAACCGGCTCTCAGATATCCACCAAGGGGTCCTGGATTGTGAGAGGGCACAGGCCAGGCTGAAGGACCACCAGTGCACGATCAGGGCAGGGAGAGACACAGGAATTTGGCCAGCTGGGGAGGGACCGCGGGAGGGCTCCAGGGCATGTCCAGCCCATTTCGCTCAGTCCCGATCAGCCGGACCCCAGCAGCAAGCTAACCTACCAGTCAGAGCATCAGTGCTCTGGTGGTCAATGCACATCATAGCAACTGGTCGACCGGTTGACTGTCTGCCCCCGGTGGTCAGTGCACATCATAGAGAGCAGTTGAGCAGCCTTAGCATATCATTAGCATATTATGCTTTGATTGGTTGAACAGCCGACCGGTTGACCGGACACTTAGCATATTAGGCTTTTATTACATAGGATTAATTTCAGAGAAGAAAGGGACAGGGAGAGAAAAATAGAAACACCAATGATGAGAGAGAATCATTGATTGGCTGCCTCCTGCACGACCCTTACTGGAGATCGAGCTCCCAACCTGGGCATGTGCCGTGACCAGGAATCAAAAAACCATGTGTGACCTCCTGATTCATAGGTTGATGCTCAACCACTAAGCCAGGTCAGCTGGGCTATGTTGTCTTTTAAGAATATGGATTACAACATGGGAGAACATATTTGCCAATGTTATATCCAACAAGGTTTTAATCTCCAAAATTTGTAGGGAACTCATACAACTTAACAAAAGGAAGATAAACAATCCAATAAAAAAAATGAACAAAGGATCTAAATAGACACTTTTTTAAAAGAGGACATACAGAAGGCCAAGAGACATATAAAAACATGCTCAAAGTCACTAATCATCTGAGAGATGCAAATCAAAACAACAATGAGGTACCATCTCACACCTGTCAGAATGGCTATTATCAACAAATCAACAAACGACAAGTGCTGGCAAGGATGTGGAGAAAAAGGAATCCACTGCACTGCTAGTGGGAATGTAGACTGGTGCAGCCACTGTGGAAAACAGTATAGAGTTTCCTCAAAAAATTAAAAATGGAACTCCCATTTGACCCAGTAATCTCACTTCTAGAAATATATCCCAAGAAATATAAACACCAATCAGAAAGGATATATGCACCCCTATGTTCACAGCAGCACAATTTACAATAGCTAAGATTTGGAAATAGCCTAAGTGCCCATCAGCAGATGAGTGGATGAAAAAACTGTGGTACATCTACACAATGGAATACTACACTGCTGTAAAAAAGAAGGAACTCTTACCATTTGCAATAGCATGGATGCACCTGGGCAGCATTATGGTAAGCGAAATAAGCCAGTCGGAAAAACATAAATATCACATGATCACATTCATTTGTGGGATATAATGAACAACATAAATTGATGAACAAAAATAGATTCAGACCATCCAACCTCAGAGGGAAGGCAGGGTGGGGGGGAGGAAGGATAAGAGAGCAACCAAAGGACTTGTATGCATGCATATAAGCATAACCCATGGTCACAGACTGTAGGGGGATGAGGGCATATCCTGAGGGGTGAGAACAGCTGGTGAGAGGTCAATGGGGGGAAAAGGAGACATACGTAATACTTTCAACAATAAAGAATTTTTAAAAAAGAATACAGATTACACACTACCTTTACCACATTAATCAGGCAAAAACCATAAAACAAAATTATATGCAAAACCTCCTAAATCACTGCTTCTAAATGTGTGGTCCATGGACTGAAAACCATCAACAAACTGTTACCAGTCCCCAACAATATAAATACAGAAACTAAAAGGAAGAAACTTTTATAGCAACTTGATATTGCTCCAACATCTAAGTGGGTGATCAGCAGACTTATTCAGAGTATAGATTAGTTAGGGTTTATCAAATCTGTGTGGGACCTCACATGTGATGTGAGTTGCATGTTCACCATGACCATTAGGTATACATATTCTGTGGCATATTAGAAAACTTTTAAAATCTGGTCTTTCATCACAGTTTGAGAAATAGTGCTATGAACGATTAGAGCTGTTTTCACTGTTAATTTGAATAAAAGAAATGCTATGAACCTGCCGGGAGCCGGTCCATCCTTGCTGTTTCAAGGGACCTGGCATATATGGCATATGGTTCTTAATATGTTTGCTCACCTTCTTGGCGCTGTTTTAACCAAGGTCACCTCTCCGAGAAAGGTTGAATCCCCAGGTAGGGATTTTCCCCTGAAGTTAGGGAGGGAATAAAACCCCTTAACTAAGTGCCAGGCGGGTAATTAATCACTTTAACTACAAACAATCATGCTTAAGCTGCATAATCTTTACTCCCTGGAATGGAGATAAGAAACGCCCTAACCTTTGTAATAGAGATTGATAGGATTGAATCAACTGGTATAAATACAGATGCAACAAGACAACAACAGACAGAATTCAGAAGACAGAACCTACGTGGAACCTGGAGATGGAGGAGCTTCCATGGAGAGAACATGGCAAGGGATCCTGGACTGAACCTGACTGCAGAGGTTGGCAAGAGAGCCTGACTAGAACCTGGTGACCGAACCTGGCTGGAGATCTCAGACAGAACCTGGCTGAAGAACCTAGCGAGGGAACATGGCTACAGAACCTCTCTGGAGATCCGAAGCAGAACCTCTCTGGAGATCGAGACCAGAACTTGGCTGGAGATCCTGGCTAGGCTGCTGATCAACTGAACACTGTCTCCGTGTCCTTCCTTCTTCGCCGACTCCGTCTACGCCTTTGGGAACCCCTGGCGTAACCCAGCATGAACCAAACTGGCCTATCAGAAATTTACCTTACAAACTCTATCCAAAGTAGCCTGGTTAAAACACAGTTCATCAGAAAAATAATTTTTAAGTCTTTTAAAAATATTAAGCACAAAATGATAAATAAGATTTAACTTGCTTAAAAAATTATAAAGCACATAGCTATACTTACTCTACTTAGTGAAATAATTCTCAATTAAATATGGAAAACTTTAAAACAGCTTTTACCCAAACATTAAAAACTAAAACTCTTCAAGGAAACAACTTACACATACTATATAAATTAAGAAGCTTTGGGGAGGAGGGAGGGGCAAGCAAAATATGATTATTCTATTCAGTTATTCCAGTTAACATTTTTGTCACTATACTCCCTATTCTTTCCTACAGCACTTAAAATTCATGATGTACTTTATAGCACACTCAGCAGAAGCTGAGTTATTCCAGATCCCCTCCAAAAGAGGTGAACTACTCAAATAACTAAAGACTCTAGTTTTGATAGTTTCATCCCAAAGGCACATAGGTCTATATAGGACTGAACTCCAAAGTATAAGTTATTTTAGCACTGAGTAATAATAATATTCATGGTATGCAGGGGTGGGCAAACTTTTTGAACCCACAATGGGTTCTTAAATTGGACCGGAGGGCCGGAACAAAAGCATGGATGGAGTGTTTGTGTGAACTAATATAAATTCAAAGTAAACATCATTACATAAAAGGGTACGGTCTTTTATTTCAATAGTTTTATTCATTTCAAACGGGCCGGATCCGGCCCGCGGGCCGTAGTTTGCCCAAGGCTGTAATTAGAACCTATCATGTCTTCTACCAAAATCAAGTACAAAAGAATCACATGCCTCATATTCCTCCCCTCTATTCCCCCTCTTTCCATTCTAACTGGCATAGCTCAGGTTCTCAACAGCTCCCTCCTTGGCTATTTTCATAGCTTCCTACTCTCTTGTTTTCAATTTTTCCATTCTCCAAATCCTCCACATAGCCACTTTCTTAAAGGAATAATCTAATCAAGTCATCCCTTCAGTGCAAAAGAAGTCTATACTGTTTATGACAGATTTCAAGATCCACAATGGCTACAACCCAATCTCTTTCCAGCTTCAGTTCCTACCAGTCTTATCCTCTCTTAACTACTGCATTAGCCTATGTATTTGCTTTTTTTCTAACTGCCATGCCTTTTTATTGTCTACACTATTTCTAACCCTTTTCTATTTCTACTATGAATGGTGGGATTTATAAGCATCAGAATCTGGAATATAGATCATTTTGTCACCTTCGAACTAAATTTGCTACCAAGAAAGAAAGAAAAGGAGATGGAAGCAAGAGAAAAGAAAGAAGGACTGGGGAAAACACCAGCCGGTGCTTGCCTTTCCTTAAATGCCTTACATTTTTTCAGGCCTCTGTAAACTATCCCTACAGCTCGGAATGGTCTTTTATCTTGCACACCTAGCAAATTCAAGCATATCCAACTAGCATCAGTTAAGAATTGCCTTGGAAGTATGTGTTTACTTACTTTCTACTCCTTCCTCTTTTGAGAGGAATGCTATTCATCTTTGAAAGATGCTACTTATCTTTGATTTTCTATTGCCTAGCATTGCAGCTGGCTCATAGTGAACACAAATATTTGCCAAAGGAGTAGATGAATGTAGTGACCCAGACTTTTCTAGGCTACCTCAAGCAAGATAGAGAGAGAGATAAGGAGGAACATGTTCAGAAATGGCTTTTGGATTTTGGTAATAATTTTATTTCTTGGCCTGGGGGTGGGTACACTGGAGTTCATTTTATTATAAATGTTTTTTCACTCTTTCATTTTTGAACATAAAGTACTCTTCTCTTACCCCTTCTACCCCATTTCTCAAAGGCAATAATGTACACTATAGTTGTTTAAACACATATGTTTCTCACTCTTTTATATATGTTATATTTCAAAATAAAAATTTAAAAATCAATCAACTGTACTAGTACAATCAATAGTTCTAATACAACAAAGTGTAAGAGTACTTACCTCACTTTGTGGCTCCTGGATAACTTTATAAAGAGATGAAACTAAAGAACTCTTATCTTTCAAATTTGTGGCATAATTTGGTAAAGATGCTTCTGGTAGTGTCTAAACAAAATAAAAAATACATTTTATTTTTATGAAATGTCCAGAATAGGCAAATCCATAGACAGAATGTAGACCAGTTGTTTTCAGAGATTGGGGGAGGGGAGAGTTGAGAGTGACTAACAGGCATAGAGCTTCTTTTTAGGGCAATGGACATGTCCTAGAATTAGATGCTAGTGTTAGTTGCACAGCATTATAAATATACTAAAAATCGCATTTTTACCTTAAGACAAAAAAAAAAGTTATGTGAATTATTTCTCAACAAAATAATTGCAAAAATAAAACAAAAAATATCTTTAGTCCTCTTACCATCAACGGGGACGTAAACTAACATCAACACTTCATCTTTAATCACCGTGTATGGTAAAAAATGAGAATACAAACCATGTGTAAAGCCAGAGATACGTTTTTCTGTAGCATTATATAAGTTAAAAATCTCATTAGCCATATTGATCCTGCTTTTTAATAAACATTGTATTAATAAACATTGTTGTATAAGGATTGAATGTTTCAAACCTGAAAGCTATAGATCATTATCAAAGTAACTCTCCTGGGTTACATATCGTGACTGTTAAATTAGGTAAGGCTGTTCTCCTTTATAAAATTGGGGAGAAATTTTAGACTTCTCAGAACTGCAAAAAAAGGTAGCCACACTACCAGCAAAACAGTTTTCCTAATGACATTTAAAATATAGACAACTAATCACAGCTTTCCAGCATCACCCATTCAGAAAGCACACCATGACCATAGAGGAATGAGAAAAGATAAAACTCCAGGAGTAAGTCAAACAGTTTGGGATAAAAGTAGTAGGAAAACCTAAAAAGCAAAAACAGAACACATCATAACAAAGGATAAAAACCTATCCTCCTAGAAAATACCCCTTCCTTAACAACATGTCTGTCTCCCAAGTCATTACTTCCTTCAAGCAATCAACAAAAATCCAGCAGTAGATATAATCTATATATCTATATATATAAAAGGGTAAGTGAGTGACTGACCAACCAACCATCCGTCCGACCATCCAACTGACCGGACAGTACATATGACACACATCTTCTTCTATATATATAAAAGGCTAAGTGACCAACCACACGTCGGTCCATCTGCCCAACCAACCGGCCGGTACATATGACGCGCACTGGCAATCCTATCTAATAAAAGAGAAACATGGCAATTGGCGTACGACCGCTACCCTTCCCATTGGCTAATCAGGGCAATATGCAAATTAACTGCCAGCCAAGATGGTGGCCGGCAGCCAGGCAGCTTGAAACTAACATGAGGCTTGCTTGCTTCAGTGACAGAGGACTCCAACGTTCCCCGCCTGCCGCTGCAGGCCTCTGAGCTGCAAGCAACTATGTAACAAACATAGAAGCTAAACAAAACCCCAGAAACCTGCTGGGCTTCAGCCAGCAGGATCGCAACATTGTAAGCAAAGGCCAGAAACCTACTTTCAGCAGCAGAGGCCTAAGAGCTGGAGCCAAGCCTCAAAGCTAAAGCTGGCCCAGAATTAAAAAAAAAAAAAAAAAAAAAGGAGCGGTTGGGAGCTTCAGTCACCCCCAGCCTGAAAACAGCCCTCAGCTCCTCACCCAGACTAGCCAGGCACCCCAGTGGGGACCCCCACCCTGAAGGGTGTGTGACCAGCTGCAAACAGCTATCATCCCCTCACCCAGGCTGGCCAGGCACCCCAGTGGGGACCCCCACCCTGATCCAGGACACCCTTCAGGGCAAACTAGCTGGCCCCCACCCGTGCACCAGGCCTCTACCCTATATAGTAAAAGGGTAATATGCCTCCCAGCACCGGGATCAGCGGAGCCGCAAGGCCTCCCAGCACCGGGATCAGCGTGACAGGGGGCAGCGCCCAAACACCCTGATCGCCCTGTGGCTCTGTGTATGACAGGGTGTGGCGCCCCAACCCCCTGATGGGCCCTGCTCTGTGCGTGACAGGGGGCTGCGCCCCAACCCCCTGATTGGCCCTGCTCTGTGCATGACAGGGTACAGAGCCCCAACCCCCTTGATAGGCCCTGCTCTGTGAGTGACAGGGGGAAATGCCCCAAACCCCTGATTGGCCCTGCTCTGTGCATGATGGGGTGGTGCTGCAACCTCCCCATTGACCCTGCCTTGAGTGTGACAGGGGATGGTGCCCCAACCTCCCAATCGGCCCTACCCTGAGCGTGACTGAGGGTGGAATCACAACCTCCCGATCGCCCTGCTCTGTGTATGACAGGGGGCAGCGCCCCAACTCCCCAATCGGCCCTGCTCTGAGCCCAACCAGGGGCTGCACCTAGGGATTGGGCCTGCCCTCTGCCACCCGGGAGCAGTCCTAAGCCAGCAGGTCATTATCTCCCGAGGGGTCCCAGACTGTGAGAGGGCACAGGCTGGGCTGAGGGACTGCCGGGGTCCAACCCCAGCAGGTCCAGGGGCCCCCAAAGGTGTGGACGGAGTCGGCGAAGAAGGAATGACACGGAGACAACGTTCAGTTGATCAGTAACCTAGCCAGGATCTCCAGCCAGGATCTCCCGCCAAGTTCTGGTCTCGATCTCCAGAGAGGTTCTGTGTCCATGTTCTCTTGCTAGGTTCTCCAGCCATGTTCAGTCACCAGGTTCTAGTCAGGCTCTCTTGCCAACCTCTGCAGTCAGGTTCAGTCCAGGATCCCTTGCCATGTTCTCTCCAGCAAAGCTCCTCCATCTCCAGGTTCCGCGTAGGTTATGTCTTCTGAATTCTGTCTGTTGTTGTCTTGTTGCATCTGTATTTATACCAGTTGATTCAATCCTATCAATCTCTATTACAAAGGTTAGGGCGTTTCTTATCTCCATTCCAGGGAGTAAAGATTATGTAGCTTAAGCATGATTGTTCATAGTTAAAGTGATTAATTACCCGCCTGGCACTTAGTTGAGGGGTTTTATTCCCTCCCTAACTTCAGGGGAAAATCCCTACCTGGGGATTCAACTTTTCTCAGAGAGGTGACCTTGGTTAAAACACAGCGCCAAGAAGGTGAGCAAACATATTAAGAACCATATGCCATATATGCCAGGTCCCTTGAAACAGCAAGGATGGACCGGCTCCTGGCAAATTCCCCCTTTTTTATTTTTTAAAAACAAGCATTAAAAAGAAAAACCTCAAATGCTCTCTTATATCCATTTTAAGAGTAGGATTGGCGCTTTCCGCTATTACCTGAGTCCTGATCTATCATCCCAGGGAGAGCTTGCCAATCCTGCACTTTCCCAGGGTAGAAAGGCTGCAGTGGGGTTAAGGATAAGGCTCCCTGGGCCTACCTTCTCCCATGCCATTACATTTACCTTTCCTTCCTCAGAAAAGCATGGACATACTTCTTGTATAAAACGTTCTGTCTGACTGGGAGTAACCTTAATTCCTCTGCTAGCAAGCATATATGTTAAAAGATCAATACAGAGTCTTTTTTCTTTAGACTCAGTATGGCACATCTTCTCAATCTAAGTTCTGTACTATCCACCTTCTTACCCTAATTATCCTCTATAGGGGGGTCTGTAGCACCCTGGTGGAGTCCTATCCGTCCTGAGTGTGGGGGTTCTCAATGCGGGGGGGCTTACCTAGGGGAATCCTGTTCCAGGGGTTCCCAAAGGTGTGGACGGAGTAGGCGAAGACTATCCACCCTTTTCCTATGGTGGAGTCCTATCCGTCCCGAGTGCGGGGCGCTTACCTAGGGGTCCCTGTTCGGGCGCCAGATGCCGGGGTCCAACCCCAGCAGGTCCAGGGGTCCCCAAAGGTGTGGACGGAGTCGGCGAAGAAGGAATGACACGGAGACAGCGTTCAGTTGATCAGCAGCCTAGCCAGGATCTCTAGCCTGGATCTCCAGCCAAGTTCTGGTCTGGATCTCCAGAGAGGTTCTGCTTCGGATTTCCAGCGAGGTTCTGTAGCCATGTTCCCTCGCTAGGTTCTCCAGCCAGGTTCTGTCCAGGCTCTCCAGTCAGGTTCAGTGTCCAGGTTCCAGTCAGGTTCTCCTGCCAATCTCTGTAGTCAGGTTCAGTCCAGGATCCCTTGCCATGTTCTCCCGCTAGGCTCTGTCTCTAGGCTCCGAGGCCAGTCCCTCTCCAGGATCCTCTGGCATGCTCTCTCCAGCGAAGTTCTTCTGTTGCCAGGTCCCTTGAAACAGCAAGGATGGACCGGCTCCCGGCAAGGGACCCCCTTCCTCCCCCTCGAGTGCTCAAATTTTTGTGCACCAGGCCTCTAGTCTACACTAATAAAAGAGAAAGATGCAAATGACTGTACCTTCGTGATACTCACCAGCCAATCAGGAGTGAGTATGCAAATTAATCCAACAAAGATGGCGGGTTACTTTGCATACGCAGGTGTGAGCAGCCGGGGCAGGGCAGGACGCAGGTGCTCTGCCCCTCCCCAGCTGCTCCGGGCCTCTGGGCAGTGTGGGAAGGCGGAAAGGCAGCTCCAGGCCAGAATGAAGGCAGAAAGGTGGCTCCAGGCCAGAGCGAAAGTGGTACCAGCAGCCAGGGGGAGGAAGGCCCATTTTGCGCGTATCTTCATGCATCGGGCCTCTAGTTTAAAAATAAATGACTTGTGCATGCGTGATATTTGTCCCCGTCTGACACTGGCCTCCCATTTAAATTAATTCAAAGACAGTTTCCCATGATGCCAGCATTTGTGATGACTATTAATAAATCACAAGGACAAACTCTAGACAGATTAGGAATATTCTACCTGAACCTGTTTTCAGACATGGTCAGTTATACATTGCTTTCTCTCAAGTTCAAAGATTGTGTAACATTAAAATAAAAGTTGGAAATACTTCATCACAAGAGAAATTAGTCAAGCACTCTGGAAGTGTTTTTAATCTTAATGTGGTATACAGGGAGATAATAGAATAAGTTTAATCAATTTATCAGTCATTGTTTTTATCAATGTTTTTATATCATGTTTTTGTTATTTTTATATCATGTTTTTGTTGTTTTTATATCATGTCTTTGTTGTTATATCATGTTGTAATTGTTTATTATTCAATTTATATATTATTTTCATATACATTTTACTAATTTTCTTTCATCTCTGAAACTTCTATTATAGAGAAAGGGCGAATAGTGATATTAAAATATTTCTTCTAATTAATTTCCTTTCAATGTGCACAAATCCGTGCACTGAGCCACTAGTGTCTCAATATATTGCTAACAGTCATTCCAAGATACACTATTTTTTTACACGTCCCATATCCTAGTATTTCATGATTTAAAGTGGGTTATGGTTGCCCAGCCGGTGTAGCTCAGTGATTGAGCATTGACCCATGAACCAGGAGGTGATGGCCCGATTCTGGGTCAGGGCATATGCCCGGGTTGCAGGCTCCATTCCCAGTGTGGGACATGCAGGAGGCAGCCAATCAATGATTCTCTCTCATCGTTGATGTTTCTATCTCTCTCTCCTTCTCCCTTCCCCTCTGAAATCAATATATTTGAAAATAAATAAACAAACAAATAAATAAAGTGGGTTATGGTTAGTGTACATAGCTGTATGTATGCATAAATACACATAGAAAATTAAACAGCATAATTTTTATAATAAGGATATCTGATTCATTTTCACTCTACTGTGAGCTCCTTGAGGATAAGAACTATCTTATTGCCTCTCTATCTACAGCACTCAGCACAAAGCCTGGTACTCAAACTTTTGCTGAAGGAATTTATTATAGATGAACTGAATAAGAAATGAATACGGTCACTATTTACACACCAGCAGATTCTTTATAATTAGGTCACATCTCACTTCAGGTTATATAAGTAAATAGATTGTTTTAAAATTTAATAAAATAGTTTTGTTCAGCAGAGTGGTAAGTAAATGTGAACTATCTGGGAACCTTTCACCATTCTCAGGTGTTGGTGGAGGGGAGGAGTTTTACTGCAACTGTTTACATAAAGAGGAGATTAAGGCATTCTTCAATATTTCAAAAGCATGTAACAAAAGATCTCCAGACAACATTTCATTTCCCTTATTTGATCAAGAGTAACCTAATATTGGAGGAATTTATATAAAAGGAAATAATAGTCAAATAAATAGCATATTTCTAATCCCCTGGATGGAAATGAACCTGAATTATATATGCAAAATACATTATTTTATATATGCATACATATGTATGTCTAGCTATAAAATTTTAAATTGAGGGAATTGAAATATAAATCATAAGAAATTAGTGAAAAATAAAGATTATATTATATATACTATTTAAACTAAAAATGGATCATTCATTTAAAATGTGAACTATCATTTTTAGTTTATGTGCCAATTAAGCCTCATGAGGTAAAATATTTTCTGTGAAACAGCCAAAGACAAAACAAACAAACAAAAACAGCTCTTTTTGGAAAAGCCAAGCTCTAGAAAATACCCTGGACCAAACTACTACTGGTAAAAATGACAGGACAGGTCTCTTAAAAATTAATGCCATGAACTATTGCATTTTATCACAATTCTATTATTATTTCATTTTGTGAATATAGGAGAAGTTAATTTTGTTTATACAAGGGGAGAAAATATAATTGCTGTATTTATGAACAGTGCTTTGAAAAACTTAAGATCTAAAAGACCCTAATGATTTAAATAGTGTTACAGCAAATCTTTATATTTTTCTGCACTATATCAGTTCAAAGGTACTGGCCTTCTTTTTCCTCCCCAATAACTGTTTTTTAATTCTTTTTTATATATATTTTTTTATTGATTTCAGAGAGGAAGGGAGAGGGAGAGAGAGGTAGAAATATCAATGATGAAAGAGAATCATTGATTGGCTGCCTCCTGCATGCCTTCTACTGGGGATGGAGCCCGCAACCCAGGCATGTGCCCTTGACTGGAATCGAACCCGGGACCCTTCAATCTGCAGGCAGCTCCATCCCCACTGATTTTTAGAGAGAGGGAAAGACAGAGAGAAATATCGATGTAAGAGAAACACATGGATTGGTTGCCTCCTGCACGCACCTGACCAGGGCCCAGGCCAAGGAGGAGTTTGCAAACAAGGTACGAGCCCTTGACCGGAATCGAACTCGGGACCCTTGGGTCCACAGGCCAACACTCTATCCACTGAGCCAAACCAACTAGGGCGGTACTGGCCTTCTTAAATACCAGTTAAGCTTTCACACTTTTCAGAAGGCAGAACTGGAGACAAAAAAGCAATTATTGGAAATTATGTTGGAAAATTAGTCTTGGTAAAATTTGAAAACAGATGCTTCATAAGAAAGAATCATTTGGCAGATGGTTTTTTTTTTAAATGTAAGGATGTGATATGGGTTAGGTGGAGGAGAATTAATGAAGATGGACAGATGGGTGGAGAACCAATAAATAAAGCAACTCTGTTCAAAAACGTTACACATAAGACTGGATTTTGAGTTACACTGAGATTCCAGTGATTACCAGAAAATTGAAAAAAATAGGAGTCTGGAAATCTGCTAGATAAATCTATATAAAGCATCAAGAATAATGATACAATCTGAAAGATAATATGGTACAAGTAAAACTTTGAAAAGCTAGAGGTTGAAATTCATGAAATCTTAAAGTAATGAAGTCCCAATCTAATTATTTTGTTGGTATATAAAGTGTACCGAAAAGGAGAGCCCAAAGCCAGAGTATACACTGAATGGTTCTTCCAAAGGGGAAAAAAAATCACACAGAGCAAACTGAGTTGTCTTTGTACATCTGAGAGAATGCTGAGTGAGGTTATGGAGTTGGGAGTTCAGACTGTGACCATGGAACAGTGTAGAAAGTGCTAAAATCATCTTCACAGACTTCCCAGACTTAAAATTTTCTGATGAGAATAGTGAGACCCAAAGAAGTTATATGATTGGCCCAATATCATAAAACCACCCAGCAGAAGAATTATAATTAGATCAAAGTGCTTCTGACTTCTCAGACCAATATACTTTGTACCACTTTACCCATCATGATGACTTTGGCCATATTAGCACATGGTTATTAAATTAAACAACCAACCCCCAGCCGGCATGGCTCAGTGGTTGAGTGTCAACCTATGAACCAGGAAGTCATGATTTGATAGTCCTGGTCAGGGCACATGCCCGGGTTGCAGGCTTGATCCCCAGTGTGGAGTGTGCAAGAGGCAGCCAATGATTCTCTCTCATCATTCATGTTTCTCTCTCTTCCTCTCTGAAGTCAATAAAAATATTTCTTAAATTAAAAAACCCAGCAGAGGCCTTTTCTAAAAGTATATACTTATCTATCTATAAATATAAAAGCCTAATATGCAAAGTGTCCCCTCAGGAGTTCGACTGACCTGGAGTTTGATCGCTTGCTATGATGTGCACTGACCACCAGGGGGTGTTGTGGAATGAAGGAAGGCCCCGGCCGGCAGCCGCTAGGGACCCTACCCAGGCACAAATTTTGTGCACTGGGCCTCTAGTCCTCCTATCTAATAACAGACAAACATGGTGATTGACCGAACTTTCGCTATGCCTCCCATTGGCTAATCAGCAAGATATGCAAATTAACCACCAACAAAGATGGCGGTTAATTTGCATACGTAGGCACAATGCGGAGCGAAGACTGAAGGTGGCTCCGGCCCGGAGCAGCAAAGACTGAAGGCGGCTCTGCCAGAGTGAAGGCCTGGGTCCCAGGTGCCGGAGGAAAACCAGTGCCGGAGGAAAACCAGTGCCGGCACCCAGGGGAAGGGAAGGCCTATTGCACAAATCTTTTCGTGCAACAGGCCTCTAGTATTTATATAAGTATATATCACTCAAAAATCTAATCTCATGTGTAATGTTTTAAACAGAGTTTTTTTATTTATTGGTTCTCCATCCATCTGTCCATCTTCATTAATTCTCTTCCACCCAACCTATATCACACATCCTTACATTTTTAAAAAACCATCTGCCAAACAATACTTTAGTATGAAGCATGTCTTCAAATTTTGCCAAATTTTAAACAAAAATGTAATTAACATCACAAATCATTTCCAAAGACAAGATACTCTAATTTTAAAAGTACTTAAGAGGTTTGTTCTAAAGCACTTTTTTGTGTTCTACTACCTCTAGTACACTACTGATTTTGCCTGATAACCTTAATTTCTTTATCCAACATAAAGAAAACCGAATTAAACACACATTAACATAATTCAAAATAATATTCAAATAATTTTCAGGAATCCATAGCAAATTAACCAAGGAATAGGAAATAATCTCATTAACTGGCTATAATACAGACTAGGCAATAATTTAAAACATTTGTTATACCAAATTGACTGAAAATTGGGTAATTTTAATCTTGCAGGATTAGGGGAAATTAAATTAAATTACTTTTTATTTCATGGGGCCCAGGATTTCACTCCTCTCCTTCCCCTGAGTTAAATTTATAAAAATTCTAATAAAATATCACTACCCACATAATACAGGGTCGGGCAAAAGAAAGTATAAAGTTGTATGTGGAACAGAGTTTATTCTTGTATTATTATTTATTAATTATTGTATTATTTTCCATACAAACAACTGTAAAAACTACTTTTACTCTGTATATGTTATATTAACAAAATATTACTTAGTTTATTTATGTCCTAGATCATGGTATTAGAAAATAAGACCTGTGTGCTTGGTGTACTCATTGCTACTGGGGTGCCATTGCTTCTTTCGTGAAAAAAACTAGGAAATATATGTATACACATATGCATATACATACATATCTAAATATATCATATACATATTTAGATCCATGAATTCATACTGATTCTCCTAATTTCAATACAACACCTTAGGGTCCTAGGGTTCTTTCTTGCCTTTCCCCATTCCATGTTTCTAATTTCTTTCTCAGACACAGAGAAATCTAACTCCCATTATCCTCCATATTACTTATTTGCTCAAAGTAACCAACCTACCAATGTAACCACTCTGGTTGACTCTTCTACATGCCATCTCTATAACCCTCCCTCCAAAAAACCCATTTCCTCAAACACTCGGCACATTACTGCCCTTACTGCTATACTGCCCTCTTACCCTCCTCACTGCTACACTTCCCAGGGTATCTATATAGTCAAGGCTGAAGGGAAGGGGAATAACAAATAGAGGTGAAGGGAAGGGACTCAGTCATTATTTTAAATTATATGCCTTAATAGTTGACTCCTCTCCTATACTCCATCTTTCAACATGATATCTTTCCATAACTCCCTTATTAAAGAATGGCTAATTGGCTATATTTGCTTTTGCAAATTTGACTTCACCATTAAACATAAGAATGCTCTAGAAGTGGTACTCAATTGTTAAACTTGACAATTTCCATCAAACTGCAAAAAAATAAAAATCATGATATAATGAACCATATTGAAACCTCTTGAAGCAGAAAAAAAGCTTAAAAACACCTTGAACACTTAATTCACAAAGACAACATATGCATCAAAAAAGCACATAAAATTTAGTCAATCTATTACAATATGTAAAATTTATACAGTGCACTTTTATAATATTCTAATTTATTTTATAACTACTTAGGGGTTCCATAGAAGGATAGTCAATTCTTGACTATGAAAGGTGAAAAAATAAAAATCTGCTCAGCCATTCATTCATCAGGATGAGGTAACAACGACTGATAAGGCCAGCTGCAAATTTAATAGGAAATATTGTTTCTCTCAAGGACACACGGTAGCCGAAAAGTATCATAACAAACTCCTTTTTTGAGTGACTATTATGTTGTTACTCACTGAGAAATCTTATTGTCTAAAATCAGAAATATCAAAAAAATTGCTGTTTAAACATTAATCAGTAAGAATGAAACATCCCACTTTTGCCTGGAGGAGCTACTTCACCTTGACACAGAGAAGCAGGCTCAATTTCCGACTTAGGTACAAAGGTTCAGAGGAGGGGTTTTTGAACACAACATTCCATATAAATGTTAACTTTGTAGTTTCCAAGACAACAGGACCCTGTGTCTATTTCAAAGTTGAGACCAGATATTGACCCTATTTACACATAGCCTTGCGTTGTTTTAAGTCTGTCAGAATACAGCTTCATTTAAATTTCATCTGAACTCCACCCTTCCTCTAAATCCTACAACAATTTTATCTTTTCCTTTGGCGAAATGCCTGCCTGGTACCTGTTATATAATCTCCCTCACTGAAACAAGCCAAGAAGTCTGACTTTGTCAGACTATATGTTTGTCCCTGAAGGTCTTGGGGTGGTAGGGCTGAATAAAAAAAGTGACAGTCGCAGCCCAAACTTTTCATTCCTGTTGTTCATGATCATGAAGCTCACATAATTATGTGTAACAATGAGACCCAGAAGACAAGGACAAGGTAATTAACTGGTTAAAGCAACACAATTTTAGCTATCATAGACACAAATCATGAAACAAGAAAACAGGCTTTATTTTCATCAACTAACCAAAAGTTATACACCCCTATATCATCACTGAGTTAGCCAACTAGCGAAAGATCTACTGGTAGAAAATTGGGTGAATATCCTCTCATTTTTCCTCACTGTTGATCATGCCCACTCCCATTTAATGTGCTGGGAGTTTGACGGTGGTTGAAGAGAGTGACATCAACATCCAGACACTAACCATTCGTTGCAGTGTTGCCATCAAAGGAAAAAAACAAACTGTTTGAACCACTTTTAAGAAAAAAGGAATTGATCTAGAAAAGATTACTATGTGTAAATAATTTCCTATCAAGATTTGTTGGGACATACTTCTGCTTCCACAAATATTTAGCTTTTCAGTCATTAAAAAAAAAAAAAAAAGCCACTAGAATTTAAACCCCAGACAGAAGTTCTTTGGTATATAATTATTACATTAAAACAAATTTTACCTTAAACTCTGACAACCATTCCTCCACAACCCCTTTCTCTGAAGTGAACATCTTTCCACATCTGTTCTAAATCTTCAATCTGAAAATTAACATAGAAAATTGTTAAAATTTTAAGTACATTTTCTTTATAGTCAGATTATTATAGATAGAAATGAACCTATAAAATTTAGTTATTTCCTATTAGTAAAAGTAAAGCAATTTCAAACAGAAATTACTGGGTTCATCTCAAAACCAATGTGCACAAACAAGCATTAAAATGCAAGAATTTTGACAAAAGTATAAGTGTCATAATATGATGATATTGGCTCTGCAATTTTCTTTCAGCTTTCATGAATGCCAGCTGCAAAACATACTGAACATTTTTTCCTAGTTTCAAGTGAATAATTTCAAATAGATGATGCATCGCAAGAAAATTGCAGAAAGTATTTTAAAACTGTGTATTTTCAAAAAGACATGCATTCAAAATTGACTTTATAGAAGGCATTAAAGTAATTGAATTTGCTTTATATTTCAGTTATTTATAAGGATAACAGTCTATCTAGGCAAGCTACTTGGTTCCCTTAAAGCTTAATATTAATAAAACAAAAGTAAAAGTGGTAATATCCAAGATAATCACTGTATTCAACACTAGTTATTCAGAAGATTGGAATTACTTAAGTATAAAAAGAAAAAAAAGGAAGCTTAGGAAATGAAAAACAAATTTATCTCCAGCAAAACTTGTCAGAGTACAATGTAGGTATCTTCACCCACCCATCTATATGAGAGTAGACTTAGAAACTGTTTCTTGAGGAAAAATCTTAGCTCTACCTAAATTTCCTAACCTCCTAATTCAGGTACAAAACCTGCATTAGGCTTCTTAATTTTCATCAGCATTATCAAGTAGTAGAAACTGAGACAGAATTGCCAGAAACTGAATCCTAATTCTATTAGGGGACCCTTCAGTCTGCAGGCCGACACTCTATCCACTCAGCCAAACTGGATAGGGCAGAAGAAAATATTTGTAAAACTAATTTTCATTGGGCTTATCAATGTTTGGTTATTTGGTATGAGTACTTAAGGATTTTATTAATTCTGTATTTCTCTCTGTGTCTGGTGACTCTCCTTTTGTCTTGTCATATGTCCTGAAGAGCTTGGCCTTATGACCAGTGAGAATACTTTCTCTCTGGCTTCCACTTGCTTGTGTGCCTCCTGCTCTCTGTCCAGCCACGCTAAGCTCTCAGGGGAATTTTCTATGTATATCCATTTCCTCCCAGAGATGATAAAAACAGGGCCCCTCATTCTTGTTTTCCATTAGTTGGAGAATATATATGCATATGGCAGGCAGCCAAGTAGGATGTGGATTTGACCTTAGGAAATCTAAACACCCAATTCAAAAGGGAGGAAACATGATTCCCCATATTTTGGAATGGCTGTTTCTAACTCTGGGAGTCAACTTTAACTTGAGAGGGTTGCATCTTTTTGCACTCTCCTTTGGGGATGTCTCCTGCATCCAGAATATTGGTTTGAGTAGCTATTAAGATCCTACTCGTCAATAGACAAATCCTTTGAATTGGAAAACTTTCTAAATGAAAAAGAAAGGAAACCATTTTCAGAGAGTTCTCATATTGTTATACTGGCTAGTCATTAAGATTCCTTTAATAAGATGGAGGGAGAGAAATCAAAATAAACTCAGACACCTTCCTATTTGCCTTCAGACATTTGCAGATTAGAGAAAGCAAGACCAGCAGGCATGGCTCAGTGGCTGAGCATTGACCTATGAACCAAGAGGTCAAGGTTCGATTCCTGGTCAGGGCATATGCCGGTTTTGGGGCTTGATATAGTGTGGGGTGTGCAGGAGACAGCCAACCAATGATTCCTTCTCATCATTGATGTTTCTATTTCTCTCTCCCTCTCTACTGCTTCTGAAATTAATATATACATATTTACAGAAAGAAAGGGGGGAGGGAGGAAAGGAGAGAAGGGAGGAAGGGAGATGGGATATTGGAAATATAACCATTCTGCACTTATGAAGAGAAAAAAACAAAAGGCAAAATCTTATTAAAAGACAATTTATACATTTTTATGTCCTAAGAACTGAGCTTGGTAACTGTCAGGTTGGAAGCTCCAACGTATGGCCAGACAGAAATGTGGGCTAAACTCCATTTATGGCTACGGTCCTACCAAACTGCTGCCAGCTCTCAAGGAAATTATAACCCAAAATTACAATGATTATTATGAGTAATGTTCCAAATAGATTAGATCATTTAAAAGCAAGGGCTTCCAAATCAAATAAACAAAATGAGATACCTATATTTTAATATTGATAGAGGTAAAACAAGGAGAAATTTATAGGACTCCTTGACATGAGAATTCCATGAACTATGGGAACAAAAACCCATTGGTGAAGCCCTAACTCAGGCTACAATTAGGTTAAAAGAATATAGTAATGTAAGGATTGATACAATTATGAAAACTGGAAGGTTTAAACAGGCTTTATGTTAAAAAGAGTTATGTCAACTTTATCTGAATGTTTTATGGAAAAGGATGTCTGGCAGGAAACAATTCATCTACCCAAAACCTGTTGATTAAGTTCTAATGGAGGCTATAGTTAAGATTTAATGGTTGATGGAGTTAAGATAAAAAATTAGAGGCAAGTTGTTATGTTTTGCACAGGCTTCATGTAAAGTAATTGCAACTCCTTTATCTGATTGTATTGTGGAAATAGACATTATCTCTCACCAGGAAACATTCCCCTGCCTGCCTGGGACATGAAGGCTGTCAGTTCTTTCTTTTGGCTATCAGAGGGAATGATCTGGAAGGTAATGACCTTTGCAGCCTCTTGAGTCCATGCAATTGTTTAATACTGCCAGAAATATTTACCATTTATTCCAGCTGAAATTTGACAAGCTATTTGAAAAGATTTAATAACTATTTTTTAATCAGAAATTTGGCAAAATTGGAAGCTGAAGATTAAAGAGTGTGATAGGATTTTTTTAGAAATCATCCTCTCGCCGAAACCGGTTTGGCTCAGTGGATAGAGCGTCGGCTTGCGGACTGAAAGGTCCCAGGTTCGATTCCGGTCAAGGGCATGTACCTGGGTTGCGGGCACACCCCCAGTGGGAGATGTGCAGGAGGCAGCTGATCGATGTTTCTCTCTCATCGATGTTTCTAACTCTCTCTATCTCTCTCCCTTCCTCTCTGTAAAAAATCAATAAAATATATTAAAAAAAAAAAAAAAAAAAAGAAATCATCCTCTCTCCCCACCCCTCACACTCCACAGGTTTAGCTTAGTTGGTTGAGCTTTGTCCCATATACCAGGAGTTTGCATGTCAGGGCACATGCCCAGGTTTCGAGCTATCCCCAGTGTGGGGCAAACAGGAGGCAGTGATCAATGTTTTTCTTTCATCCATGTTCCTATCTCTCTCTCTTCTCCCTTCTTCTCTCTGAAATAAATTAAAAACAAAACATATTTTAAAAAATACATCCTCCCCTATGCTAAATAAAACAACACAAAAACGATGTACCCAGAGGGAAAAAAGCTAATTAGGGATGAAGTGGCTTGGGAGGAAGGTCAAGCAGAGCAATTGTCCTTATCTTACAAAGGACACTGTGAAACCAGAGATGCAGCTTTAGAAGCAGTTCACAGCCCACCTATCTTTATCATCCTCAATTCCTAAGCCCAAAGAGGGGAAAAAAGAAAGCCGTGTGTGTGTGTGTGTGTGTGTGTGTGTGTGTGTGTGTGTGTGTTAAGTACAAACATCTATAGAAGCACCTTGCTCAATATCTAGATATGGCTAGACATCTAGAAATCTTCTCTACTGCCTGTATTCTGAACTCAGAAACTGGGATTATAGTCTTCTCCAATCATTAACTTTCATTTTTCTTATTGCCATCGAAATGCCTTTTATTAAATACCTGATTTGCTTCCACCATAGGACTAATTTTGGGAGCCCACCTGCATCACCACTTCCTGAAATGCATAACTGTTTAACTGATCTGACCTATACTTAGACAGACTGGTTTAATGAGATATGGAACAAACTCTATCGACCCAACTTCTGGAATGTGATACTTCTCTCAGGAAGCTTCAGAGGAGGGAACTGTTGGGGTTCAGAACAAGTCACCCCAAGATGTGTCTCTGTGGTATTCAGATTATTCTGAGCTAAAGACAACCGAGACCCTATGGGCTCATAAGAAACATCTGTCCCCCTCAACTCCTTTAACCAACTAGAAGAATTTTAGTTAGGGGTATTACCCATAATAAGAGATAATCAGAGACCACGTGTCTTGACCTATCTACCTGGCAGAGCAAACTACTAATTATTGAGCATCTCCTCTTCTTCTTGTCCTGTAATGACCTAACGCAGTACCTCATTGTTAGCTCAAAATGCCCTATATACACACCTCATTTTAACTTTCTGTCCCTGAACCTCTCCTCTATGTGGGGTCTCTGACTCTCTCCTACTCACATTCCGCCCACATTCAAGAAAAAAGGGATAAGGAGGAGAGAGAATGCCTTCCACCTAAGGAGACTTCCTTCCCTGAGCTCTTGATAACTTCCATATATAGCTCATTGGCCAGAGTTCAGTATTAATGGCCACACACAGCATTATAGGAGGCTAAGCAAAATAAACTTTAACAGAGTGACACATAGCTAAAAATTTGGGTTCTGCTCCTGAGAAAGAAGTGAAAAACAAATAGTTGTGAACAATTAACAGTCTGTTCTACAAATGTCTTTTGTTATCTGATAGGGGCTAGTTTATGTTACTATTATAAATGAGCTCTTCTCTTTTTTTTTTAAACTTTATGTTTTGTTCTTTGTAATTATAATTGCTAATTACAAGTATTTAGGAAAGCCATCCTTTTCCTATGTATTCTGAGTATTTCTACCAATCTTAGTGAATTAGTTATTCAGACTTCTAGTAATTCTTGTCTATTATCTTGAATGTTCAAGATAGACAATCAAGTTAATTATAAATAACTGCTCTGACAGTTAAATTTTTTATTCTACTTCAATATTAATCTCCAATTAATCTTACATATAAGAATTTTGTCATTTGATTGTCATGACATATTTTACATTTCAAACATTTTAAACTTACATGTTTGGCTCAGTGGATAGAGCGTCAGCCTGCCCACTGAAGGGTCCCAGGTTCGATTCCGGTCAAGGGCACATGCCCAGGTTGCGGGCTCGATCCCCAGTTGGGGGGCCTGCAAGAGGCAGCCAATCAATGATTCTCTCTCATCATTGATGTTTCTCTCTCTCTCTCCCTCTCCCTTCCTCTCTGAAATTAATAAAAAAAATATTTTAAAAAAGAAAGAAATCAAGGCACATACAGAGGTAAAATATAAGATCACTCTCCTAGTTACAGAAATATCAGAATCCCCAACTCCTGGATCCTTCCAACTAAACATCATATTGTTATTGTAGATTATAATCAGGAAAAATAAAAGGATAAACCTCTGTATTAATTCACTAACTGAGGTAAATGCAAATACATTAAATAATTTAGGCAGTGCTTCCTGAGTTGGTAAGAAAACTATTCAGAAAGATATTAACAGTGGTACTAAAGCTATTAAAAAAAAAAAAAAAAAAAAGACGTTCCCCATGAAAATGTAACTATTCAAGAAAGTTAAAGAAGTTTCTTTCTTTTAAGCTTAATCAAAGGACTTTTCAGGGCCTTTATATGTCAAATCTGTGTTATAAGTCTCCAAGAAAGGTGTTTAGAATGAAGTATTTTCCCAAGAGCATTTGACCATGGAATCCTTTATTGTTCAGACACATCTGGCATCATTAGGAATAAAGTCTGGAAAACACTTAGTGTGAGTCAAATGTCTCATACATAGCAATGATGGATGTCCATGGATAATATTATGATAATGACTAATATTCCTCAAGCACTTATGTGTCTGGCACCATGTTAAGTGCTTTATGGGAATTTTCATTTAATCCTCACAGTCTTCACAAGTGGTGAATTAATATAATCTCTACTTCACAAAAGAAGCAGGCAGAGGAGGAAGAGAAGGAAGAGGCAGAGGATGAGGAAGAGGAAGAGGAAGAGGAGGAGGAGGAGGAGGAGGAGGAGGAGGAGGAGGAGGAGGAGGAGGAAGGGAGGAAGGGAGGGAGGGGGGAGGGAGGGGGTGGGGGGGAGGGAGGGGGTGGGGGGGAGGGAGGGGGTGGGGGGGAGGGAGGGAGGGAGGGAGGGAGGGAGGAAGGAAGGAAGGAAGGAAGGAAGGAAGGAAGGAAGGAAGGAAGGAAGGAAGGAAGGAGCAGCTGCTGCTAGCCTAAACAAATAACCTGTCCAAGGTCACATACTAGTAAGTGGTTGAGTTAGGGTTAGACCCCAAGCAGTCTAACTCCAGAGTCCCCATTCTCAATCACCATTCAACAATCCAATACTCCTTTATTCTTTTTTTTCTCCCTAATATTTTCATTCCAAATTAAAAACTAGAATATTTTCATTCCAAAATAAATTGGTAGGGAAAAATAAATTACATGGATGATTCACTTTGGTAGCCAAGTTGAAAATTATAGGGTCATAGAAAAATCATGGTAGGGTACTGGAGTCAGTCTTTATTTCACAGTTAGACCCAGCTCTGGCACCTGTTAGTGTGTGACTTTCAGAAAATTCTTGGTTTCAGTATTTTTTTTCAATGACTGGAATGAAGAAAAAGAAAAGAGATGAAAAAGTGTATCACTGATATTTACTATAATGACCTCAGAAGTGTTAATAAGGATGCTCCCAACTGTGAAAAGTAGTTATCAACATCTTCATTACAGGAATGTCTTAGGGATTAAAAACAATACAAATATTAAACAAAGAACTTATATGCATCTATGCATAGCCCCTGGATAAACATTGGTCGGGGAAGGCCTGAGGAGGGGGCAGCAGCAGGATGGAGAGTGTCAAAGGGTGAAGGGAAGGAGGAGGATATGCAATACTTTAAACAATAAAGTTTTTTAAAAGGTAAAAAATAGCCCTAGCTGGTTTGGTTCAGTGGATAAAACATCGGCCTGTGGACTATAGGGTCCTGGGTTTGATTCCGGTCAAGGGTACATGCCCGGGTTGCTCGATCTCCAGTCGGGGTCGTGCAGGAGGCAAACTATCAATGATTCTCTCTCATCATTGATGTTTCTATCTCTCTCTCCCTCTTCCTTCCTCTCTGAAATCAATAAAATATATTAAAGATAATAATAAAAATGCTCTCTTTAAAAAAAAGGTAAAAAATAATAATACAAAGAAAGCACTGGCACACCATAGACATAAATAATGATAGCTCTCATCATCACTAACAAAATATTTATCAATTTGACAATTGAGAATAAATTTCAGGATCTTACACTTCCTGAAAAGGGATGGAGGGAGAATGAGAGGAAGGCTTTATTAGATTCTAATGCCCTCCAGTTACTGCCATCCTTATTTATGCTTCACTGATTAACTTTCTGATTTAGTAACCTAATCTACTGTCACTGCCTCCAATGTATTTCACCCCCTTTACAGTATATATTGGTTCTCATCATATATTCTCCATGGTCTTATAAATAAATCTATTGGTTCTTCCTCAATACTCATTCTTTCTCTTTAACCTTGTCACAAGTGTCTTCCTTTCTGAAACTCTAGAAGACATCACTGACTTCAGGATTCTGATTCTATCACCCATGTAATCATCCTTCTGATTTTCTGTACTTCTCTAGTAGTCTAGTTGATTTGCACAGTTCTAACTTCCCTACTTAGTGGATGCTTTCCCCCAACTCATTTTTAAAGTATTTTCACCTTCTTCCCTATTCAACGTCTGGAATGAAGTCATTCCTCTATCAGGACCCACTTGAAGTTTCATAATTTTCCCAAAAAGTCTCTCCCTCTTTTAAACTACTAAAATGTTTACGTTTTAGGGGCTATGTTGTCACTCTGTCCACCACTGTAATATCTATGGGTTAACAAATGAGCAGGAAACTTGAAATTTAGGGGGGAAGAGGGTGTATATGTGCCTAGCAAGTTTAAAGAGGCCAAATGGGCAACTTGTTATGCTCCACATGGGCAGAGGAGGGGAGTGTAGTATATGTATGTTAATTAGAACCAGTACCCTAACTCAATTAATTAAATGTTATTGACATTGAAAGGGGCAAAAAAAAACAGAGGGGCTCAAAAAGATAAAAATAGAGTTCATATTGCTTGCCCAATTATAGCACTTTTAAGGCTTACATTATTCTCTAAATTTTCAAGTCTATAAATCACTCTATAACCTGAAATAATTTTCATAGTACACTTTAAGAACTCAAATACAATGTTTTCATTAAGTCTTGTGCAAAGAACTAAATGAATCTTTATGCATTTACATGAGAAAGCAGCTAATGTTCATCAGCTAATCAAGAGACTTTGTTCAAGATACACAGACCAAACAAATATCACTTAACATTTACTACTACAAGGCTACACTGATACAAGCCTCAACAACGGCAAATATTTAAACTACAGTAGGAAAGTACTGTTTCCAAAACTCCTTGATCTTACATCACATTCTTTACAAGGTACAAACGAAATTCAGAAATACAAATTGTTTTTGAACACCAATAAATTAAAATGTGAATTATATAAAGTGCATTATATTGCCCAACCAGCGTGGCTCAGAAGTTAAACAATGACCTATGAACCAGGAGGTCACGGTTTGATTCCCGGTCAGCGTACATGCCCATGTTGCAGGCTCGATCCCCAGTGAAAACGTGCAGGAGGCAGACAATCAATGAGTCTCTCTCATCATTGATGTTTCTCTCTCTCTCTCTCTCTCCTCTCTGAAATCAATAAAAATATATTTTTAAAAAATAAAGTGCATTATGTAAATATTATCTCATTCCCATTCCAAAATCTTCTACTTAAAGAAAATGCAAAACTATTTTCTCAACATGCTAAAAAAAATTGTCAAAGATAATGCACAACTTTGAAACCCTAAAATTATTCTTATTTAAATGAGAAACAAGCTAAAGATGTTTACTATTCACTACCATAATTTAACATTATCATAGATGTTCTGATAATTATAATTTTTTTAAAAAGGAATAAGTATTAGATATTGGCAAGAAGACAAAACTAAAATGTCCAATGCTATAACTGCCTTATTATAAAAATATGAAAAACTATTAGAATTAAAAGCTCATAAAATGACCATTTAGAAAACAGTATACACAAATCACCAACTTTTCTATGTCCACACCTAGAAGATGTAATCCTCTTGGAAACACAATGAAAAAAGATTACATTCACAATAGCAAAGTAAGTTTTAAAATATCAAAATTTAACTTTGAAGACAGGCAGAATCAAATGAAGAAAACTATAAAACACTGAGTCATTAAAAATGACTTGGAAAAATTATAATTATATTGTAAAGATATCACAATTACCTCCAAAATATTAATTTAGAAATTCCAATGGGGCTCTTTTAGAATCTTAATAAAATGTTTTCAGTTAAAGGTAATCTGGAAAAATAAATATATGAAAAATGCCAAATATCTTTTGAAAAAGATAATAGGAATTCACACAACCATATAATAAGATATATTAAAAGTTCTAATAATTAGGACTTTTTGAAATTACTGGTTCAAAAAATAAAGATCCCAATGAAGCAGAATAAAAGGCCTAGAAAAAATCATATAGATATATATAAACATAATTTGTTCTATAATAAAGATGACATTTAAAACCTCTGAGGAAGGATATGAAGAAAAAGGAATCCTTGTACACTGTTGGTGAGAATGCAGATTGGTGTAGCCACTATGAAAACAGTATGGAAGTTCCTCAAAAAATTAAAAATGGAACTGTCTTATGACTCAGTAATTCCACTTCTAGGGATTTATTCAAATAACCCAAAACACTAATTTGAAAAAATATATGCACCCCCATGTTCATTGCAGCATTATTTACAATAGCCAAGATTTGGAAGCAGCCCAAGTGTCCATCAGTAGATGAGTAGATAAAAAAAGCTGTGGTACATTTCCACAATGGAATATTGCTTGTCTGTAAAAGAGAAGGAAATCTTATCTTTTGCAACAGCATGGATGGACCTGGAGAACATTATGCTAAGTGAAATAAGCCAGTCAGAGAAAGATAAGTATCATATGATTTCACTCATATGTGGAATCTAATGAACAAAATTAACTAACAAGCAAAATAGTGACAGACGCATATATACGGAGAGCAGGCTGACAGCTGTTGGGGATGAGGTGGGGGGGCTAAATGGCAGGGGAGGGAGGATTGAGCCAAAAAGAAAAAAAAAATGGAGAAAAAACTCATGGACATGGACAACAGTGTGGTGATTGCTGGGGAAGAGGTGGTTATGAGGGTGAAGGAAGGTAAAGGAGGGTATAGGGCAATAAATGGTGATGGACGGAGACTTGACTTGGGGTGGTGAACATACAATACAATGTACAGATTATGTGTTGTAAAATTGTGCACCTGAAACCTGTATAATTCTGTTAACCAGTGTCACCCCAATAAAATCGATAAAAAGGGGGAAAACTGACTTTAAGAAACAATCATTGTGAAGCTAAAGAAAAAAAAATTAAAAATAAATCCTTTGAGGAAAGATAATTGTTCAATAAAAAGTATTAAAATGATGGACTTGCCACTCTACATTAAAATACATCCAAAATAGACTAAAGATGTGCCCTAACCGGTTTGGTTCAGTGGATAGAGTGTCGGCCTGTGGACTCAAGGGTCCCAGGTTCAATTCCGGTCAAGAGCATGTACCTTGGTTGCGGGCACATCCCCAGTGGGGGATGTGCAGGAGGCAGCTGATCGATGTTCCTCTCATCAATGTTTCAAATACTCTATCCCTCTCCTTTTCCCTTCCTCTCTATAAGAAATCAATAAAATATATATTTTTTAAAAAGATGTAAATGTTTTTTAAAACTGTGAAAGTAATATAAGGAAATAGAGGTGAATAGTTATATACTCTGGAAATTCGAGAAGGCTTTCCTAAGCAGGCAGATACCAAAAGAAAATTTGATAGATTTAACTATACTAAAAATGTTTTAAAATCTGTGTAAAAAACCCTGGCCGGTGTGGTTGAGTTGGTTGGAGCAATATCCTGTATACCAAAAGGTCTCATGTTCGATTCCCAGTTAGGGCACATACCTAGGTTTAGGGTTTGATCCCAGGTTGGGTGCATGGAAAAGTCAACAGGTTGATGTTTCTCTCTTCCTATCCCTTCCTCTCTCTCTCTCTCTCTAAAATCAATAAAAACATATCCTTGGGTGAGGATTTTAAAAATCTGTTTAAAAAGAAAAACCTACACCAAAAACAAAATTAGGATGCAGATGACAAACTGGAGAAATTATTTGCAATGTAATTTGACAAAGGTATAATAGTTTCACATACAAAGAGCTCTCATAACTAAATTTTTTTAAATCTCCAATATCTTAATAAACAAAGGACACTAATGGATAATTCACAAAAGAAATAAAAATATTTAGTGTCACTAATAAAGAAATAAATTTGATATAAGATACAACTTTTCATATTAAATGGCAGTTTTTCATTGCTAGTGCTGAATATGAAGAGGTTGCTGGCTTTCTCAAAACAATAAATGTGAATAGTAATTAAACCTTTCTGGAAGGCAATCTATTAATACCTATTTAAAATAATTTAAATATGCATAACTTTTGACTTCAGAATTTATCCTAAGGAAATAGAAATATAATGATTAAACTGTCAAGAACCTAACTGCTACATTATTCACTCACATTTATTGAGAAAAGCTTAAATTTTCAACAATTGAAATGGTGGTTAAATAAATGATGATAAATCCATTTGCTGAATATTATCCACACATTTAAAATAATGTTATATGTTATAAACAAATAATATGTTATTGACTTGGGTAAGCATTCATTCTATTAAGTGAAAATAAGACGAGAAAAAACTCATACCAAAAAATGAAACTATATATGATATGGTTTCTTAAAAAAAAAAGTAAATACCTATTAAAAAGGCCAATAAGACCAAAGTGATAATAATGATTATCCCTGGATGGAGGCATTATAAATGTTACTTATAATTTATGCTTTCCTGAATTTTACAATATTACTACAATTGTTATGTATTACATTAGTAACTAAGAAAATACAGAATGTTTACAATACTGCTGTGACTATAGCTACAATGGTATCCAAAATCAGGGCAACATTGATATTCCCACTCTATTTAGGCTGCACAAAAATCAGGGATGCCAAGCCTGAATCACAGTGAAAGAAATGTTGAGAACTCTAGAAAACAATAAAAAGTTTTTCACTCCACCTTTATGATCAAGTACAATGTGAAAAAAATATTTAGATATTAGCCATTCTGCTTTTAGCCCCATGCCAAATGTAAGAATCAAGAGTAAGGAACAACCCCTGGACCTCAAAACCAATAGGGCTCAGCTTTTACCTACATTCAAATTGTGAGCCAGAAACTTTTTTCTAAAAAGTGAATGGGGGGAATATAGGTATTATCTTTCTCAGTATAGAAAGCATGGGCCTTCGACACTTTCTAATCACAACTCTTCTCAGTCTCATTTGGGAGACAGAGAAATTTATTTTCTCCCCCAATGTATTTTAAAGGCATATATCCTAACGGCAAGCAAGCAGGATTTCTTCTGAGCAAAGATGTTGTAAACAGGAGATTTTCAAATGTTAAATGTTCTCTTTCCTCAGTGCAAATATGCAGCCTAACTCTGCGAGGGCCAAAAAGACTCTGGCTCTCAACAATAAGCAATAATCAAACTGTTAATTCCATCTGCTCCCCTCCAAAAAATGACAAAACATTACATGGTGGTGCCAGGGTCTCAAGCTCCATTTAAGGGGTTTTCTGAAGGGCATCCATTTTCACAATATCAACATGCTAATTTTTTTTTAGTACTTCGGAAACCAATCCTGATACTATATGATGACAACTTTGATGCTGATAACAAATAAATATACTATCTTTAACATCTTTGTTAGAGATGTTGTTTCCAGAATTATCTTCCTTTCTTATTGGTCAAAGTACTAAATTCCAACCACTTCTATTGTCTCAGGGCCTTAGTTCCAATAAACATCTATCTAATCTTTCCTGAATATCTTATTTCTTGCTTTCCTTAAGAATGTAAAGAAACAAGCATAACATTTCTTCAACCTGAATCCCTTTGTAGTGGTTTCAACATGCCTGCACAGTGGAATTACCCAGGGAACTTTAAAATACCTATGCAGCTAATCTATTGTAACAGAAAGTAGAGCAATAGCTTACAGGGATGAAAGGAAAGGGAGGAGAGAAAACTTTTGGAGGTGATGAATCTGTTCATTATTTTGATTGTGGTGATGGTTTTGTGACTGTAAACATATGTCAAATAAACTACACACTTCAAATGTGTAGCTTATTAAATGCTAATTATACTTCAATAAAGCTGTTGAAATAAATACTGATGTCTGGGTCCCACCCACAAATTGATATGGGGGCTCCCCCTGGAAACTAAAATTCTTAAAAACTCTCCAGATGATTGTAAATGTGCAGCTAAGATTAAGATCCACTGCTCTATATCGATCTTTATCTCCTCTCTCCATTCTTTCAGTTTTCTTGAAATGCCTCATTCAAGCATGTTTACTTTATCATCATCACCCATTCTTTCTCAATTTTCTGAAGACTGGTTTCTGAATCACCACTCAGCTAAAACTGTACTTGTTAAAGTCACCTATGGACTCCTGACAAATACACTGGTTCCTGGAGTCCTCTCCTTACTTGATACTTCTTCACAGCATTCAAAACTGTCCATCCATTCCTCCTCTATGTGAAAATCTCTCCACCCTTAGCATCTCTCCTGAAGGCCCTCCCACCTTTCTCTGACTCCACCTTTCTCTCTATCTCTTTCACACTATTCTTCTACCAACTTCTCCTCTTTATCAGTCAGTTCTCTGCTGCTTTTATCATGCTAAAGGCTTTCCCTGACTTATTTCAACATAACTAAATCAATACAGCTTCAAATTAACCCCCAATTTTCCCTCTAATCCTGATTTCCTTTACAAATTCCACATCCATAGAGCCAAACACCTACATCTTCACCTGAATGCTCCATAGCTTGGTCAAATTCAAGAAACAATGCCCTGGTCCAGCCTTCTACCACCCTCACTAGTGTCATCTTCCACCACTTCCCTAACCCCTGCATTCAATGTCAATGTTATTGACTTTAGATTTGTCATTGAGAATGACCTCTCTAATCTATCATGGTTTCTCATGCCTCCTTGCCTTCTCACTTTCTATATTCTCCTCTTGGAAAGTGATTCGCTGCACTTGGCAAAATTATATTATACTTCAAAACTCTACTGCAGCGGTTCTCAACCTGTGGGTCGCGACCCCTTTGGGGGTCGAACGACCCTTTCACAGAGGTCGCCAAAGACCATCGGAAAACACATATATAATTATATATTGTTTTTGTGATTAATCACTATGCTTTAATTATGTTCAATTTATAACAATGAAAATACATCCTGCGTATCAGATATTTACATTACGATTCATAACAGTAGCAAAAATACAGTTATGAAGTAGCAACGAAAATAATTTTATGGTTGGGGGTCACCACAACATGAGGAACTGTATTAAAGGGTCGCGGCATTAGGAAGGTTGAGAACCACTGTTCTACTGTGTGCTCCTGACTCTACCTACACCAAGCGTTAACCATCTCCTACTCTGCTCCCTTACTACACTAGGCATATCACTTACCACATGGTTGTATGATTGTTATTTTACTTACTTGTCTTGTAAATTAGTAAATTCTTTGATGACAATAGCTATGACATTCATTTCTGTATCCCTAGTACCTAACAGCTTGGGTCAGTATAAAATACATTTGTTTGACATAATTTCAATTATTTACAAAATATAAACCTGATACCCTAAACATGATCTTCATACTAACATTATTTAAAGATTTCTTAATATTCATTATAAAATAAATATCAGGCAACAGGATCCTGAATAAAACAGTCAAATATCTTGACCATAAGATATTTTTAAACTCTGTCAAAATGACACCACTCTAAAAAAATGCAACCAACAGCAGACTTCAGAAAAGATAAATACAACAAAGAAAGGAAGTAGGAATAACATACTAATCTAGCCAATGCTTTATGTGGATGTCCATACCCAGGTACCGTTAAGGCTGATACTTAAGAGGGTTTATAATCCCTCTCTGGTAATAATCAGTGTAAATCAAAAAAGAATAAGCCAAATCCAGAATTTGTTTTCTAACCATGTGATGGTTTTCTCCCTTACTATTTTGTTTACGTGAATTATCTGAATAACCAAAGGTTTTCCTTTTTTCTTTCTGGCTTTTCCCTGCACTTTAAAAATGTGGTGCTTTGGACTAATACGGATCTTGCAAACCTTAAAATGTTATTAACCTAAAGGGGGGAAAAATGCTTCTAAGTTGGGGGAGCTTGAGGGGGCAGAGTTTGGATGTTAAGACAATATTCTTAAGGAAAACAAGCCTCCCAGGAATATAACATTGACTCAAGGTGAAAAGAGATCCTTATGACTTTATGTAGATGAGATTTTAAAAGCTGAAAATCTCCAACTGTAAAGGGTTACATGAGCCAAAGAGGTGGGCATACCAGCTCCAAAAACTACGTGTGACTCAAAGGACAAATAATTTGCGAAAGGACTGCGTGGGCCCTGCTGCCTGCAGTCGGGGCTCTGAGATAAGTAGCAGCTGCCAGGCCAGCGGCACCAACTCCCCTACCTGCAGCGGGAGCGGAGCGGCTGGGCTGCCGGGCGGGGGACAGCGTGTGTATCAGGCACCGATTCTGTGCCGCCGCCGCCGCCGCTAGGGTTGCAACGTTCAACCATTCGGAAACGTCTACACTCGGAGTGTACAATGCACACATGTGCACACTGAAGGGCGGACACCCAGCTCGGCCGAGGCGTGCAAACTTGCGGTCTCTCCATGCCACAATGTTCAGACAACACCCAGGCGATCCTCGAGAATGTTAAAAGCGGCCTCGGGGAAGTCATAACTCAAAGAAAAAAGGAGGCAAAGGCTGAAGAGGTCTCCCGAGTAATAACCAAGGAAGGAGTCGTGGCTGCTTTCTGAACCCCTACGTCCTGCGGGGGAACCACAGACCCCAGCGGACGCTTTCAAAGAACGAGGGGCCGGAGGTGGGGGGGAGGACGGGGGGATCGACGGGACCACGTTGGCCGCTAGACTGGACCGAAAGCGGTAGCCTCGCTGGACTGGGAGGAAAGGATGGGAGAGGTCAGGCCGGAGCATCAGCCGCGAGCGGGGGGTGAGGGGCTCCCGGCCCAGGTCGACTCCGCAGAGGGGCGGCCGGCCCCCTCCACCCCCCCACCCCCCCGCCCGAGGCAGCGGCACCCGGGTCACCCCCGCAGTCTGGACCGCTCCTCGCCGGGAAGGCTCGAGTCCGCGCGCTCAAGGCTGCCGCCGCCCGGGCAGCAGCAGGAGGGGGAGCCCAACTTCGGGGCGAGCAGCCGCCGACCGCAGCCCCTCACCCGGGCCCGCCGCTCGCGGCCCGCGACGCCCCCCGCGCCCAGCAGGGTCCCGCGACGCCTCGCGCGGGAGCCGTTACCTCCAACGAAGCCGCCGCCCAAGAGACAAAGTCCCCGTCCCCTCCCCGCCGCCGCCTCGCCCGGCTCCTCCCTGACAAAAAAGTTATCGGTCGTCGGCCGCCTTGGGGGCCCGCCGTGGGTCGTTCGACCGGACTCACCAGAGCGGCTCCCAGACCTCCACTCCCAGAACTTCACTCGTCTGGCTCGAAGCGACAGCGAAGGCGTCGGCTCTTCCTTTTCCCGGGCAGTAGCAGCACCTGCCCCCCTTCTTCCTAGCAAAACGGGTCCCGACGAGCCATCTTCCCCCTCTGCTCACTGACTGACAACCCAGCTCCGAGAGCTGCCACTGCCGCCAGCTACTCTGACGGGCAAGACTAGGGACCCGTCCCCAGGCAACCAACCACCACCGCCCCACTCCAGTTCGGCCTATGGCCGTCTCCAGGGGCGGGACCAGAACAACTTCTTCACCAATGAGGATCTTCCTCTGCTAGGTCTGGGGCGGAGCCGTGAGGTGGGAGGGAGAGCTACTTCGGTGGGCGTGGTCTCCGCAGTGGGCGTGGTCGGAGCGCCCAAGTGGAGATGATTGACTGTCAGATTTGCGACAAAGAGTGATCCGTGAAGGTCTCTAGACGCTGAGCCGTTAGGATTTATGGCCCGCTCAGAAGAAAGCAAGCCTTTCGGAGTGACGTTAACCATAACCACAGAAGAGAAACTAACTGATATTTTAATTTCTTGATCAGAAGGACTTACTTCCCAGTAATTGGAGACACAAGAATTTATCAAAATTTTACTAAATTCTAAGCCAAAAAAAAAAAGTACGTTTTTATAAAATGGTAATAAAAACTTATCCCACTTAGCCTGGAAAAAGTCAAATACAATTTCCCAATTTTCTTTCCATGGACTCCTCCTCCCACCCCCGACCCCTCCATCTTCCTACTTGCCTACTCTTCTAGACACACATTATTTTGTGTAACGATTGGCACCTGAGCACATCTGAGCCAGCTCCTACATACATTCCCTCTTTTTTTGACCTTGTCAACTCCTCCTACCACATCCCTCTCAAATCCAATCAGAATTAATTAGAAGAAAAATGGACCTTCAACCTGGAAGACAGGAAGTCATTCTAGGTTTTTACTAGAAAGAGGAAAGACTTCTAAAGCAACAAGTAAGCTTTCCAAATATGCCACACACAAATAAGAAAACATATTACTTGATATCAAAAGGGCATTAAGCAAACAATTTTAGGTAATCATTTGGGCGGATCTATAGAACAATCAGAAAGGATCTCCCTTCCAAGAGCATAGCCATGATTGTTAGCAAATAATAACAAAATGCAGTGATAAGAGCAACAGAGCTAGGTTCAAAGAGCAAGGAGAACACACAGGAAGAAATTATTGTGTTTAAGAAAGGGAACTTCACAAGGAAGGTGATGTTTGAATAGGATCTTAAAAGATAGATAGGAGTTTACCAGGGAATAAAGTCAAAGGGCATTTCAGGAAGAGAACTGCATGTTCAGAGGCATGGAGTTGTGAAAGGGCACTGGTTGGTTAGGGAACATTGAAAAATGCGTAGGCTGAAAAGTGAGTCGCAGCCAAAAATTAAGCTAGAGCGAAAGGTTGAGATGATAGTAAAAGGCCTCATGAGCTACACTAAGGTATTTAGATGAGCATTGTCCAACAGAGCTTTCTGCAAAGATGGAAATGTTCTATATTTGATAGCTGTTATCCACATGTGATTATCAAATACTTGAAATATGGTTTAGCTGAAGAGCTCAATTTTTATTTGAATTCTAATAACTCCCATATTGGACAGCTCGGATTTAGCCTTCATTCTACAATGGCAATGAGGGACCAACAGAATCTTTTAATCATGTGGACAACACAATCAGGTTTCCTTTAGAGGATGAAAAGCCTAAAGCCAGTTTAGAGAGTATCTGTTCTCTTTAAGGGGAATCTTGACAGATCAGGCCAGGGTATTGGTGGAAGATTGGGATGATAATTTAGATCAGCTGGGCCACAGTCTAGCCAGGGCAAGTGTTTACCCAAAGGATAGGGACAGGAAGATCTAGTGAGTATGTTATACGCTGACATCTTAAAGAACACAAGTAATCAAAACCAGAGAAACTGAATTCTGCTCTCAAGTCATGGCAGAACAGGGAGTAGGAGGGTGAGGGGCCAAAAAGAAAAAGAAATCCAAATCGTCAGTTAGCTCATGAAACAGGGAGAGAGCAAGAGTGAACAGAGGAGTATACACACACACACACACACACACACACACACACACACAATCGGTTTTACTGGCCATTATCCATGTGAGCCACCATGTGTTGGCCTGATTTAAAGAGCCAGAGTCTCCAGTGTCAGGAAGGCCCATTAGGACTAGGGCAAAACTCCAGGAGAGATGAAGGCCTGGACCACACCTGCGGAAGTAAGGATAGGAGGGAGAGGCAAATGTTTATTGACTTTGTGCACAGTACAAGGCATTCAGCTTGACCAGAATGCAAAGGAATGCTAGAAGCTTACAGTATACATAGCTGGATAGCAGGTGAAAAGTTAAGCGAAGATTAATCATTCGGCACAACAATGAAAGAGATGACACAAAGCAGAACATGACTGATTAATTATTCAGAGGATTTCCTAGGCGATAACCGCTGTGTGAGTTCAGAAGAGGGAGCAAGTCCAGCAGTCAGGGAAAGCTTCATAAGAAGGTAATACTGATCTGAGTCTTGAGAAATGAACAGGAATTTGAATGGGGGGGCTGGGGGGATGTGTGAGGAAGAACCTCTTGGAATGCCTAGAAACGGAACAAAAAGGAGAAGCACAAGCAATGGACAGAGGGCATGGAAGGCTATTTGGGCTGGCCAGAGCCTGGCAAGCTAGGTTGGAGATAGAAAATTGAGTGCCTTCAATGCAAATTCAAATGTTCAGATTCTGTCCTTTTGCCTAGTGGCTTCCTGCCTGCTTCTTCGAATTACTTAGGATGCCTTCTAAAAATATAAATGCCCAAACCAAAACACACCAAATAAATCAGAAAATTGGGGTGTAGAGCTTGGATGTAGGGTTTATTTTAAAAGCTTCCCAGTTGATTTTAACCTATACCCAGGGTTGAGAACATAGAAATGGCAGCATAACATTACTAATGCCAACTCGGGACCGTGCATAGGATGGATTGAGTAGAGGGAGAACTGGAGGCTGCCTAGTATATTTACATATCTGTTTCCTTTCTGCAAGAAGACAGGAAGCAGTTGACTGCCTGACTTCACTTCCTGTTTTGCAGTGGTAAGATGATACAGAAGGCATCTTAAGTTGTCTTTCCTCTAGAGTAAAACCCAAACACGAATTTACATTTGTAATCCACTCTCCTTTTTATCACAATTTGTGCATATAAAAATAATTTTCAACAATAACAGTCTGCAGTTAACTGTTACATACAACTATTAATATTTTAGCAACAAACCACCAGAAAGATGCCTGAGAACATTCTGTTTTAAAAGATAAATGCTTTTAACCTACTTTATTAAAGTCAGCATATTCCAGACCTTCCATGGTTGCTAGCCTCTGATAACCATAGGCACAATTCTACATTAAATATTGAAATGCATTTACCCTATTGCCAAAATGTTTATTAAAATGTCAGTTTAAAAAAAAATAAAGTAAAAAATAAACAAACAAAAAAGAATAAAATGTCCGTTGAACATTATAAAGCATAAACATCTTCCCTATGATATTAAATTTCTGGAACTTTAAGGAAATTTTAGCTCAAACATACTTCTATTAAAATCAGCCAGAAAATCGCTAGGTAACATGACTATTTTTTTTTTCAGCTTTATTGAGATATAAGTGACATAAAACATTGTGTAAGTTTAGGGTGTACAATGTGATAATTTTATTTATATATGTATATGTATATGTGTGTGTGTGTGTGTATGTGTGTGTGTGTGTGAATATAGTGAAATAACTCATAAGGTTAGTTAACACATCCACATCCATCACCTCATATAATCACCATTCTTCTTTCTTTCTGTGTATGTGTGTGTGTGGTGAGAACATCTAAGATCTACTCTCTCACCTTTCGAGTATATGATACAGTATTGTTCATTATAATCACCATGCTGTACATTACATCCACAGAACTTATCTTATAACTAGAAATGTGTACCCTTTGACCGTAACCTCCCTGTTTCACCCAACCTCTAGTCTTTGACAACCACCAATCTATGCTTTGTTTCTGTGTAACATGACTATTTTAAGTGAAAGAGTCAGGAGAATTTTGACAAAACATGAAAAATATATTACTTTAATGGTCAGTATAGTTTTTTAAAAATCAAGAGAAAAGAATGTGACTAAGAAGGCGTTCTGTCTTGCTGTGCCAGATTTCCCTTCTTGGAGAACCTCTCCAGCCAGATCCCCCCTAGCTGAGGCAGCAGCCTATATGGTCTATGCCAGCCGTGGGCAAACTACGGCCCGCGTTTGAAATGAATAAAACTAAAAAAAAAAAAAAAAAAAAAAAGACCGTACCCTTTTATGTAACGATGTTTACTTTGAATTTATATTACTTCACACAAACACTCCATCCATGCTTTTGTTCCGGCCCTCCGGTCCAGTTTAAGAACCCATTGTGGCCCTCGAGTCAAAAAGTTTGCCCACCCCTGGTAATGCCCTTCATAGAACAGATAACCAGGCCTAAAAGGTGACCTGATGTGAACACCAACTAAACAGGGATGATGGGGACTACCTACCTCCATTCTCTTTCAAGAATATGAACTGGAAATGGAAAAAAAAGTCAGTCACTGGGTGGCAGTAAGGAACGAGGAAGAAGCCCTGAGAAGCCCTAAGAGGGGCAAGTTATGAGTAAACTGAAGACATTCGGCAGAGAAAAGACATATAAAGTGGAGGCTGAAGTCATTGGTAACAAAGTAGGAGAAGCAGAGACAGTACAATGAGTCACTGTCACAAAGATGGGGATGGATGAAGTCCTGCTGTCCAGGGGACAATGAGACAGCTCATTTCCTACAGCTGCACCAGTGTTTGTGTTCAACAAATGTGAGAGCCAACGGCAGCTCTTCCCGAAATCCTGTAAGATTCCCCTCTGCCTCACCTAAGATATTCTAAGTGAATTGCTGTACCTTTCACCTTGTATAAACCAATAGGTGGACTTCCAGAATCACAGACCAAGCGAAAGAAGCTGGAAACCAAAGAAGTGTGTGACCTGTTTGCTGCCCCTTCTCTCTGGGTGAGAAGTTAACACATAGGAAAAAATTTTGGACCAACTCTCCTGCTCTCCAGCGGCCACAGCCATGAAGGTCGAGCTGTGCAGCTTCAGTGAGTATAAGATCTAGCCCGGACACGGGCGGCGCTGTGCCAGGACCGACAGGAAGGTTTTCCAGTTTCTTAATGCAAAATGCGAGTCGGCATTCCTTTCCAAGAGGAATCCTCGGCAGATAAATTGGACTGTCCTCTCCAGAAGAAAACACAAAAAGGGACAGTTGGAAGAAATTCAAAAGAAAAGAACCCGCCGTGCAGTCAAATTCCAGAGGGCCATCACTGGTGCATCTCTTGCTGATATAATGGCCAAGAGGAACCAGAAGGCTGGAGTTAGGAAAGCTCAGTGAGAGCAAGCTATCAGAGCTGCCAAGGAAGCAAAAAAGGCTAAGCAAGCATATTCTAAAAAGACAGCAATGGCTGCTGCTAAGGCTCCTCCCGCAAAGGCAGCACCTAAGCAAAAGATTGTGAAGCCTGTGAAGGTTTCTGCTCCCCGTGTTGGTGGAAAACGCTAAGTTGGCAGATGAGATTCTTAAATAAAGACCTGACTATAACTAAAAAAAAATTAGAAATATTCAAGGTGATACACAATGAAGTGCGGCACTGAATACAACTGAAATACTTTGCTTCTGATGCATACCAATGATCAGAAATGGGAGAGATCATGTTTCCACTTGGCCTATGGACTTGGGGATGGGTGTGCAAACCTGAAAAAGAGTGATAAACCAAACCAAGACAGCAAAGGAAAAACTGCCAACTTTTCATGTTCTCCTTTAGCCTGTATTTCAGAAGTTCTTCCATGGGCTGAGCTATTATTATTACTATTCTGGGAGCCAAAGATGACAAAGCACAGTTCCACTTGGAGGTGGTGGTGTCCCTGTTTATTACCGTTATCTTTATATTTTTTCTGTGTTTTCTGTTATCTGAGCCCCCATTTGGAAGAGACAATCTACTTATAAGTTTGTGCTACTGTATTAAGTACTCACTAGTGAGGTGTTTTTGCTTCCAGCAGTAACAAGAGCTTCTCTGTAGGATTTCTGAGGACACTTTACAGAATTTTGTACCATGAATTGACAGAAAGTAAAAGGAAGAGGGTCATTTGGGCAGAATTAACAATAAATGATATGCAGTTTGTAGTCTATTTTAAAAAATAATGTATACCTCTTTTTTTTGTTATAAAACTAACTCCTGTTTATCGTAGACCATTTGGTAAGTTAAAAACATATGAAAAAGAAAAGAAACTTCACCCATGATTTCTCCATGCTTACGTGTTGCTTATATAGAGTCCTGACACAAACATTGCTCTGGCCAGTGTTGCTCAGTGGTTAGAGTGTTGGCCCATGCACTGAAGGATCACGGGTTTGATTCCCAGTCAAGGGCACGTACCTGGGTTGCAGGTTTGATCCCCGGCCCTGGTTGGGGTACCTACGGGAGGCAACCAATTAATGTCTCTCTCTCACATAGATAATTCTCTCTCTCTCCCCTTCCTTCTCTCCTTTCCACTCTCTCTGAAGAGCAATGGGAAAAATATCCTCAGGTAAGAATTAACAACAACAAAAAATTAGCAAAATTGTGACCATGTCATGTATGCCGTTTTGTACCCATCTTTTTCCCAGATCATAAAATATTTTTCAAAAACACGATTCATAAAAGCTGCATAAGTAGACTCATCAACAATTCTTCTAGAAGACATTGATTAATAAAATGTTTTAGAAGACATATGTGGGTATTCTCATTTCCAGTTACTTGAGGGTATCAGTTAGTCATTAGGTTTTCCATACCCATCTACATAGCTTTCTCACAAATATGAACAAAATTGGCTCAACTATTAAAAGACAAGGGAAAGAAGATTTTTCCCTTAAAATATCTGTTATAAAGATATTAACAAGCACAAGTAATGGGAATGGGTAGATGAGTCTGGAAAGAAGAGCCACACCTCCAGAGAGTTTTGCTAGCACATTCACTCTGGTATGTAATTCTTGGGTTAAGAGAGTCCAGTGTATGAATAATACTTCCATTTTTCACATTTTGTTCTCATATGCTTAGTCATCATCACCCCACCCTGATATTTATGCCAATAAAAAGTTTCAGTGAGCGAATTCAACCTCATCAGCAATGTTCAGTAAGGACGCTGTGCAGCGGGTCTATCTTCATCCCCATTACGCTGCAGAACCAAGGAACACCTTCTCAAGACGTCTCTGCTTTAGCTGGGGCAGGTCCTGCGCACAGGCATGGGGTGCATGTCCAGGCCCAGCTACCTTGTTTCATTTAATGGGCGCCATTCCAAAACAACCTCCACCTCTATGCCCTGAACCATGATACTAATCTCTAAAGTCACTCTCGAGGATTTCTTTTCCAAATTTGAATTACACCAAGAAGAGAAAATGTCACATCAGTCACCAAAAAGTTGGCAGATATTACATGATTATGTCCCTAACAAAGGAAAAAAAATTGGGGGTGGGGGGAGGGGAAGGAATGTAGATGTCTGAGCCTGATAATATCTAGGGAGGTCTCTCTCTCTGGAGACCCTGGGCACTAACAGGAACTAAGAAAAATCAGGGGGACTTTTGAAGGAAATATATGCTAAAAAGGGTCAAGCAGGGGCAGGCTATGTTGATTTGCACCATCCCTGCCACTCTACATTCTAATTTTGTTTTTAGTTGAAGTATACATATAGAAAAAAGAGAAAACAAAAATATAATTATCTCAGGGGATTGTTGCAGATGAACACTACAATCATTGACCCGGGCCAAGAAAAAAAAATTGACAACAATCCAGGAGTCCCATTGGGCCTGCTCTTAATCATTATTTCTTTCTTCTTTCCCAAAAATAACCTCCATTTTGACTCCTACAGCTTTAATAGATCTATGACTATTAAATTTCATATAAGTGGAATCATTCAGAATACATACTTTTGAGTATTACTTTTCCTCCCCAAGTTATGTTTGTGGAGTCCGTCCATGTTTCTTGTTGTAATTATAGTTTATTCTTTTTCATTGTTGCATGGTTTTCTATTATATGAATATGTCACAATGTATCTGGCAATTCTACAGTTGATGGATGTTTGGGTTGTTTTCAGTGGAGGACTATTACAAACAATGCTGCTTGCAGCAGTCGTGTACATGTATGTGCACTTTTGTGGTATAGTATATCCAGGAGAGGAATTACTGGGTTTAGGGCTAGCATGTGCATCATACTGTCAAATCATTTTCCAAAGTAGTTCTATCACTTACACACTCAGCAGTGGAATATGAGAGTTCCAGCTGCTCAATATCCTTGTCAATATTTATATTTTGAGTCTTTTAAATTCCAGCTATTCCGGTGGGTATGTAATGTAGCTGATTGTGGATTTAATTTGCATTTCCCTGAAGAATAATGCAGACCCTGTCTATGCTCTGCAATTTAGTTATTTTTTTAAGTGGAGGAGGGAGGCAAGAGAGGAAGTCAGAGCGATTCAGAATAAGAACTCAGCATGCTGTTGCTGGCTTTGAAAATGGGGAAAGGGAACCACAAGACAAGGAACACAACAGCCTATGGAAGCTGGAAGAAGCAAAGAACAGATTCTCCCCCAGCACCTCCAGAGAGGAATGTGGTCAGTAGATATGGATTTTAGCCCAGTGACACCCATGTCAGACTTCTGACCTACAGATAAATTTGTGTTAGTTAAAGCAATAAGTTTGAGGTAAATTGTCATGGCTATGATAGGAAGTAGTAATGACATTCAGAAGTATTAATGACATTAAATACTGATTCAAAAAAAAAAAAAAAAACAGTATCCAGTGACACATAATTACTTAATTCATGTTTCAAAATCCAAAGATGTGGTCACATTTATGGGGCAGCAGTCAGGTCTAGAAGAGGGCACGGCTATTGCATACAGCACAGGCACCTTTGAACTAGCAAGGGTTTTGAACTAGCAGGGGCCTATACCTGCTTCTAAGAAAAGGATTTTAATCACGAATAAGAGTGCCAACAAGTGTACCAGCTATACAGGTGGGAAGAAGCCAAGCTCCACTACTGGTTCCCATGTGAGCACCATTGAGAGTGAGCCCAGAACTCATGCTCTGCAACTTTAAACCATTTCTTTGGGTCTGTTTCATTGCAAATCGCTTCTCAGCCACATTTCAATTCAGAATCAATGATCATTTTCTAATTAAAATATATTTGACATATAACATCGAATAAATTTAAGGTGCACAGCATTTTGACTTGATACTTTTATATATTGTAATATGATTACCATTGTAGCTATAGTTGGCACTTCTATCATGTCACATAATTATCATTTCTTTTTTGTGGTTGGAATAATTAAGATCTAAACTCTTAGCAAGTTTGATGATTATAATACAATATTGTTGTCTGTAATCACCACACTATACTATACATCAGATCTCTAGGACCTGTTTTTCTACAAGTTGCAAGATCAACAATCCTATATAATAAAAGGGTAATATGCAAATTGACCCTAACAGCAGAACAACCGGGAACGACCAGTCACTATCACCTGCACTGACAACCAGGGAGCAAATGCTCAATGCAGGAGCTACCTACCCCCTGATGGTGAAGTGCGCTCCCACAGGGGGAGCTCTACTCAGCCACAAGCCAGGCTGGGGGTTGCTGACGGCTGTGAGCACAGCGGTGGTGGCGGGAGCCTCTCCGGCCTCCTCAGTAGCACTAAGGATGTCCAACTGTGATTTAGGCCCATTCCCAGGTGGGCCTAAGCTGGCAGGTGGACACCCCCCTGAAGAGTCACAGGCCCGGTTGAGGAACCCCACAACTGCATGAATTTTCGTGCAACGGGCCTCTAGTAATTTATTAAGTCCCTATTGTGAGCCTGAGACTACATGAGTTAGTTGCCTTCATGTACATGGCCTGAAGATTTTTCTGGTCTAGGTGAGTTCTGATCAGCCCTGCTGGTTTAGCTCCTGTATACTGTCGTTGACAATGTAGAGAACATTTCTGAGAAAAGAATGTGCCAACAGGGGTGAGGGCAGTAGAGAGGGAAAGGGTTTAAGTATAAAGAATAAAAACCAGCTGGGTTTTCAAACTTTACAGCTTGAAAATAGTCACTTACAATTTCTATAACTAAGTAATTTAACCTAAGAGCCATAAAATACGATGGTGATTAATCCTGATACAGGTAACACTAGTCTTTCTTAAAAAAATTTTTTTTATTGATTTCAGAGAGGAAAGGAGAGGGAGAGAGAGATAGAAACATCAATGATGAGAGAGAATCACTGATTGGCTGCCTCCTGTACACCCCCACTGGGGATTGAACCAGCAACCCAGGCATATACCCTGACCATGGCCTCCGGGTTCCTAGGTCAATGTTCAACCACTGAGCCACACCAGCCGGGTGATAACACTAGTCTTTATAAACAAAGGGAAAAGTGAACATTAAGAGGTGTTTGATTGTATTATGAAATAAAAATATCCTAGAAAGACCTTTCTTTAAATAACTCATAGACAGAAGAGGTTCTCTGAAAATGTGGGCAAATTTTGATACTGTAATGCTCTCTGAGGGCCAAGGAAGGGTTTAACATAGCCTCAAATCCCATCGGACAGAGTGTTTTCCAGAGCTGGCTGCAAATTACCTTCTTCTGCATCTCAACCACGAAGTGGTGCTAGGTGACCCTCTCCTCATCACAGGTTGACTTGGAGTATGTGAATATCTCATCGTAGGCTCTATTTATCAGATTGAGATACTGTAAGTGTAGAGACAGTGGCCAGGAGTGAGACTATGAGGAGAGTACTTTGGAAGGGTAGCACATGACATGCTAAGTAACAACCTTAAGCATTTCATAAACACACCTTTGTTTAGCAGATCTTCTGCTGAAATCTCACTGAAAGGGAAGCCCTAAAGGACAGGTAGACCTCCACAGAGCACAGGGCCAAGGACAGTCTGAGATGCTGAGCCACATTCAAGACGGTTGCGGGGAGACCAGCTAGCTCGGGAAGTAGCTTTTGGTGATAAGGAATGAAGGGGAGGAAGGAACCTTGGAAGGAGGAGTGGGCATAAAATGACTTAAGGCAAAAGTCAAACATTTTCCAATTTTCCCTAAGGCTGGCACCAAAGTATTAAAACCTAAAGTATCCTGCATTCCCAGGTTGGCCAAAGCCACCATTGAAGCTAATAATAGACCCAGCATTTTGACCACCTTAATTACTTACTACCTGTGGTGCATTTGGAAGGATGGAGTTGACCTCTCCTGGTGAGCCAGTTTTCTCTTATTCATCCAGATTGTCCAAAGAGATGCAGGTGAGCCTTAATATAATCACATTTTCATGTCTGTGCAATTTGCACCTTATTCAGATAAATAGCCTAGTGTTGCTGGCATACATCTCCTGGGGAGAAAATCTTCATCTCTCCTTTTCCCCTCTAGGAAACACAGAAGATCTAGAAACTGAATATTGAGGTAGACCCAGAGGGTCTAAAAGATGCAGAGTGGGACAGTGGCAAAGACACATTGTGGAACTAGAAGTCGGGATTAAGCTGAAACCTCACTCTGATCTTGTAAGATGTGTGACTTTGAACTCTGTTCCGAAAATAAAATGTCCCCTTAGTTGACATATTGGGGTTTTGCTCAAAGTTTGTCCCCAGAAGTTAGGAGTGTGGCTAAAGAGGCTGGTTATTGTCCATCTGGTCCCTGAGAGGCTCACTACTCACATTGCATCCCCTGGGCTCCTTTGATTTCTGGATTTCTGGCTCTGTCTAGCTTGAGCCAGTGGGAGATACCTTCAGGAGAACTGAGGGGAGGGAGGAGAAAGAGAGAGAGAGGGAGAGAGAGAGAGAGACTTCTTTCCTGCTTTGATGTCCTGCATCTACAAGTCCAGTCTCTAGGGAGTGGCCCCTTCTCCAGCTGCTAACCCCTTCGCTCTCCTTGCCTCCTCAGACCTACAATGGTAATAGCTTCCCACTGTGGCTAGTACCTCAACATCCTTGCTGGCTCCCTTACCCATGCCCTCATCTCTGTAAATAGTCCCTTTACTAATTAATGCCTCTTCCATGGAATGATTTGGAGTGGAGAATTCAGTTTCCTATTAGGATCCTGGCTCATACAAAAAACCTTCTGTTCAAAAGGAAGCTGTGAATTACAGATCTACCTTCATCCTCCCCTCCCCACTTGATGTTAGCTATTACTCCTTTTCTCATTTGCAGAGGATGATGAGGTCTGAGGATGTATTGGAGAAGGAAAAGGCATACAGAGTTAAGAGTTTTATTTTTTCTTATTATTACTTACACTATTGTTTTCTAACTGGACTTCAGAACAGCAACTCACAACAATATACAGGTACACACTTTACACAAAAGTAGTCCAGGTTTGGAGATGGTTAAATTATTTGGCTAATATAAATGCCAAGTTACAGGATCCACGTTCCAAAGACCATTCCCTCCCTCTCCACACCTTTTCTGATAAGAATTATTGGACTTGGCTTTGAAACATAAGCAGATTAAGCAGGCCGTTTCCAAGGTTTCCCTTTCACTTTTGCATCCAAGATATCATGATCCATGACTTTAATTTTATGCATTTCGGTTGTTAGTCAGGAGTTGAATGTTTTTTAGACCTTGGCTGTACCAAGCTTCATTTATTTACTGACATTTATATTTTTTTTTCTTCCGGATCAAAACCTTCCTCCCCAAATCCTCTTCTTCCCTCCTCCCCCAGTCATCATGGATCGAGGCCACTATATCAACTAAAAATACAGGGATGTGAGAAGCTTAGTGTCTATTGTCGCTATCTCAGATGTGACTGGAAATGTCTGTAATGTCTGAGACCTAGATGGATTGTTGATGCAGGAGATTGGCAGGGAGGCGGGGACTTTGCAGCTGTGGGGAATAACTGGAGCTCTTAGAGCCCTAGGGAGCTGTGAAGTGGAGGGAGGAATGGAAAAGCTTTCAAAAGCAAAAATAGCTTCCTTTCCTGAGGTGTGTGCCATAGAACCCTAACACTGTACCTCCTGTGGGGGTAGAAGTGGGGGGGGGAAGGTTATGGTCAAATAAGTTTGGAAAATACATAGTGCAGACTGCAGCACCTTCTTGGAGAGCCCAAAAGCACCTTAAAGGCACTGAGAACTCCTGTAGTAGAGTATTCTGTTTGCACTACCCGTGGTCGGCAAACTGCGGCTCGCAAGCCACATGCGGCTCTTTGGCCCCTTGAGTGTGGCTCTTCCTAAGCCTTAGGAGTACCCTAATTAAGTTAATAACAATGTACCTACCTATACAGTTTAAGTTTTAAAAATTTGGCTCTCAAAAGAAATTTCAATCATTGTACTGTTGATATTTGGCTCTGTTGACTAATGAGTTTGCCGACCACTGCAGCCGGTTTGGCTCAGTGGATAGAGCATCGGCCTGCGGACCAAAGGGTTCCAGGTTTGATTCCAGTCAAGAGCACGTACCTTGGTTGCAGGCTCCTCCCCAGCCTGGGCCCTGATTGGGGCATGAGCAGGAGGCAACAATCGTTGTGTTTCTCTAGCATCCATGTTTCTCTCTTCCACTCACTCAAAAAAAATAAATAAATCAATGGAAAAATATCTCGGGTAAAAAAATAAATAAATAAAATAAAATAATATTATATATATATATATATATATATATATATATATATATATATATATGGTAAAGATTAACAAACAAAAAGACTTCTGCTTAATGGTTGAATCCCCATGTTACCCCTCAAAATTTTTAGTCATAGAAACATTTTTAAAAATATTTTTAAATTGATTTCAGAGAGGAAGGGATAGGGAGAGAGAGAGAGAAACATCAATGATGAGAGAGAATCATCAATCCACTGCCTCCTGCACACCCCCCATTGGGGACTGAGCCCACAACCCAGGCATGTGCACTGACCAGGAATCAAACTGTGACCTCCTGTTCCATCGGTCGATGCTCAACCACTGAGCCATACTGGCCAGGCTAGTCACAGAAAATTTAAAAATTACCTATTATCATTCTCTTGTGGAAATATCAAGAAATAAACTTTGAAAAACACAGTACACCATATTGGGAGCAGAAACTCAGGGAATAAAAAGGAGAGAGCGTGACTTCTATCTTCTCCTTCGCCCACCTCCTGAGCAATATGGCTCTTGCCCTGGGATCCCAAATTAGACTGCTACCCTTCCCCGCCCTGAGGAGCATTCTAGCTCAAAATGGTCTGTAGAACCAGACTGGCAAATGCTATGTGTTCCACAATGTTTGTTGAATGAGTTAATGGTTGGATAAAATGAGATAATCCCTGTAAAGCCCTTAACATAATGTCTGACACAGAGTACTAAGTAGTAATAGATGTTATCATTACTACTTATTATAATTTTTGGTAAAAACTCAAAACTTGTTATTGGCTCCTTCCAAAATAACTGAAAAGGTTAAGTAGGTTCTGTCCTCAGGTAACATAAAGAGAAACTAATGTTCACACCACAATAAAATGGCCTTTCACAGAGAGAAGTCTTACATGGAAATGTATCAGAATCATGGACAAATATGTGCTCGCTTATAGTCATAAAGAATGAATGGCATGTTTGTACATGGAAGAAATGAACTGGATAAACATATGCTTTTTTTTTCAGTTTTGTGGTGCAAGAAGAAAGAGCAAATACATTGTTTGAGAGTTTTGCTTTTTTATTTTTTACTAGGGGCCCGGTGCACGAAATTCGTGCACTGGGTGTGTGTCGGGGGGAGTGTCCCTCAGCCCAGCCTGCCCCCTCTCACATACTGGGAGCCCTCAGGCGTTGACCCCCATCACCCTCCAATCGCAGGATCGGCCCCTTACCCAGGCCTGACGCCTCTGGCCTAGGCTTCCGGCCCAGGCAGCGGGGACCCGCAGCTGCAGCGGCCCCACGATCGTGGGCTTCACTTTAGGCCCAGGCAAGGGACCCCTAGCTCCTGGGACTGCCAGCTTCGACCGTGCCCAGCTCCCATCGCTGGCTCCACCCCTACTTCCTGCTATCACTGGCCAGGGCGGAAAAGGCACCTGATTCTCCGATCATGGCTGGGGGGCAGGGCAAAGGCGGCCCCAGGGCCGCCTTTGCCCTGCCCCCCAGCTCTTAGCTCCCCCCTGGGTTTCCGATCACTGTCAGTGGCAGGGGGCTTCTTCCTGCTTTCCCTTTTGCCTCCCTGCATTGTGCCTACATATGCAAATTAACTGCCATCTTGTTGGCAGTTACCTGCCAATCTTAGTTGGCAGGTAACTGCCAATCTTAGTTGGCAGTTAATTTGCATATAGCCCTGATTAGCCAATGAAAAGGGTAGCTCGTACGCCAATTACCATTTTTCTCTTTTATTAGTGTTGATATCCTTCTCATAGTTGCAGTTATTTAGGTAACAATATGAAACATGAAGGAGGTAAAGTAATTTACTTCACTTATGCTCCTACCTGACTTACAAAACAGAATGGAGGCTCTGACAAATGGCAATTAAGATGACGTGGATCTGCTTCTTTAGAAGGAATTTGTCTTGTCTAAAACTTTCAAGTGCTTCCTAATTTAGAAATGTACTGGATGGAATATGTTTCTCACTGACAACTCCTAACTAATGACATTGAATCTTTTGAAAGAAAATTGTTTTTTCTGCTCACAGTACATTGTGAAAGCATTAAGAATAGGTGTGTGCTTTTATTGAGTACTTTCAGTGATTGAAAGCATAGAAATGGATTATTATTTATATAGGTATTATCTCATTAATGAAAGATAACATTGTCAATTATTTGGGAAAGAAAAAGCTGGTATTAAATTTAAATGTTACTCATTTTAAATACAGGTATGTTGCCCTAGTTGGGTGGCTCAGTTGATTGGAGCATAGTCCTGATAACACCAAAGTTGTGGGTTTGATCCCGGGTCAGGACACATGCAGGAATCAACCAATGAGTGCATGGATGGCTGGAACAACAAAAATTTCTCTCTCTCTTTCAGGTCAATAAATTTTTTTAAAAATACATGTATTTTCATTTTATTGAGTTTAAGACACTCATTTGACATTATGTAGTTAGTTACATGTGGCCAAAGTAACAGAAGCTCTGATTTAAAGTAGCTTAAACAAGGAAATTTGCAAAATCTTACATACAAGGAGGTGCTTGGTTGGTTCAGTGGCTCAATAATGTCATCAGAGGGTTGGACTCTGTCCCTCTCTCTATTCTGCCATCTACAACACTGGCTTATTAGCGAGGGTGGTTCTCTCCTCGTGGCAATAAAATGGCTGCCAGCAACCAGTAATTGTCCCCTGTTCTTCTACATCACAAAAGAGTAAGCCCCCCCAATCAGAGGAATGACACTGTTGTTCTAAACCAGTGATTCTCAAAGTGCAGTCCCCGGGTCAGCAGTTTAAGCTTCTGAGAACCTGGAAATCTGTTAGAATGCACATTTTCAGTCCTCACTCTATTGAACAAGAAATGCTGAGGGTGAGGTCCAGCAATCTGAGTTTTAATAAGTGTTCCATGTATTCTGACGTTTGAAGACCACTGCCTTAAACTAAAAGGAATCCACCCCTGGAGATGGGGAAGGATGGATACCCAGACCAAATTGGGGTTATGTTAGGAAAAGAGAAAGTTATGCCTTTTGAGATACTAAGAGTGTACACATCCTGGATTTTTCAAGAACAGTACTGTTTTCAAATATTCCATTCCATGGGGTTTTCAAACAAGGTCATTATTAAAAGGACTATCTCAAAAACTCTCTTGAAATCCTCTTTTGAATATACTGTCTTGGAAATATTAATTACATATATATATATATATATATATATATATATATATATATATATATCAGGACTCAAAAGAGCTGAGTTGCAATTCTAGTTCTGTCACTGATGAATTCTATGTCCTTGAGAAATTCACTTAGACTCTCTGAACTCCAGCTTTTACTTCTGTAGAGTGTTGGCAACAGAGGGTCTTTAAGTTCTTGAAGATCAAAACAATTACAACCAGCATTTATTAAGAACTTACTATGTGCCAGGCACTGCCAAGGATTTTATTTAGTGCACTATCATTTAAAACTTAGAATAGCCTCTATGAAGTATGTAACTTTCCCAAATTTACTAGGCTGCTGAGTGAAGAATCTGGGATTCAGGTCTGTCTAACCCTACAGTCCATGTGCTAAGCCTCTGCTCTATACTGGCCCACTCTCTTCCACTCCCACCCCCATCACGCTAACTCTTCGTGATTCTATAATGTATTTGGTTTCATATGGTTTAGCTCAGCATGCTTATTCTTTTTTTGAGAGTCATCAACAGGCTTTAATGATGAATGGATACACAAAATGTGGTCCACCTACACAATGGAATATTATTCAATCATAAAAAGAAATGAAGTACAAAAAAAAAAGAAATGAAATACTGACATATCACAATATAGATGAGCCCTGAAAACATGACACTAAGTGAAAGAAGCCAGACACAGGTCCCACACTGTATAATTTCCATTTACATGAAATGTCAAGAATAAGAAAATCTATAGAGGTAGAAAGATTAGTGGTTGCCAAAGAATGAAGGGGAGTTAGGAGGAAATGAGGGGTGACCGCTAATGGGGGAATTCTTTTGGGGCAATGAGAATATTCTAAAATTGATTGTGGTGATGGTTACACAATTCTGAATATACTACAACCATTCAATTTTACACTTTAGATGGGTGAATTATGTCCAATAAAGCTGTTATTTTTTAAATGGTGTTATTGACCCTAAAGATGGCCAAAGTCCAGGGATTCCCTACACAGAGGGTTCCAGAGCTTCTTTCTTCAGCCAAAGTGGGATCTGGCCGCTCTGATGGTGCCATTAGCACAGCCCTTCTCAAAACAAACTTGCCCTCATCCCAGAATGGCTGGAAGCTCAGGTGAAAGACATGAGTCCTAAGCATGTGGGTTTAACTGCAGCCAGGAGCGGGGACTGGACATCCAGCAGCTGCTACAGATTTTCACTCTACACAGCAGCTTGAGGCGGGGGCAAGGAGGGGAGAGAGAATATAGATTGTTCTCATTTTTAATCTTACATGTTTCTAAAATACTGTTCTTCTCTTTGGACAAATGATGTATTCATTTCCCATTGCCATGTAATAAATTTCCACAAATTTATTGGTTTAAAACGGTACCTGTTTATCATCTCATAGTTTAGGAGGTCAGAAAGCCAGGCATGGCATGGCATGGCTGGGTTCTCTGTTCATGGTCTCACCAGCTGAAATTAAGGCATCAGTCGTAGCTTCGATTTCATCTGGGGTTCTGATCCTCTTCCAAGTTCACTGGATGTCGGCAGAATTCAGTTCCTTTTGGCTGTAGAATGAGGTCTCATTGGCTTGCTGGCTACTGGCTGGGGTTGGCTCTCAGCTCCTAGAAGCCATCCTCAGGACTTTATGCCCTGGCCTCCTCCATCTGAAGCCTCGCAGCCAGAGTGGCAGAGCCGACTCGCACACCTACCCACCATGCCACAGGGGAAGGAAGGTGGAAGAAGCAAAGTTCACCAGCAGGTAAACACATGTCTGTGTGCCAAATCCAAGGCAAGAGATGAAAGGCAGCCTTGGGACCCCTTGGTAGAACATGGAGCACATCTGGGGCTTGAGCTATGCATGACCCTTGATGGAAGAATCAGCAACATTCACTGTGGGATAGCACTTGGCAAGGCTCTGCTCAGTTGACAAAAGCTGGAAAAAGCTTACAGCAGGCCTGCTCTCTGCCCCCCCTTTCTCAGAGGCCTCCAAGAGGCTCAGAATACTCTGGGCACCAGTTTCTTCTTCTGAGAAGCCCCAAGCCTGGGTCCCTTCCTCTCTGATTCACCCCCAGGTTCCAGGGTTCTGTGCTGGGGGTGTAGGCACCTCTCCTGCGGGCGGCTCCGACGTGCACCCATGAGGTCACATCCAGGGCCTGCCAGCCAGAAAAAGTCATCATGCTTTTTTTTTTTTTTTAAATATATCTTATTGAGTTTTTTACAGAGAGGAAGGGAGAGGGATGATAGAGAGTTAGAAACATCAATGAGAGAGAAGCATCGATCAGCTGCCTCCTGCACACCTCCCACTGGGGATGTGCCCGCAACCAAGGTACATGCCCTTGACTGGAATCAAACCTGGGACCTTTCAGTCTGCAGGCAGACACTCTATCCACTGAGGCAAACCAGTCAGGGCAATCATGCTTTTTTAAAGACAGTTTGGTATAAGGAAAAGAATGTGGACATTGAATTCAGGCGGCAATTTGAACCTTGGCTTCACCACTCTCATGATCTATGACTTCAGGAAAATTACCTAGCTTCTCTGAAACTTAAATTGTCTATCTATAAAATAATATTTTTGTTTGGTATTTGTAAGGATTAAAGGAGATGATACATATAAAAGTGCTTAGCACAGTGCCTGAACTATAGCTGGCATTCAATAAATGTGCATTTCCTCCCTGCCTACTGCCTGTTGGGAAATGTCATTTGCTAAATAAGGAGAAGGGGGTTGTATAACATTTATTTATTTGTTTATTTGTTTATTTGTTATTTATTTCCCAAAATATTTCCATTCCTTAATGACCTTACTGAGCAGCACAGGGGATGGAAAGACTACCTATGACTTCTTGGCTGAAACTTTTCTAGACGTAAGAACCCAGACAGAGAAGCTGGTCCAGGACAAGAACAGCCTAGAGCAGCGGTTCTCAACCTGTGGGTCATGACCCAGTGGTTCTCAACCTTCCTAATGCTTCGACCCTTTAATACAGTTCCTCATGTTGTGGTGACCCCCAACCATAAAATTATTTTCGTTGCTACTTCATAACTGGAATTTTGTTACTGTTATGAATTGTAATGTAAATATCTGATATGCTATATGTGTTTTCCAATGGTCGCGACCCACAGGTTGAGAACCGCTGCGGGGGGTCAAACGACCCTTTCACAGGGGTCAACTAAGATCATCGGAAAACACATATATAATTACATATTGTTTTTGTGATTCATCACTATGCTTTAATTATGTTCAATTTGTAACAATGAAAATACATCCTGCATATCAGATATTTACATTGCGATTCATAACAGTAGCAAAATTACAGTTATGAAGTAGCAACGAAAATAATTTTATGGTTGGGGCCACCACAACATGAGGAACTGTATTAAAGGGTCACGGCATTAGGAAGGTTGAGAACCACTGGCCTAGAGCTTCTATCAGCCTCCCCATGCAAGCTCTCGTAACAATCTTTTCCCCGAGTGTTTTCAAGTAGGCTGCATAGGTCTACATTTGAATTTGGGAGACCATTTCCAAATTGCAGAAGTATTCCTCTTAACCCATGTTAATCTCAAAATAGAACAGTCACTGTGGGGTAAGGATTCCCCTCTTTCCTTTCACAGCCTCCCTTGCAACGAAGGGGTAACAGCACTCACAGGCAGAGCTTTGAGAAGGTTATTAGGCTCATGGCAACAAAGGCCACGGCCCCCTAGGAAAGAACCTTCCCTTGAAGCAGCTACATCAACAAGGGACAAATTTTACCCTCCAAGACCACAGTGTGTGCTGTGAATATATCATGACTCACTTCCATGGAGTTTAAAGGATTGTTTATGCCAATTGCTTTATGGCTCTGTCAACACATGATTTTTAAAAGTTAAAAGGTAATCAATTTAGGAAACACACACCTTTCAAATACTTAAAAAGTAAGAAGCTCTTATGTTTGCTTTGAATTTTAATGTTATAGTTGCTTTGAGCTGTTTAATTTTGTCATCTTGAAGAATAATTGACTTTTAAAGTAAGTTTACAATAAATGGCTCCTGAAGTTATTTAGTGCTTATACTTTCTTACAACATTATTCAAGCAGAGTGGACATTTACAGCCTTGTGATTTTCCAAGGCCATGACCAATACCCCTTATAGTCATATTGTGAAGCAAGTACTTGACATTTGAAATTCATTCAGAGACTAACTCTCTAAAATGTTCTTTATTGTAATCAGGAAGCAGTAATAGATCATAACGATAAATGTATGTTATTATCCCTCTGGTTTACATAAAAAACACAAAATGAAAAAAAGATTGTTTTGCATCTCTCATTATCTAACACAATGCCAAGGAAGCCTATGGCCATATATCTTGTGTCTTCATGAGCAGAAAAGAATATAAAATTGGGAAATAGCCAAAAATGTCATTATTGATAGTCATTCTTAATACTTCAACTTCATAATTGTGCCGTTTTCCTATAAAGTTTTTATTTATAATATACATTTATTACATATACGAGTATATGTATAGTTATATAATACATAATTGTTCTGATGTTACAATATAGAGAGCTGGGTTAATGACCAAGGATCTTGCAACTCTATGAGGTGAAACCCAGACACAAGTATTTTTTAAAGCTCCCCAGGTGATCATAATGTGCAAGCAGAGTCAAGAGCCATTCATCCCAAAGGTTCTACCAACCACACATGAACATGCACACATATGCTTTCTTAACTTCACTGGGAACACCTACTACTAGTAATAAAATCTCATAGTACAGACAAGTTCAAGAGCCTTGCTGCTTGCTCTCTGCCTGCTCCCTCTCTCCATTATCCCTCTTTAATTTCCCCTTGAGCAGAATATCCAAGACTGGTTTGGGGTATGTGTGTGTGTGTGTGTGTGTGTGTGTGTTTAGTAGCAAAGCCCTGTTCTTTTGCCAAATTGTATTTCCCCCAGACTCAGCAAATGAACCTGAGCACAGCAGACCTTACAGAATGGAAGTGGATTAGCTCAGGACCCTTCTGCTCTCCGATTCCTTTTCCATTATCATTGAAATTCAGGGCTTCCAAGAGCACCATGTGTTTGTTTGTTTGTTTGTTTGTTTGTTTGTTTGTTTATAATACCATTTAAAAACCTCCCATTCAGACACTAGGGAATGTGCCAGAAGAAGGCTAATCTCAAATGTGAGAGAAGAGCCCAGAGCAATCTGCTGAATTATATACAATAAGCAGCTCCATGCAGGCAGGTCCTGGATCGACCTCTACTTGCCCAGGACCACACCATGAAATACCAGTAACTGTGGATTTTTAGAAGATTGTTCTCCTCCAATTATTGGTTTGAATAGTTCTAAGTAGGGCTTTTTCTACTGGGTAGTGGAGTGACGCAAACCATACCTGTTCTCCCCTCCCTGCTGTCCCCCTGCCTGGAATTTAGGTCTCAGGGAATGTCCCAAGAGAGCAGAAAAGTGACCACCAGTCATGAATGAGCAGTATGCAGCCCAAAAGGGGTGTACCCTCTTTGTTTTGGTAATTTGAGGAAGTAGTTGTGGGCAGGTAGCGTAAGAGTCTTGGTCTATGTTAAAAACAAAACAAAGAAAGGCTGGTTGCCATCATGTCCTCTCTCTGGCCACCTCTGAGTCTCTACCACTGGCCTTTGTGAACCTCCCTGCAGGGCTTTAGACCTGGACTAATCATTTTGATTCACGAAACAGAAGAGAGCTTGGCTGAAGCTTCTGCCTGAAAGTTAGAGGGTGCACAAATGTTCTGTGACTGCAACAACCCAAAGGTTAACCTAATACCAACGCTTAGAGAAGTTAGCCAACTTGGCTAAGGGCACGAAGTAGTAGAGATGAAATTCCACTCCACACTTGTCTATCTCCAAAGCCCACCAGCTTTCCACTGCATTTCCTTGTCCTTGGGGCAAGAAGTTTTGATCAGAGGATGGTTGAGTCACGGTTCGATTCCTGGTGAGGGCATATGCCTGGGTTGTGGGTGCCATCCCCAGTGGGGGGTGATTCTCTCTCATCATTGATGTTTCTATCTCTCTCTCCCTCTGCCTTCCTCTCTGAAGTCAATAAAAATAAATTTAAATTTTAAAAAAAATGAAAGCCCTGACCAGTTTGGCTCAGTGATTAGAGCGTCGGCCTGTGGACTGAAGAGTCCCAGGTTTGATTCCGGTCAAGGGCATGTACCTTGGTTGCGGGCACATCCCCAGTAGGGGTGTGCAGGAGGCAGCTGATGGTTGTTTCTCTCTCATGGATGTTTCTAACTCTCTATCCCTCTCCCTTCCTCTCTGTAAAAAATCAATAAAATATGTATTTTTTAAAAAGATGAAAAAGACTGGCTGAGTTAATAATTGAAGAAGCTGGATGAAGGGAGCATGGCGTTTCATTATATTATTCCCTCTTCTTTTGTTTATGTTTAAATTTTTTATTTAAAGTTTTGTTTTTCTGTATATAGATCTAATCAGTGTGACATAATGGAAATGTCAAGGGCTTTGGAGTCAGGTAGACCTGAGTACAGGTACTGATTCTTTTCACCAACCAGTTAAGGAGACTGGGCAAGATTCTTAAACTCACAGAGCTTCTTCTTCATATTTAAAGTGGTGAGACTAACTTAATGTACCTTATAGGTATATTAAGATTTAAGAAATAATATCACCAAAGCACGTAGTGCAAAGCCTGATACATGGTAGACACTCAGTAGCTATTGTTATAATTACATATTGTATATTGAAGAAGTAGGCATTTCAAAGGAACTTGGAATAACATGTTTGGAGATTTCAATGGAAATAAATCTCAAAGCGGAGTGAAATGAACTACCAAAGAGGAAGAGGTGGTACCCTATCCCAGAGAGCCTGAGGTTAGAACTTATCTTCCTAGGCAACAAGACAATTATTTGGAACACAAAAGGGAACAAGTTTTGTTTATCTCATCTCTAAGGTAACCATTGTATCACTAGTGAAATAGCTCAGGCATAAATTGGACATGGTTTTCAAGGTCTCAGATTCCATTCCATTTCAGTATTTGAATGAGAAGGAGCAAAGAAATGTCCTTGACTTGGGGAAGAGAAAAATAGGATCCAGAATTCTTTTATTGACATTTTTCTCTAACTTAAATTTGTACTTTTATGTGAAAATGGATTACTAGACAATTGTGTTCAAAATTTGCTCTTTCTTCTATAATAAATTAGCCAATTAATGGCTTTACCATTCACTTACTCAAACCAGAACTCTGACATACATACTCAATTCCCTTTTCCCTCTAACCTCTTCTCTCCCTATATACTTTCAATTAATTCCCAAGTCCATCAGCTTCACTCTCACATATCTTTTGAAAGTGTGCCTTCATCTAGACTTTCAATGTCACTGCCTTAGGCCAGGGCCTCAGCACCCCACAATTCAATTTCTGCAGCAATCATCAAACTGGTTTCCTTCTCTCTAGTTTCTTCTTTCTTCAAATCATATTCCAAAATGCTAGCAAAATGGTATTCTTACACTCAAATCTGATCATGTTATTACTCTAGGTAGAATATTTCCATAGCTCCCAACTGTCTACAGAAGTCCAAATCCCTTAGTGTGGCACACAAAGACCCTTTGCACACTTTTCTAGCCACATGTCCTCTTAGTCTATGCATTTAAAGGCACCTTGTCCCTTGTCCTCTAGCCACACTGAATGACTTGTCATTTTCTCCGAGTGCATGTTCTCTTCTGCTGCTCTCTGTATTCCCCCTGCCTTGCAAGACATTAGTCCCCAGTCTATTTGAAAAACCTTGCTTATACTTCATGAACCAGCTTGAATGTCCTTTTTGGGTCAAGTTTACCCTATTGCTCACAGCCACCATATTGAGTTAGACCCTCTTGTGTATGTATGCATATATCTCTATTTTAAAATCTTTTAACAGTAACATCTGTGTGTGTGTGTGTGTGTGTGTGTGTGTGTGTCTGTGTACTAACCCATGAGCTCCTGGAGAACAGAAATGACAGCTTATTTGTTTAAAAAAAAAACAAAACATTTTTATTGATTTCAGAGAGGAAGGGAGAGGGAAAGAGAGATAGAAACATCAATCATGAGAATCACTGATCAGATGCCCCTGCACGCGCCCTACTGGGGATTGAGCCTGCAACCGGGGCATGTGCCCTTGACTGGAATCGAACCTAGGACCCTTCAGCCCGCAGGCCAATGCTCTATCCACTGAGACAAACCAGCCAGGGGGGATCCATTTATTTTTGATGAATGTGCTGAGGTTATTTAATAGAGATAGGATAAACTTGAAGTACATGATAAATAAGCTGTGGCCCTGTATAATTATGTTAATTATGTGGCATTAACATAATTTACTTAATGAATGGATGAGCACTTTAAAAATTAAAACAGGCTTTTTTTCTTGTACAAAATTTTTCTTATATCAGAACAGAATAGTCTCTGAAACAACATAGAAAAGGCTAAAATTTAAGTCTTTCAAACTGCTACTGGAAGTATTCAATTTGTCTTTGTTTTTTTATAGGGGAAAAAGCTTGATGTTATTGAATAAAAGTAATGGTTATTGTTAGGTTTTTGATATATGGAGGCTTTAAGTCTCCATTATCATGTTGAAAGGTTAACAGTCTCAAGTTGCCTGCTATGTTATATTTCAGGAGTTATAATAGAGTTGATTATATATATATTCCTTTTGTAGAAATGTGTCTTAGTTAGGCTTTGAAATCTCCTTTCACTTTCAAAATAACCACGATTTTATACTAATACTAACTTTGTGTGTGTGTCAGTAAGAGAAAAAAATTACATGATGCCTTTTTAGTATGTATGTGCGTCATGCATCAAGACAAGAAAAATAAAACATTTTTTTAATTCCATGCCTTCAGGCTAGCTGATCAGTTATCTGGCCTACACTACAATGACATCTACTGGCGCAACCAGGACTGAGCACCCAGGGGTAATGGGAACTGACAGAGCATCTTTGGGTCCCCCTCTATGATTACTGGCTGACAACGTGAGCTACACAAGTCTGACTTAAGAACAAAGATCATGTGTGTTTGACCTCTGTACCTCCAGTGCCTAATATTGTGCTTGTCATCTTAAAGATGCTCCCGAAATGTATTAGATGATCATGGATGTAACTGCCTGTAGTCTAAGCTTTTAAAAAGCCTGGTGTCCAAACAATACTATAAAAGTGACTTAAATTTTAAAACAATAATAATAAAATGCACTAAAAGAGAGGCTCTTCACCTTTGTGAGATAAACTTCTTTTAAATTCTAATAATGAAAATGTCCCACATTCCAGAAATACCATACACAATTTTACATACAATATCATGAAAGTCTTAAACCTTATCTCTCAAGTCTAGAGCAGGAGGTAGCAATATGTTTTTAGACACTTTAGTTAATTTATTTTTTTGGTTAATCCTCACCAGAGGATATTTTTCCCATCGATTTTGAGAGAGAGAGAAATATCAATGTGAGAGAGCCATATTGATTGGTTGCCTCCTGCATGGAGCCAGGGATGGAACTGGCAACCCAGGTAGTTGCCCTTGACTAGGAATCAAACCTGTGACCCTTCAGTGTGGGGGCCAACGCTCTATCCACTGAACCACACCAGCCAGGGCTGTTTAGACCCTTTAAAATGCATGTGGACAAATTTAAACAATGAAATATCACTACATACTTATTAGAATGGCTAAAATCTAATGGCTAAAATCTAAACACTAAAGGCTGGCAAATATGTGGAACAACAGGAACTCTCGTTTATGTGCCCCTTTGTAGTCAATCCCCAGCCTATGTCTGTCCTTATAGTTTTAACTTTTCCAGAGTGTCCTATGAATGGTGATGGGAATGTAAAATGTTGCAGCCACTTTGGAAGATAGTTTGGCAGTTCCTTACAAAATTAAGCATATCTTGCATATGACAGAGCAATCATGCCCCTTATTTTTACCAAAATAAGTTGAAAACTTATGTCCACACAAAAACTGGCACGTGGATGTTTATAGCAGCTTTAGTCATAATTGCCAACACTTGAAAGTAACCAAGATGTCCTTTAGTAGGTGAATGGAAAAACAAAGTGTTGTGCATTCATACAGTGAAATATTCAGCAATGAAATATTTTCCAGCAATAAAATAAGTAAACTATCAAGCCATAAAATGATATGGATGAACCTTAAATGCATATTGCTAAGTGTAAGAGCCAATCTGAAAAGGCTATATGCTGTATGATTCCAACTATATATGACATTATGGAAATGACAAAGCAAAACAAAAAGTTTAGTGGTTGCCAGGGGTTAGTGGGGGGGGGGGGGAGATGAATAGGTGTAGAATGAGGATCTTTAGGACAGTAAAGCTACTCAATATGATACTATAATGGTAGATACATGTCATTATACATTTGTTCACATTCATGGAATGTACAACACAGAGTGAACCCTAATGTAATATATGCACTTTAGCTAATAACAACATATCAATATTGGTTCATCAATTGTAACACATATCACACTAGGGCAAGATGTTAGTAATAGGAGAAACTGTGAGGAGAGTGGTATGTAGAAACTTTCTGCTGAATTTTCAAAAGATTTTGCTTTTATTGATTCTTTTTTAAAATATATTTTATTGATCTTTTTACAGAGAGGAAGGGAGAGGGATAGAGAGCTAGAAACATCGATGAGAGAGAAACATCGATCAGCTGCCTCCTGCACACTCCCTACTGGGGATGTGCCCGCAACCAAGGTACATGCCCTTGACCAGAATCGAACCTGGGACCCTTGAGTCCGCGGGCCAATGCTCCATCCACTGAGCCAAACCGGTTAGGGCTCTTTGTTGATTCTTAAAGAGGGAGGAAGGGAGAGAGAGAGAAATATCAATGTGAGAGCAGAACATCAATCAATCAGCTGCCTCCTGCATGCTCCCCACCAGGGATTGAGCCTGCAACCTGGGCATGTGCCTGAGAATCAAAGCAGCAACCTTTCGCTGCACAGGACTATGCCCAACCAACCGAGTCACACCAGCCAGAGCTCTGTGCAATTTTTATGTAAACTTTAAACAGCTCTTAAAAACAGTCTATTGACTTTCTTTTTAATTAAAAAGGTAAACATCTATCATATTGAGACATTATAGGATCTATTTGCTATAGTAAAAAAAAAAATGCAGTCCCACAAGAAATGAATAGGCTTATATTCCAATGTTTTTCCCTACTACATTTTAAATGATACATCATCTATGCCAGAAGTTTATTTTATAAGTGCTCGTGTAATCAAGTCTAAACAGAAGGTTATTTTGCTGTTATAAGCCCAAAGGAGAAAAAGGCTTTTTACTTAATCCTTGGGTTGATGAAATTAAACACTTCATTTGGTGTGCTTTTCATTTTGATGTCCCTTAGGACTGAGAATTGCCTTTCTCAAAAAGTAATATAAATCGACTATGAATTGCTGGAGTGAGAGAGGGAAGAAGGGCGATTCTATTATAGCTCCTGCCAAGAGCTCTCAGGCACATCGAGCAAGCTGCTGCCAAGCAATGTTTAATAGTGCGGCAGGGAGTTCTACTCCCTGGATCCTTGTGAAAAACTGAAAATTGCTTTTGGTCTGTCAGTTTCATTATAAAAAGCCATAGGCTTTAAAATGGATTACCATTTTATCTCAGAGAGCAGAGTGGCAGCGCAGCAAATCATTCCTATAAGTCCTCATTTGAACTCCTAATACTTAGGAGAGAGAGAAAATGCCTGCCTCCTACCCTGCTTTATTTCTTATGGCTGGACTAATAATAAAATAATAAAATTGACACAGTAACAAATTAACAGGAGAAAAAAACCTATTTAATACATGCACACAGAAAAATCACAATATGATCAAACCAGGCATTTAAAAAATACTTTTTAGACAAAGAAACAATAAATCTGTTAGAAATTGGCAAGACAAAAAAAGTTAGTGCTCATTAGAAAGGACTCTAAGCAAGGTTTGGGCTTGGCAGTAAATTAGTAAAGGCGTTACAAGGTTTACTTATATGGACTTTTTTGACTCTGAATTTTTTTTAACTCTTTTTTTGGGGGGCGGGGGGGGGAGAGGGGTGGGCATGGGGGATTGAATCTGCAACCTAGGTATGTGCCCTGACCAGGAATTGAACTCTCAAACTTTTGGTGTGTGGGATGACACTCCAACCAACTGAGCCACCCGGCCCGGGCTTTTTTAAAAAACCTCTTGTGATGAGGTTGTCTCCCAGCCCTGAGGAGCAGGGAGGGTGCCTATCACATGGAGATTTATTTCCTGCTTTTAGAGGGACAGAGGAGAGTCAAACTGCTCCTCCCACTCCTGCTGCTTCTTAATTGAATTTAATTCAAAGTGATCAGTATGCCATTGTGGGATATCTTGGGGTGGGCTGCCCTGCACCCCCACACTTACCAAAGAGGAAATATTTTGGGGCCAGCTCCATAAAGCTCAAAGGGAAGTGGGCATTTGGGTGGGAAATGGTTGAACAATTTCAGGGCAGTGATTTGTCCTGGCTTGAGCTATTTGGAGTTTGGGTCTGTTGTAATAAAAATTTTACAGAATAATTTTTTGCCTTCACTACTGAGAAAGCCTAACCTTAACTAACAGGAAAAAAATAAAAGCTGATACAATAACTGTTCATATTATCCAGGTTTAAAGATATTGCTTTGGCCTGATGTTAGTAAATGTGCTATACTGAGGTCTAAGGAAAATACCCCGCCACAAATGAAGATGTCAAATCTCTGCATCCCTGAGTCCTGCCTTGCGCTTAGCTTGCTCAGGGTGTAACGGTGCAGATACTAAGGTCTAGTCCAGTGATGGCGAACCTATGACACGCGTGTCAGAGGTGACACGTGAACTCATTTTTTTGGTTGATTTTTCTTTGTTAAATGGCATTTAAATATATAAAATAAATATCAAAAATATAAGTGTTTGTTTTACTATGGTTGCAAAGATCAAAACATTTCTATATGTGACACAGCACCAGAGTTAAGTTAGGGTTTTTCAAAATGCTGACACGCCGAGCTCAAAAGGTTCGCCATCACTGGTCTAGTCCAAGAGGACTTCGGGACCTTTCTGACTGAGAGGGTGGACCACGGGAGATGTGAGGGGCCTTTGAGAGTCTCCGATTCTACAACTTCTACATAAACTCCTGTTGGAAATGCATTTCTGTATCTTCCTTTGTAAGTGGCAGTTCTTTCCCTTCACTCACTGTAAATGGCCGTGATCAGGGCCCTGACACTATTGGGTGAATTCACTTGTCAGGTTTCCCTTTTCTGTAGCATTTGATATAGCATCAGCATCTGATATAACTGTTGAAGATATAGAGGAGGGATAATTTGGAGAGAAGAAAGTATGGGGGCACTGGCGTGCCTAAATGCACTGTACTATAGCAGCAACACTCTGCTTCAGTGTATTTACTACAGCTTTGCCTTCTACTCAGCATCCCGATTCCTTTGCTGAGAATTTCAGAGGACAAAATACCTAGTGGATAACTGTTATCACCTTTGCTAACATTTGCCCCTTCTTATAGTACTAAATGTTTTACGTGTTGTGGCACTCTTTTGGCCAGATGTTAATTTGAGAAGCTATACTGAGGTCTAGATATCTTTAAGGTAGGGGAATATGAGTTGCTATACTCAAAGCAGCACCAACCTGATATTAGTAGGTCACATGGTATCAATCAGACCTATCAATATAGAATTATGATGACAGGGAAGGGGTGATGTTGTAGACATACTATTATAACAGGTCATATTCTTTTTTAAAATATATTTTTATTGATTTCAGAGAGGAAGGAACAGGGAGAGAGAGATAGAAACATCAATGATGAGAGAGAATCATTGATCGGCTGCCTCCTGCACACACCACACCGAGGATCGAGCCCTCAACCCAGGCATGTGCCCTGACCGGGAATCAAACCGTGACTTTCTGATTCATAGGTTGACACTCAACCACTGAGTCACACCGACTGGGCAAAACAGGTCATATTCTTAAAACTTATTTATTAACACAGTCATATGTTAGGCACAGAGAGTCTAGCATTTTGGCCCAAGTCACCCAGATGTTAAATAACAGTTAGGATTCAAACTTTAGCCCATCTGACTCCAGGCCCACATTATTTCCACATCCTCTCAATGACTCATTAGGTTCCAGCCACTGTTTTAAGCGCTTTGTAGCCGTTAACTCATTTAATCTTCTCTATAGATTTGTGAAGTCGGTACTATTCTCCCAAGTTATACATGAAGGCATGAGGCAATGACAGCTGAAATAATTTGCCCAAGGTCATGCAGCTAGTAAGTGGCAAAGCTTGGATTTGACCCCAGCTAGCCTTGACAGTATAATAGTGCTTGTCTAAAACTATAACTCGAGAGAGAGAACCAAGATGGCGGCATAGGTTAACGCCGGAGTTTGCTGCTTTGAACAACTACTTCAAAAGTGAAACCAAAAAACGGAAGGGACATCACCCAGAACCACAGGAACGCTGGCTGAGTGGAAGTCCTACAACTAGGAGGAAAGAGAAACGCACACGGACACTCAGAGGAGGTGCAGTGCTGAAGTCAAATTCTGAGGTGCGGAGTGCGCGGAGCGGGCTGGCGGCGGAGGGCGCGGTTGTTGTTTTCAATCGGGAGGGAGTCGCAGACTCTGAGCTCCAGATCCAGGCGAGTCTTTAGGGACCCAGACTCAAACGGGAGAAGCGGGACTGTCTGGCTTCGGTCAGAGCAAGTGCAGCTCTCTCTCCGAGCTTTGCAGCGGGTGCTGGGACTCAGAGAGGCAGAGCCCCTGGGGACAGGACTGAGAGCCGCCATAACTGCTCTCTCCGGCCCACCCTGTTGATCCTGTGCTACCCGCCCTGCCCAAGCCCTGCACAGAGGCATTTGCCGGATAGCCTCAGGCAAAGGCTAGATTAGCACCTCCCTAGAGGACAGAAGTTCTCTCACTGCTGACACAGCTGATTCTCATAGCCACTTGGCCTGGAGGTCAAACCCTCCCTGGAATTAGCTACAACAATCAAGATTTAACTATAAGACTGCGAACAAAGACCACTAGGGGGTGCACCAAGGAAGCATAACAAAATGCAGAGACAAAGAAACAGGACAAAATTGTCAATGGAAGAAATAGAGTTCAGAACCACACTTTTAAGGTCTCTCGAGAACTGTCTAAAAGCTGCCGATAAACTTAATGAGATCTACACGAAAACTAATAAGACCCTCGATCTTATATTGGGGAACCAACTAGAAATTAAGCATACACGGACTGAAATAACGAATATTATACAGACGCCCGACAGCAGACCAGAGGAGCGCAAGAATCAAGTCAATGATTTGAAATGCGAGGAAGCAAAAAACATCCAATCGGAAAAGCAAAATGAAAAAAGAATCCAAAAATGCGAGGATAGTGTAAGGAGCCTCTGGGACAGCTTCAAGCGTACCAACATCAGAATTATAGGGGTGCCAGAAGATGAGAGAGAGCAAGATATTGAAAACCTATTTGAAGAAATAATGACAGAAAACTTCCCCCACCTGGTGAAAGAAATGGACTTACAGGTCCAAGAAGCGCGGAGAACCCCAAACAAAAGGAATCCAAAGAGGACCACACCAAGACACATCATAATTAAAATGCCAAGAGCAAAAGATAAAGAGAGAATCTTAAAAACAGCAAGAGAAAGAAACTCAGTTACCTACAAGGGAATACCCATACGACTGTCAGCTGATTTCTCAACAGAAACTTTGCAGGCCAGAAGGGAGTGGCAAGAAATATTCAAAGTGATGAATACCAAGAACCTACAACCAAGATTACTTTATCCAGCAAAGCTATCATTCAGAATTGAAGGTCAGATAAAGAGCTTCACAGATAAGGAAAAGCTAAAGGAGTTCATCACCACCAAACCAGTATTATATGAAATGCTGAAAGGTATCCTTTAAGAAGAGGAAGAAGAAGAAAAAGGTAAAGATACAAACTATGAACAACAAATATGCATCTATCAACAAGTGAATCTAAAAATCAAATGAATAAATAATCTGATGAACAGAAAAAAAAAAAATAAAACTATAACTCGAGATTTTCCTTCTTACAAATGAATGTTTAATGCTTCCGCCATGGTGGTCAGCTTTCATTATTAGAAACATCGTCCTTCCCTCTCTCTTTCCCCACCCTGGCTCTTCCTCTGCAGCAGGTGGCAAACATCCTGAGCTTACTGCGAGCGGAACACCACACTCATTCAGCAAGCTCACTCTGAGCCAGTCCGCAGGAGTCAAAGCCTAGATCTCAGCCCTATCAGCAAGTTCTATAACCTCTCTCTTAGTTCTCCCATCTGTAAAATGGGGATATGCAACCCTATCTCATGGAAATGTTATGAGGATTAAAATGTATGTTTGTATAAATATTCTCAGTCCAGTAGTTGACACCATTCAACACATGGTAGTTATTATTATTATCATTATCATTATTGTTGCAGTTATATTACTGCATTATTATTATACAAGGGGCACAAAAACTCGAGAGTGCTTGCCATTTTTAGTTATACATTTCTGTGCTATTTCCAAAGGGAGGTACTCACATTTCCAATCCTGTGAGAAATGACTCATTGTTCTTTCTTCAAAAACATTTGAAGCAAAGCAATAAGAGTTTGGAATAATAATGTGCTTTATATCAAAACACCATGTACCCGAGAATAGCAGCTATTTCTCACAAGTGCAAAGCCAGAAACTTGAACCCAACTATTTGCATTTAGCCATGGGGCAAGGATGGCAGAGAGGAATTAGTTATTTGGAAGATCTTCTCCAAAACACAAGCACAGTGACTCAGCACGGCGGCCCTGCCCACACAGGTCCTCTGTTAGGAGCCTTTGGCATAAAATCCTGCAGCAGACACTGTGGATCCAACTGCCTGTCTTTCCTTCTCCATCACTACTAGAATGCCAAGTTTGTTCAAGTACCAGGCAGCAATCTGCTCAGGGGAAGTCCATCCTGCCTCTGGGAATTCATCATAATTGGCCTAAGCCAGTCATGGCATTTTCATTTCCCTTTACTTACAATGGTTTAAGAATGAAAGGTGCCCAATCAATTATAAGGAAAATCAGCTGAGGGTTATTAAAAAGATTTTCTTCCCTGATAAAAGAGAAAGTCATACGAGAACAAAATCCTTTCTTTTTGCTGGTATTATTAGATGAGAGTGCGATGCTTAGAGCAGTGGCAGCTATCTTGTGACCACGAGGAGAAAGCCAAGAGAATTGCAGCCTAGCTGACCAAGAGCTCAAGTATCATTAAACCTGCTGGAACTTCCTACCTCTAGACTTCTTTTTATGCAAGATAATAGACCCCTATTGTTTAGCAATGTTTAGTCAGATATTCTGTTACTTGCAACCAAAAGCTTCCCAATTAATTCAAACCTAAACTAAAATCATTGATGTATGAAATTAGGAGAGTTCCTAAAGCTCTCTATGCAGGCATATATTATGGGGAAATAAGCATTACACAATTTAACTAGGCTCATGTTAACATTATGTTGTCACACACACCCCAAACCCTCACACAGTAGGATGAGAAAAGAATGAAAACAAGATGAGCTTTAGGATGCGACAGGTATGGATCTGAATCTTGGCTCTGCCACTTATTAGCTGTGTGACCTTAAACAAATTATTTAACTTCTCTGAGACTCACTTTTGAAATGTGTCAAATGGGAAGTCCAAGCCTTATCTGGTAGCACTTGTGGTAAGGATCACCTAGAAATACATAGAAAGATTCTCTTGCTTAATCTCTTTTTAAACTCTGCAGACCTGGCACATAGGAGGGCCTTAATTCAGTGACTGTGTGATTTGTTGCTTAAACTGGGAGTGATCCAGGCAACCAAGACATAGTCATCCTATGTTAATACATGCATTCCCTCCCTTACCCCCAACTCTCCTCTCTCTCTCTCTCTCTCTCTCTCTCTCTCTCTCTCTCTCTCTCCCCCCCTCTCTTTCCCAGTTTTTCAATTTTAAAATAATATTATTTAAAGTCCTCATATTTCTATATAATGCCCATTATGGCTGGAGGCATCCCAGCCTCTCATATCTCTTGCCACTTCCTGGCCAAGGGGAGAGTTTGAAGGCCTCTCCAAGATTTCAGTGAATTAGCACCTTGGAACCCCTCAGCTCCAGTCACCCATGTCCTCTGGAGCTGCTCTGGCCCCACAGTCCATTACCTCTCACGTCAAACTTGGGACAAACGTCTTCAGTTTCTGCAACATCAAAACCAAAATCACTCACGCCTAACATTCCAGAAGGAAGCAGATTCTCCTGCAGATTTCATGGGAAACAGGGAGGATTTACACTCAGGTAACAAGCACTGTCATTCTCAAAAGACCCTTTGGTCAGGCTATTACCATGTTCGTTCACTGGCTTTGCCTAATCCCGGCCTCTACCTTGCTGGCTCTTTTCTCCACTTACTTTTTTCTCTCTCCCCTTGCCTTTCCTTATCCTAGTATGATATCGCTCACCCCCCAACCCCTAAATCTGGACCTTATGCAATATCCAAACCCTCAGCAGGACTTACCTTCTCTCCCAAATGTGGCAGCCAGCGTCTCTGGGATGGTCCTCACGACCCCACCTCACAGTGTTTATAATACTAGTATAACCCCCTCCTGCTGCGTGTGTACAAGACCTGCGACTTCGTACTAATCCATAGAATGAGACCAAGGTGATGGGATGTCACTTCTGTGATCATGTTACATTATGTCAGACTTTGTCTTGGTAGCACACTCCCTCTAGAGCAGCGGTTCTCAACCTGTGGGTTGCGACCCCTTTGGCGGTCGAACGACCCTTTCACAGGGGTCGCCTAAGACCATCCTGCATATTAGATATTTACATTGCGATTCATAACAGTAGCAACATTACAGTTATGAAGTAGCAACGAAAATAATTTTATGGTTGGGTCACAACATGAGGAACTGTATTTAAAGGGCCAGAAGGTTGAGAACCACTGCTCTAGAGACTCTTCTTGCTAGCTGGATGAAGTACGCAGCCATATTGGGAGGTCCCCAAGGCAGGCAACTGTGGGCAACTCTAGGAACAATATGGTTTCTAGGAGTTGAGGACAGCCTCCAACGGCAGCAAGAAGCTGGGGCCCTCTCACTACCAATGCAAGGAAATGAATTCTGCCAAAACAATCTAAGTGAGCTCAGAAGTAGTTCTTCCCCAATCAAGCCACCCAATGAGATCACATCTGGATTGCAGTTAAATGAGTCCCAAATCAGAGGACACAGCTAAACTGTGCCTAGACTCCTGGCGCACAGAAATTGTGAGATAATAAATGTTATTTTAGGCTGCTACGTTTGTGGTGATTTGCTACACAGCAATAGATACTTAAAACACCAACTATTTAGCCAGGTGTTTTTCCAAGTGAAGATTATTCTCTTGCTTTCCTGATGATCAGGAGCAGGTTGGGGATGGGATGCTCATCTAAAGCCATAAAACTGAGACAGGATGTCTATACCCTGGGGATCTGAACGCATAACTTTAGCCCCACTGGCCTTTGCTTGTGCTGAGTTCATATTGTAGAGAGCGGTGAGTAATACAGTAATGGTCCCTAGAATGCTGTTTCTCTCTTTGCTCAGAATGGTTCTAAAATATTTAAAACTCTCCTCTTGACTAGATAATCAACCTGACAGTTTAGATTTTCCCATAAAGTTTATATCAATATGATTCTGAATTTTAAAGGGATTTTAAAGACCAAGGGGTATATATGAGGGAGATAGTATCTTCTACTGAGAAGGTAGTAACTCTTAGAGTATCACTCCACAGGGCATGATGCTATCAGTGATTAGTTATCAAGGTATCTCTGCTAGTCCTACATGCCAGCACAGTGATAGAAGAGAAGCAGTAGATGTGGCCTTTCCCTGTCTTTGGAGAAATCAGTTCATCTCCCAGATCGTAGCAAGTCCTGATGAAGTTGGGGATTTGTTTCAAATCTCCTCTAGGAGACTCTACAGAACTCTACTCCGGAGAGGATTTGATAAGCTGAACACTAAGTGGGAAGTGGTTTCCATTTCTTAAAAAACCTGAAGAGCAGGGGCAGCATTCATTCTGTGAGTTACAGCTCCTGTTAGAATAGGATCTCCTGATCTTCCCAGGCCACTGTCAAGAAGAGCTGGTGTCTCCCTCTGAGGTGCTGAATGCCACAAGGAGTAGCTTATTGTCCGAAAGTTGAATATCCCAGAATCTGGCCACAGAGAGAGGGTGAGGGGAATTATGACAATGCATGTCTTCTTTTGATCAGAGATTAAAGGTGGGTGATATACCTGACAAGGATTCCTACTGCCTAGCCGGTAATGACAGATAATTTGGAGATGACGCATTTATTTTTATTTCTTATTTAGGTAGTCCCCACCATCCCAGCCCCCCAAATACACACGGACATAAAGTTAATGGCTGTTTACAAGTGAATGTCAACTTTCATGTAAAGTATGTCCCAGATTGCTCTCCACAGTGTTGCCTAAGGAAATCCCTAGACCTAACAGTGGAACCAAATCTGACTTTCTGAACTATTACTCAGCTTGAGCCCTGACAAATGCAGTGTCAGTGTTCCCACGGCAGAACTCTGAAGATTCCACATGTTTTTCTCTTTTGCTTTTCCTAGTCGTGACTTTCTCTTTACAGATCTAAAAGCACTCATCTCTGTGCCTGTCAAGGGGGAGGATGGTAATTAGGAATGAAAAAAGTAAGCCAGCTTCTGACATATAAACTAGGATTTTGCAGTGAGAAACTGTCAAAGTGAAAAAATTTTTTCTACATCACTTTGGCTCCCAGTTAATATGTTAGGAGCTAGACTTGGCAAACCAAATCACAGAGCTTTTCCTGTTTGCCTATAACACTATGCCAAGAAACACCTACTCTGTGGTAGAAAGAGGATGTGATAGAAGTAAAAGTAAACTTTCCCACTTGTAGCCCAGGGGATGGTGAGAAGGAAAGGAGCGATCAGAGAAAGGGAAAGGCGAACAGTGAGAAACTCATGCTCTGAGGTGGTCATCTGGACCCTTTCTGTGAGATTCTGGGATAGCTATGCTGAGCGGCTTAATCTCAACACGAGTGTGAGTGTCCCGGCATGATTAGGAGACTGGAGTGCTGAGGTACCTGAGAAAGGGGTGGGGGGGAGGAAGGAGGAAGAGAAAGAGAGAGAGGCTGAGGGAGAGAGAGAACACACCTCAATTGTACTCCCAAGCCTCCCTTGGTGACACAGAGTTGAGAGCCAGCAGCCTGCCATGGCCCTGTTGTGTCCATGGGGGAGATGACCTCACAGGATGAACAGCCTGGCCAGGGGCTGAGTGGAGGGATGCGTTTAAGGGTCTGCAGCCAGAAAGAGCAGAAGGGGCCCAAGTCAACAAGGAAGGGTGACTAGACCCTGATTGAACCAGAAAAAAAAAAGAAGATAATTTTAGCAGCCACTGAAGTCTATAGCCAAAACTTGGATGAACTGAGCGCTACACAATCAAGAACCAGGAGAACACTACAGGGGCCCCTCTCCCCACCCCATATCTTCAGAATACAGTAATCTATACTCTTCAAATAAGAAGGCAGTGGGTTGTGAAAATGTGGGAAATCCAAGAACCTGAGAAATTACCTAACGAGGTGGTTTAAATTACTAGGTCAGAATACATTTTAAACCAGATTAAATTGAGTTTGTTTTGATTTTGTCCTTTCCAGCTACCTACCAGGTCACAAGACCAAATCAGCTATAGACAAAATAAAGAAACTAAACCCCTCCTAAATTTCTACATCATGAGTAACTTTGCAGTCCTGCTACAAAAACACTAAGATCAAATAATGTTAAGTTCTCATCATATTGCATTTGACCCCACAAAAATAAATAGCCTTTCACTACCCAGAAGCTGGCTATAGAAAGTCTTTAATTTATGAGAGGCTTTTATGCATGGAAAATAATCACTGCTATTTGTGCTTTGGTTACTAGCCAATATTTTGATCTCAGGGATGTACTGAGTTTGGTAGATTACTTTATTTACTCACGATTCTTCCTTCCCTCCCCCACTTTGCTGTGGTTCAAGAATGCAGGTAGAGCCGAAACCGGTTTGGCTCAGTGGATAGAGCGTCGGCCTGCGGACTGAACGGTCCCGGGTTCGATTCCGGTCAAGGGCATGTACCTTGGTTGCGGGCACATCCCCAGTGGGGAGTGTGCAGGAGGCAGCTGATCGATGTTTCTCTCTCATCGATGTTTCTAACTCTCTCTCTCTCTCCCTTCCTCTCTGTAAAAAATCAATAAAATATATATTTTTTTAAAAAAGAATGCAGGTGTAGCATTTTTCCCTACCTTTTTGATGTGGGCCTTGACCATGTGACTTGCTTTTGAGATAATGGAATGTGGACCAAAAAGAAAGCCTCCCAGTTCTGAGCCAAGGAATCAAGGCAGTCACATGTTTCCACACTCTTCTCTTGTAATTCTGCCATCTGCCTTGTGAAGAGCCCTGAGTAGCCACTGGTCCCACAATAGAAGCACATGGAGCATACCTAAACTCAACTCACAGTCTAACGGAGAGCCTTCCCAGACACCCGCTGGCCATGAATATGAAATATGTGATTTGGAGGTTGCATTTCATGCATCAGTATTGCACAAGAAACTTAACTGATGTATTAAACAATTAGCATTTATCTAAATACTAAACAATCAACATTATCCTAAACATTCATACACTAGTCATATAGCTGATACACCAAATCACAGATTTACTAGTAACTACTTAAAATTTCCCAGATAATTAGTGATTATAAACTTACTTAATTATATGCTCTCGATAATTACTTAAAATCACAAATTTAACCTATCAGGTTTTTATAAATATTTTAAACAACTTATAATAGAGACAAACACACTCACAATATTATATTGATTACCAGCACTGCAGAGTTAGGGGAGTCAAATGATTGCTACTCAGTTGGATTTGGAATCTGATCACAGCCCAAAATGATTCTACCCCATACCACTAAGTTATAAATTAAGCCTTTATTTTAGTTAAAACTTACTTTTACTTTTAATTAGTTGCCTTTCCTATAGATATTGATTTTTTCATTTTAATCCTCACCTGAGGATATTTTTCCATTGATTTTTAGAGAGAGTAGAGAGAGGGAAAGACAAAGAGAAATATGGATGTGAGAGAAACACATTGATTGGTTGCCTCCTGTAAAGAAGAAAGCACACTGAGACTGGTGGGAGCTGCAGGGGTGCAGAACGGGCTGGCCCAGCACCCACGTGGGCTGCTTTTTTAATCAGGAGGGAGATCGTCTCTACGAGGCCTCCTGGAGGAGCAAAGGGTCCAGCCCCACACCAGACCCCCAGCCCAGGCTCCCAGAGCTGGGAAAAGAGGTCTCTATGGGCAGTAAGAACTACGGGCTGTAAAAACCAGTGCAGATGTAAAAATCAGTGACACAGAAGCTACTGGAGACCCCGCTGTTCCTCTTAAAAGGCCAGCACCACAACCTGAACTTACAAGGTCCTGCTTCCTCTGAGCTCCAGCACCAGGACGAGGCTCTGGGGAACACAGACACATGAGGAGGAACTGGATTGTCTGGCATCAGGGCAGGAACTTGGGGCGGCTTTCTCCCAGACGAAGGTGCTCACAGGGACCATTGTTCCTATGCTGGGACCTCCTTCGTCAGGTGGCAGAGCTGACTGGCAGCCATTTCTGTTTGTTCCTCCCTCGTGATTCCCTAAGACCCTGCCTCATCCAATTTACAACCCCCACCCAAGCTGTTTGCAGCAGCTTTTGCAAATGAGTGACCTCTCCTTGCTTAGGGTAAAATCTGTCAAACAAGCTGCAGCTGGGTCAGAAAGCCCCAGACCTATCAATAAAAGGCCCAAGACCTGGCACCAGCAACAGCCTGCCTTGCTGCACAGAGGTAAGAGATCAACCGAAGGACTTGTATGCATGCATATAAGCATAACCAATGGACACAAGACACTGGAGGGGGCGGGGGGGTGGGGGATGAGGGCATGTGCCAGGGGGACGGGGGTGGGGGGAGACGGGTGAGTAGGGGAGGCCAGGGGAAGGTCAATGGGGGAAAAAAGGAGACATATGTACTACTATTTGTAATACTTTAAACAATTCAAAACACACACACACACACACACACACACACACACACACACAAACACCCAACCAGAAGAGCAAAAAGAAAAAAAAATCCAAAAATATGAAGATAGTGTAAGAAACCTCTAGGATAACTTCAAGCATACCAACATTGGCATTATGGAGGTGCCAGAAGAAGAGAAACCCTATTTGAAGAAATAATGACAGAAAACTTCCCCTACCTGGTGAAAGAAATAGACTTACAAGTCCAGAAAGCACAGAGAGTCCCAAACCAAGACTTACTAATTGAGACTAACCAAGACAGACCTAATTGCAGATTCAGCCTCTCCCTTAACTGTCACCTTTATTATTTTTTTTATTAATTTCAGAGAGGAAGGGAGAGGGAGAGATAGAAACATCAATGATGTGAAAGTATAATTGATCAACTGCCACCTGCATGCCCTCACTAGGGATCGAACTCACAACCTGGGAATGTGCCTTGACCAGGAATCGAACCATGACTTTCTGATTCACAGGTCAACCCTCAACCACTGAGTCATGCCGGCCAAGCATAACTGTAACATTTAGCCAGTTTATCTATAACTAGTGGTCCGGTGCACAGATTCATGCACATTAAAAGGAAATTAATTAGAAGGTGGCTGGCAGGACGGGACTGGGCAAGAGGGGCCAGACACACCCTGGAGCCAACCTCCCAAGGTCCCTCCCCGGTTGGCCACACCTGGGGCAGTGCCGGGGCTCAAAGGGCATCTGCGGAGTGAGCAGGGTCCCTCTGGCAGGTGGGGTCCCTCAGTCTGGCCTGTGGGGATCAGGCTGAAACCAGCTCTCCAACATTCCCCGAGGGGTCCCAGAGTGCAAGAGGGCACTCTGCAAATTTGCTGTCACTGGGCAGTTCCTGCATTGAGTGTCTGCCCCCTGATGGTCATTGCATGTCAGAGCTACCAGCCGGCCAGTCACTTAGGCTTTTATATATATAGACTAGAGGCCCAGCCCTCAAAATTGGCTCAAGACCCAGACTCCCCCCTCTACCACCCCCCCCCCCGTGCTGCAGGACCCCAGACTACCTCCTGCTGCTGCCACGGGACCCCAGACTCCCTCCCACCACCGCCATAGGACCCCAGAGTCCCGCCCGCTGCAGACGCTGCGGGACCCATCAATGCACTTCCTGGTGAGTCCCATTGTTGGTCATTACGGCATTATGGCCACAGGCCTTTAATAATATAGATTACTGGTCAGCACAAGTGAGGTAATCGACCTGATAGACCCCTTCTGTCCCCAAAAGGAGAGAGACCTTGCCTAAAACAATTCACTCTTTGCTAGAGCAAAGTCCTTGCCCTGCCTTCTTCTGCCTATAGAAGTTTTCCATTTTGTACAGCTCCTTGGAGCTTCTTTCCATCTGCTACATGGAAGACTGCCCAATGAGTCATGAGTCATTAAATAATACCAATTACATCTTTAAATTTACTCAGTTGAATTGTATTTTAATAATATCTACATGTGAGAGCCATATAAATATAACTAGAGGCCCAGTGCACAAAAATTTGTGCACTGGCAGGAGGGGAGGGGGGGTCCCTCAGCCCGACCTGTGCCCTCTCACAGTCTGGGACCCCTCGGGAGATAACCAACTGCTGGCTTAGGCCCGCTCCCTGGGTGGCAGATGGCAGGCCCGATCCCACGGTGCCTGCCCCGCCTCCCCGGGTCATAGATGGCAGGCCCGGATCCCATGCTGGGTCACAGATGGCAGACCCAGATGGTGGCAGGGCATGCGGGGGCTCGTGCTGTCCTGCCCCACCTGCAGTATGCAAATTTAATGGCCATCTTTGTTGGGTTAATTTGCATACTCTTCTGATTGTCTGGTGGGCATAGCGAAGGTACAGTCAATTAGCCTCTTTGTCTTTTATTAGTGTAGATGCCCTCTTTTAAAAATTATTCTTTAATAAGGCATAAATTGAAAACAAAAAACTATTTCATTTCATTAAGTAAACATTGAACAAACATATTCATAGTCACCATTCTTTTGTCTCATATCCACTTTTTTGCTTACATTTTAACCTTGTTCTTTGTCAACATCCAAAATATTTTTAATAACAAGCTAGGATCTGGGGTTTTGTAGCTGTGGCTGGCCCCTTGGACCCTGGCGCAGGCAGGGTTTGGTGTGGTTCCAGGAGCCTTGGTGAAATCCCCGGACAGCTCTCCGCCCTTGTGAGGACCAGAAAGCAGGACCGTGCCACAGCCCTTAGGGGAGTCCAGGGCCAGCTAGTTGAGGATGAGGATCTTGTGTCTGGCCTTGAGGATGCAGCTTCAGCGATTTTGCCCTCCCCCATCCCCCTCCCCCACTCCACCCCACCCCACCCCCAGCCAGGAAGCATCATCTTTTGGATCATCAGGGAAAGGAATAGGGGCAGCCGGTAGGTGCCATTCCTGAACCTCTTCTATACGACTTGCAAGGTGAATTGGCTCGTCTGGCCCAAAACCTGTACAGTGTGACCAACAGCCTCAGGTGGATGTCCTGGCTCGAGGGCTCCTTGCGCCAAACCTTTCGTCTTCGTTGTGGGGGTGTCCACTCCCATGATGGCGCCTCCTGCTCCATCTAACTTTTTGCTTTTGAGTTTCATTATGAACTTAAATAGTAAAAATAATCGTTTGATTCTGTGATTTTTCAAAATTTAGTCCGTGGGAAGACCTTTAATGTGCTCCTTTTGCCCTGTCCGCACAGACTTTACTGTATTTTTAAAGAATCCTTGTTTTCTGGCAACAGAAAGATATTTCCTGCCCATTTAATCCCCCCCCCCCCCCCCCCCCAATCTTGGAAACTGCTATAGTCGGAGGAGTTCAGGCTCCTTCTAGTGGAGAAAAGCATCAAAGACCCAAATGTGAGCATTGAGAGTTTGTGGTGAGTGCGTGCTGCTTCTTGCTGGGGCAGAGCTGGGAAACACGCCTTTTGTAAGTCTTGAGTTTATACTGACTTCTCCAAGCCGATTGAGTTGCTATGTCCTACTTTTCTTAAAGGCTGGAGATTTTCACTGACCTCTGAGACTTTCTACCATGCTTCTACTAAGGAAAAGATACTAATATGTAGAAAAACACAGACATAAATTTCCAGGTGCCAAGCAGGGTTTGAGAAAGGGCTGCAAAACAAAAATGGGTATTTTAATTCTAATTTGTTTTCTTGCTTTAATCTCTTATGGATATTGATTGACATATAACCAGAAAAGGGAAGAGGATGGGAAACCACAAGGATTTGGGGAAATTGTTTTAAAGGCAGAAAGAGGACAAGATATGAACCAGGAGCAAGAAATCAAATATTCTGTCTCAGACAATCTCTATTCCTCTGAGGTTAAACAGGGTTCCCAAATGGATGAAGTAAAATATTCATTTTCGCCTCCTCCTTGCCAGTGATGGAGAAGTCAGTGTTCTCCAAGGATACTGTAGCTGTGGCTTGTGATCCTCTAGCAGTGGTTCTCAACCTTCTGGCCCTTTAAATACAGCTCCTCATATTGTGACCCAACCATAAAATTATTTTCGTTGCTACTTCATAACTGTAATGTTGCTACTGTTATGAATCGTAATGTAAATATCTGATATGCAGGATGGTCTTCGGCGACCCCTGTGAAAGGGTCATTCGATCGTCAAAGCGGTCGCGACCCACAGGTTGAGAACCGCTGCTCTAGCGCTTTCTCTAAAGCAGGAAATACACTTTTTCCCATTGTGGGGATTTTTTCTTTGCCTGTGACAATTAGTTATCACTTGATTCTCAGGAGTTCTCTTACTAGCTCATCCCCTTACTAGTTCCTCCCCTTAGCTGCAGTTTTCATCAGAGCAAATGGCATCTTGCCCCGCCCAGAGGACAGGAACCCTGGCTAATGTCAGATTCTTGGATCTGAGCATTACATACAGCCACTCGGAGGTGGAGGGTCCAGCCTTCTCCCAGTGCCTTTGTGAGGCAGCCAGAGGGCGAGAGAACACTCTCTTGTCCCATTGATTCATTACGCCTTCACACAGAGTTCATGTGAGCTGGGCCCAAACTCTCTCTAAAAATCTAGATTGTTTCTCAAGCAAAAATCCTACATAATAAAAGCGTAGTATGCAAAATGTCCCCTCGACCAGGAGTTGTCCGGGAGTTTGACCAGGGGGCAGGGCCGGCATGGGGGGGAAGGGAGGGAGGCCCCAGCCAGCAGCTGGCAGCCGCTAGGGCCCTACCAGGGCACGAATTTCATGCACTGGGCCTCTAGTAATCAAATAAACATTTAAACACCTCTCTCTCTCTCTCTCTCTCTCTCTCTCTCTCTCTCTCACTCTCTCTCTCTCTCTTTCTCTCTCTCTTCTACACACAAACACACACACACACACACACACACACACACACACGTAAAATACTGTTGTGTTACAAGATTCTTCCTAAGACTATATCGCAGATTATCAGATAAAGAATATGATTTTTATCCACTTTGAGGGAATATTATAGAATCTGTTAACTGATGTAATTATATTTCAGTCTTGAAAACTGCTTTTTCCCTGCTTGTCTGAAGCAAGTAGCAGCTAATGCCAAGTGAGCACGTAGCAACAAGTGCTGTGTTCATGTCCGATCACTGAGAAGCTCATAGTGCCCCAAAGAAGAGGAGTTTTCCTTTAAAAATCACAAATGAACCAAGTTTTGGGACATAGTTGAGTTACTATGTTGAAGCATTTATAAAAGAGAAAAAATTAGCAGGAGGATGAAGAAATGTATATAAGATTTTCTTTTGCTTTTAAATCTATTTTATTTATTTCAGAGAGGAAGTGAGAGGGAGAAAGAGACAGAAACATTAATGATGAGAGAGAATCATCAATCTTCCACCTCTCGATGATTTTTCAATAAAAAAGAACCAAAAACAGTTTTTTCCTTAAAAAACAAACAAAACATGCATGTGAGTTAACAGGATACCCGATTGCCTTGTTTTCTGAAATTATACTGACATTTCAGAAACTCCATTTATCCCATTTCATCACATTCTAACACTAGGTAAAGTTCATGGACAACAACTATTTATAGTCTGGTGAAGTTTGTAATGCTTACTTCATTTACTGAATGTGCCATGTTGGGATAAGAATTCCAAGATAAGGAGAACAAATAAATCCCTGCCATCCACAAGATTTCTCTTGGTCCTGGTTTTATAAACAGTTCTCTGACTCTTGCATCCAGGAGAAGCAGCAGTGGCTGTGAAGGCAGCTAGAAAGGGAACCGTTTTTTTGTGGGGGGGTTTTGTTGTGTCTTTTTGTTTGTTTGTTATTGTTGTTGTTTTGCCTAAATAGAAGTCCATGGGCAATTAGCTGGTGAACAAAAGAGGTTCCTGAGTAACCAAAACAGATTTCACACAAAACTGAAAGTCATGGGCTACATCTCTAGGTATGCCTCCTAGAGCCTATTTATTCCTACTTTAAACACAATTCTAGCAATGGCGGTACAGGAAAGTACCGGCTCCCTTACAAAGATTAATGTTGGGAACTTTCAAAGTTAATACTGGAAGAAAGACTGAGTGGAACTTTGCAGTCCCGATTTACCCTCCTCCCATTCTAGTGGGTACGGCCACTTTGTTTTCAAAGTATATTTGACTAACAATCCCCAACTGATAAAAGGGAAAGTGGTGCTACTGCCCTGTGAAGTTAGAGGTTACCCTGAAGGGTTTGATAAGGTGTTATGATTTTACAGCCTTCAGAGAAATCAGACCCAAAGATGTTATGGTTTTATTGCCCTGTAGAATGTTCACCAGTTTTGTAGGGAAACAAAGAAGGAATAACAGAAATAGCGAACATAAGGAAGTTATAAATGTTTTAAAGTTCTTTCAGTAAAGGCCCTTGGACCCATTTTTTCTTACACAGAGCTTCGGTATTTTAGGATAGTGAGATGGTTATAGTGAGTTGTATTTAAAAGTCCAGGTCATGTCCTTCATGGTGGCAGTCAGCTGATGAGAGGCTGGGAAGGACAAGTCCAGAGAGTTGCTGCAAGAAAAAAAAGAAAGCAAGAAAGCAAGAAAGCAAGAAAGCAAGAAAGCAAGAAAGCAAGAAAGCAAGAAAGCAAGAAAGCAAGAAAGAAAGAAAGAAAGAAAGAAAGAAAGAAAGAAAGAAAGAAAGAAAGAAAGAAAAGAATAGAAAAGAAAAGAATTTTAAAAATCATATATAGATATATATATATCTATAGATATATAGATATAGATATATATATATGTCTCACAACCTCAAAGGCATCAAAACTACAAAGAAAGCAATACCCTTGGGTGCATATAAGGATGGCTCCCTCCTTCTGTGCACAGGTAGGAGCTAAGAAGAAAGTGACATAGGTCAAGTACCTGGGAACTTCTGTGTTTAAAGGGCAGGTAGGTATCTCAGATAATATGTGGAACAGTACAGAGCTTTAAAGGCAAAATTCTTTTTAAAATATGTTTTTATTGATTTTAGAGAGAGAAACATGGATGAGAAACATAGATCGACTGCCTCCTGCAGGCCCCCAACGGGGATTGAGCCTGCAACCTACCAGCAACCTGGGCCTGGGCCCCAACCAGGAATCCAACTGGTGACCTCTTGGTGCACAGGATTATGCCCAACCAACTTAGCCACACTGGCCAGGGCTAAAAGCAAAATTCTTGGATAAAATTACTTGTTAGAATAATTTGTTTTGTCTGATTTTTTATTGGACTCAATGAGGGAACCAGAAATTACATAATAAGACAAAAGATTTTTTTCCCTTTAAATGCTTACACACATACACACACACACACACACACAGAGAGAGAGAGAGAGATTTTCCCAACAGATTTTGAATGTTGGTACAGAATAGTTGGGGATTGTGTTCAACCTATTTGGGGGATTTAGAAAATCATCGTTTGTAATTTTTCTATGTGTGTTGTCTATTGTTGGAAATGCTTGTGGAGTGTGGGGAAAGGTATGTGGAAATTTAGAGGGAAAGAGGGTAGAAAATAAACCTAGAGAAGCTGGGAAGAGTTACCTAGAAAGTCTGTGAGAAGGAAGTGGGGGGAGGCAAAATTCCACTGATTTTACAGGGTGGCTCTGATGTGAGTGTTTGTGGGATAGGGGGAGGGCAATGAGGAAGAACGAAGATAAATATAAGCTCAGGAGAATACATCTGTCCTTAAAAGGGTCGGACAGGCAGCAGATGGATATTCAAGATAAACTGGAGAAAGATGAAGCTCAGTGGGAAGGAATTCAGAAAGAGCATGTTCTTACGCCAGCCAACTTGACCTGAGTTCAGAGGCAGAACAAACGCCTTGGGCTGAAATCCTTTCATGGACGGATTCATTATCATGTTGTCTTCTTAACTAAAACAGCATTTTAATTACAAGCTATGGTTACAGTGAATTAGTGTATGACCCACGGGCAAAGCAGTCAATTAAGCAATTATAAAAAATGTTCCATGGGTTTCCTCTGTGTTCCAAATAATTCCTTGAAGGTATTTGAAGTATTGTCTTTCATTCCGAGTCTTTTTCTTTTTTTCTTTTTTAAATTAAATCTTTATTGTTCAGATTATTACATTTGTTCCTCTTTCCCCCCCCCCATAACTCCCCTCCTCCCAGCTCCCGCCCCACCCTCCGCCCTCACTCCCCACCCACTGTCCTCATCCATAGGTGCACGATTTTTGTCCAGTCTCTTTCCGCATCTCCCACACCCCTTTCCCCCCCAAGAATAGTCAGTCCATTCCCTTTCTATGTCCCTGATTCTATTATGATCACCAGATTATTTATTCACTTGATTCTTAGATTCACTTGTTGATAGATGCATATTTGTTGTTCATAATTTGTATCTTTACCTTTTTCTTCTTCTTCCTCTTCTTAAAGGATACCTTTCAGCATTTCATATAATACTGGTTTGGTGGTGATGAACTCCTTTAGCTTTTCCTTATCTGTGAAGCTCTTTATCTGACCTTCCGTTCTGAATGATAGCTTTGCTGGATAAAGTAATCTTGGTTGTAGGTTCTTGGTATTCATCACTTTGAATATTTCTTGCCATTCCCTTCTGGCCTGCAAAGTTTCTGTTGAGAAATCAGCTGACAGTCGTATGGGTATTCCCTTGTAGGTAACTCGGTTTCTTTCTCTTGCTGTTTTTAAGATTCGCTCTTTGTCTTTTGCTCTTGGCATTTTAATTATGATGTGTCTTGGTGTGGTCCTCTTTGGATTCCTTTTGTTTGGGGTTCTCTGCGCTTCCTGGACCTGTAGGTCTATTTCTTTCACCAGGTAGGGGAAGTTTTCTGTCATTATTTCTTCAAATAGGTTTTCAATATCTTGCTCTCTCTCATCTTCTGGCACCCCTATAATTCTGATGTTGGTGCGCTTGAAGCTGTCCCAGAGGCTCCTTACACTATCTTCGTATTTTTGGATTCTTTTTTCATTTTGCTTTTCCAGTTGGGTGTTTTTTGCTTCTTCGCATTTCGAATCTTTGACTTGATTCTTGCACTCCTCTGGTCTGCTGTTGGGAGTCTGTATGATATTCTTTATTTCAGTCAGTGTATGCTTAATTTCTAGTTGGTTCTTTATCACAACATCGAGGGTCTCATTAGATTTCTTGAGGATCTCACTACATTTATCGGCGGTCTCACCAGTCTTTTCGAGGGCCTTACTAAGTTTATTGGCAGCTTCTAGACAGTTCTTAAGAGACCTTAAAAGTGTGGTTCTGAACTCAATTACCTCCATTGACAGTTTTGTCCTGTTTCTTTGTCTCCGCATTTTTTATGCTTTCTTGGTGCACCCCCTAGTGGTCTTTGTGCGCAGTCTTGTTGCCTTTAAGCCTTGATTGATGTCGGCAATACTGGGGGTGATTTGACCTCCAGGCTAACTGGCTATGAGAGTCCGCTGTGTCTGCAGTGGGAGGGCTTCTGTGCTGGATCTCTAGGGCGGTGCTAATCTAGCATTTGCCTGAGGCTATCCGGCAAATGGTTCTGTGCAGGGCTTGGGCGGGGCGGGTCCCTGGGGATCTACAGGGCGGGCTGGAGCGAGCAGTTATGGCTGCTCTCAGTTCCTTCCCCTGGGGCTCTGCCTCTCAGAGTCCCAGCAATGGCTGCAAACCTCAGAGAGAAAGCTGCCTTTGAGTTCCGACCGAAGCCAGACAGTCCCGCTTCTCCCGTTTGAGTCTTGGTCCCCAGAGACTCACCCGGATCTGGAGCTCAGAGTCTGAAACTCCCTCCCAATTGAAAACAACAACTGCGCCCTCCTCCGCCAGCCCGCTTGCGGGCGCACTCCGCACCTGAGTATTTCACTTCAGCACTGCGCCTCCTCTGAGTCTGGGTATGATATTCTCTTTCCTCCTAGTTGTAGAATTTCCACTCAGCCAGCCTTCCTGTGGTTCTGGATGATGTCTGTTCTGTCCTTTAGTTATATCTCTGAAGTGGTTGTTCGAGGCAGCAATCTCCGGCGTTAACCTATGCCGCCATCTTGGTTTCCCCGAGTCTTTTTCATAGAGCATCTATGTACATAATTCATCTTTTAAGCTGAGGATGTGACTAAATTATATTTTTTAAAATATAGTTTTATTGATTTGAGAGAAAAAGGGAGGGGAAGGGAGAAAGAGAGAGAGAGAGAGAGAGAAACATGAATCACAACACCCAACCAATTGAACCACACCAGCCAGGGCTAAATCATAATCTTTTTTCCCATTTAAGTCTCTCATGAGTATGTATGGAAGACTAAGTATGTTTGGCATTTTAATTGGGAAAACACACACACACACACACACACACACACACACACACACACACACACTATATTTCCAGGCATGGCCACTTGACATATTGGTCCATGGGCTGAAGACCACCACCTTGTCCCTTTCCATCACATTTCAAAGAATATTGACTCCTCATACTTTCAGTATCAGATTTTTCCCTTTGAGATTTAGACCAAAAGTGAACGGTTTTGAAAGACATTTTCTAGCCTTCTTGCCTAGATATGAATTGTTTTTGTAATATAATATTGGGAAAGTCAAGGCAATCTAATCGTCCAGAAAACCTCAGACTTGAGATATGAACAAAAAACTTACTGCCTGGCAATGGAATTACTCAGTTAGGAGTTCAGAGCAGAGCCCCATTTTTCTAGCTTCTTCTTCTCATGTTCAAGGTTGTTTTGTTTTTGTGTGTGTGTGTTTTGTCATGTCTAGGTAAGAAATGAGAATAGATATGTAGAAAACATGGGAAATAAGTTCCCACTCCTCCAGGAAAGGTATTTTTGCAGCAAATAAATCAATAATAACATACAACACTTTTGATTACCTATTAAGTGCCAAACACCATTCTAGGTGCTTTAATCCCCACAACAATCCTGGAAGACATACATTATTTCTCCATTTCCTAGCTGAGGAACCTCAGGTTTTGAGAAGTAACACACACAGCATTTCACAGCTAGTGAGAAATGGAATCAGGGATCAAATCACGTGGGTTAGATACTATTATGCTACTTTACCTCTTAAAAGTTAAAACAACAAAATAACTTTTTTACAAAGTTTTGCCTAAGATCAGGGATGGGTCCAGGTTTTGCAGAGCCTGAAGTTTTTATAAGTGGGAGGAGAGAGCTTTGAGAAAAAAGAATACAAAAATATCTACTTTTGCAAATGTTACAAAAAGATATGAGCTTATAAATACATTCTGAGGCTCCTCACTGGGTAGGGACCTCGTAGAAAGCTCACCTCTGTTAGGGGTCCAACATTTCGGGTAACTTTGCCAGGGTAAGAGAGTGAGAAAGGTGCTGATGTGATGCAACAGGATTTTTTCTTTATTTTTCTATTTCAGTTGACATTCAATATTATTTCGTAGTGGTTAGACAATTACATACTTTACAAAGTGTTCCCCCACCTGATATTTCTAGTACTCCCTGACCCCGTCCATAGTTATTACACTATTACTGACTATATTCAATTGACTATATTGACTATAAGCTGTACTTTATATCCCCATGACGATTTTGTAACTACCAATTTATACTTCTCAGTCCCTTCACCTTTTTTACCTGGTCCCCCAACTCCCTTCCCTTCTGGCAACCATCAGTCTGTTCTCTGTGTCTATGAGTCACAACAGAACATTTGGATAGCACTCTCCCACCCCAAACAAATGCTGCTGGGAATGAGAATGCATTGGTCAGAGCCCTCAACACAGGATGGTGCTCTTGGGAGGAATGGAAGTGAGAACTTGTCTCTTTCCCTCCCAAGTTCAAATGAATCACAACTGTTCGATGGACTTAAATTAGGCGACAGAAAAGAACAACAAGATCCCTAGAAGATGATTTACCACGAGGACGGGTAGAGATAGGTGAGGCAATCAACTAGGAAACCTGAATCCTGGCCTGGATTCATCAGGGGCTCTGCCCCCAACACAGCCACCCAGAGGCAGGCAGGGGCCCCAGAGAAGTGAGTGTTGTGAATCGTAAGAGTTTGAAGGTGATAAGGCTTGGTCATATATTATGTAGATCCCATTTGACAACACATTGTGCATTTCTCCTCTGTACTATAAAGAATAATCATAACCTGGGTTAGGATCTGCAATATCCCTGGTGGCACAATTAGAGCCATAGCGGTTTGCTCGGCCTGGGTCAGCAGATGACAACCCTGAGGTTCAGCTTCAGCAGTAGTGGCGATAGCGCACATGGTCAGTGGGCAAAGAGAACCTGGCCTGGCCAGGGCCCGCGTTTCAGGGGGGCAGTGCAGGGAGTGTCTTAGTCAACACTGCATCGGTAGCACATTCTGGAGTTACACCAGCAGGGCGGCTCTGTGGCATCCTCTAGCCTCAAGGGGGCACACTGAGTTTTGGACTTGCTAAGAAAAAATAATAGCTAGGAGGACAAACATCTGGACATGAATCAACACCCCTGGGGCTTCTTGGGGAGTAAAACTCAAAAAAGACCGGACTCCCTGCAGGCATGCAGGCCACACTAAACCGTGTAGTAAAAGAATGTTGGCGGCTAAGGGTCACATGAGGACATGTTTTTCTAGGTCACTCTGAATACTGTTTTGCCTCTGCTGGATCCTTTTCCTCCCTGAGCTATGAATCAGTAATATGCTTTTGCTCATTTATACTCTTTTCTTGGAGACCTCATCCTGAGTTTTCAATGCTTACTGGACATTTTTCTCACATCTATTACCTAAAACTCAACTTGCCTAAAACCTGCCTCAAGAAAGAATGCTTACAAATCAATAAGGGGGGAAAATGAAAATAAAAAAAGAACAAAGGACATAAGCAGGCAATTCATCGATGGCCAATAAACATATGAACACATGCTCAGCCTCATTAGACATTTTAAAAATAACACTGAAAAATTACCTTTTGCCTGTCTTATTGATCAATGTTTACAAGACCCAGGGTTCCACTGTCATAATCCAGATCTAAAGCTCTTTTTAAAAATATGATCCCAGCCCTGGCCAGTTTGGTTCAGTGGATAGAGCGTTGGCCTGTGGACTGAAGGGTCCCAGGTTTGATTCCCATCAAGGGCACATGGCCAGGTTTCTTGACTCCATCACCAGTGGGGGGCTTGCAGGAGGGAGACCATTGGTGATTCTCTCTCATCGTTGATGTTTCTATCTCTCTTCCTCTCCCTTCCTCTCTGAAATCAATAAAATTAAAAATATATATACTAGTGTATATGATCCCAGCCCTGGCTGGTTTGGCTCAGTGGATAGAAGGTTGGCCCACTGACTGAAGGGTCACAGGTTCAATTCTGGTCAAGGGCATGTACCTCAGTTGCATGTGTCTCTCTCTCATCAATATTCCTCTCTCTGTGTCTGTCCCCCTCCCTTCCACTCTGTAGAAAATCAGTGGAAAAACATCTTTGAGTGAGGATTAACAACAAAAAATCTGATATCAAAGTATCCAAGTTTGTTACCACCTTCTTTTATCCACTGGGAACTCTTCCCTCCAGGTGAATGATCTCAGTTATCTTCACAAAAGGAGCAAATGGAGGTCTTTTGACATTTAGAAAAGCTAAGAAAACAATATGGGCCTGATATTTATAACTGGAGACCTGTGGTAACTCTAAAGGCCAGGGAAATGTTTTCCTTAAGTTACTAATGTAGCCCCAACTGAGGATTGTGCAACTTTTGTCAACTGTACTAAAAACTTCTTTATGCTTTCAGCAAGGCGAGGAGGTGAATTGCAACACCACCACTAATGTACCTTATGCCTTTGGTCACGTCAACTTGCCTGCAGGATTGTCTCTAATATATGGAAGGACTGTTTATTCCTGTGTTCCAGCAAACAGTTCCAGGGGACCATGCTCTCTAGAAGACTGATGGGCTCCAAGGGAGCTTCCCATGCACCTGATTGTAACAGTGATTTGCTCCTTTCTTGCCCCGCTGAATATATTTTTATGTGTAATGCCAGTCATGGTAACCTCATTGAATACAGAAATAAGTAGATCAGCTCGCACTGTGGTAAAGGCTTTGAATGCCAACTCTCTAGCCTTTAGTGCCATCAGTATCAGTCAAGAAGTAGGACAAGTTAGGGAAGTGTTAATAGAAAATCAGGCAGCTATAGACTGCCTCCTTTTAGCACATTGCGGACCAGTAGTTTTATTGCTAGCTTTACCCAGTGGCCAGATAAGTTTCTAGTGAATGAGTACAAAAAAACATTTTTCATAAATGTTAAAGTCACACTTTAAAATTAAATACCCGTTGCATTTTGAAGTTATTTATTGCATGTTCTTACAAGCTAATATCTTTTTAAAGTATGATACTTTGTAAAACACTGTGTAATATGAAGTGGAACTAAACAAAGCTGGCAAATGTAATGCATTTCTCTTCTCTTACCATTACTTTTGCATACTTTGCAAACTTTAGTAGGATATTTCTTTTTATGTAAAGTTTCTGCAATTGAAACGCTATTGTAATAGTTATCTTGGTATATGTGATGCCCTAATTCCAGATACAGCAGAAGTAGTGAAGAATAGAGTCATTCAATTTTTTTCCTTCACCTGTGTTAATTTCCATATTGCAAATATACCCAGTCTTGCTCTCACATACCATTCTTACAAGTCAACCATATTTAATAATTTTAGCTGGGTTGTAAGTTTGAAATAGAAGACGTCCCCTCCAGGGAATCATGCCTTCATCTAATGATAATTCTCACGTAGGTTTGTATATTGTTTGAAATTTACTAATAAAATGGTCGAGTACCGATTGAGTTTTAAATAGCCTGGATGAATATTTAGTCATGTTTGCATTGTCACTGAAATGCCAATAAGTCCATATTTGTTCAAAACGATTTCGACTGATTATCTGAGGAAATAATGGAACAGTTAGAACTGGATTTGTAGACCAATATTCTTTCCAAGTATCCTTTAGAGTACACCCCATTAGCAGTATAAGTCCTAAAAAAAATTTCATATCTGTTGGAGTAACAGGAGACCACTTTATTGCTTTCGAAATTTTGTGCTTTCCCAAATTTTGGTTATAATATATGTTCGATTGATGACAAAATAGTTCAAACAGATCGCCATCAAAAATCAAGTTGGTGACTTCAATGATGTTCTTAGAATCAGATGGTATAACTGTAATGCCAGAATTACCTTCAAATTTTTCCAAATTGTGTTGAAAGTCCTCTTTTGACCAATCATTATCTTGGCAAACCAAAAACGCAAATTACACTCAGAATCAGGTGTGGAATTGTTCAAATTTTCAGGTTCAGAATCACTTGAAATTACTATTTTTCACCTTTTTGAAGGAATAACTATACCACTGCCACTGTCAAAGCTTTCATCCCTTTCACTTGGAATATCTGATAAATTGTCAGCAAATATGTCCAGAATTTTATCATGTTCTTCATCACTATCCATGGTTACTGAGCACTTTAAAAATATCAAATTGATATAAAAAAACAGTTATTTTTTATTACTAACGACAAGAGACTAATCACTTTTAATTCCTTTTGTAATTTTTAACTTCAGCGAACGCACGTTCCGTTACACTGTTTCTCTCTAAATGACAATGAACAGCCGAGAATTCTCGTGATTGGCCACAAGCCTTAGAACAAAACCACGAGAATTCTCGTGGTCCGTCCACAAAATCACCGATGTGAAGAATTTAAAGGCCTCTGCTGTTTCAACCTGACTGATAATTCACAGCTCAAAGAGCATAAGGTAAAGCAAGTAAATGAAGTAGTGTCCAAGATAAAACAAAGAGAGGGATCCTTTGTTTTTGATTTGTTTGGATTTGGTTAGTTTCAAACTAACCTGCGGGCTGCCTAGTGTTACTGGTCTTAGAGAGGCATTTGTTTTCATTCTTTTCATCTTTTTCAGAATCATAGCTTGTTGTTGTTGCATACAATGTGCTCCCTCAAGTGTATTCCCAAATCCCCTACAAGACTCTAATGCAGTGGTTCTCAACCTTGGCTGCACATTAGAACCACCTGGGAATCTTTTTTAAAATCCTGATTTCTGGGCCTCATCCTCCGGAAATTCTGTTTCTTTGTTATGGGGTGGGGCCACAAGGGCAGCAGCAGGCAAGCAAGCTACCAAGGACAGGGGTGTAAGAGTGAGCACCTCCAGCCAACCCAGAACCTCTTGGGTGGGGCCACAACATTAGTAACAAACAAACAGAATTTCTGGAGGATGAGGCCCAGAAATCAGGATTTTAAAAAGATTCCCAGGTGCTTCTAATGTGCCGCCAAGGTTGAGAACCACTGCTCTAATGCTAAGATGCATGCTCAACAGCAAAATGATTACTTCCATATGGAACTAACCTTATTTTTTTTTCCCGAGTGAAACTAATCTCGTCGAAATAAGATAGACTAACAGTGGGGAATGATGGGGAAATCAAGAAGTTAAAAATGTTTCGTTTTAGTTATATATAGTTAATAGTCTTGGTAATAGACGACTATTGTTTCAGGGACTGAAATGTATGACTGGACCTACCCCGCCTTCAGGAGACACACAAGCAATTCGACCTTTGTGTCCCAGGAGGACTGCAAGAGACCAAGACAGTATCTGAACCATTGTGCTCCAGGGAGAGAATGTCAGCCTCCCAGGAAGCAGGTAAAGAGCTACCCCGTGGGTAGATGAAGGGATGCTTGGAAAATGACCCGGCTGCAGCTTTATCTGATTAAACCTTTTCCCTGAAACCCAGACCCTTTACCTACTTTCTCCTGAACTTCAAACCCTTTACCTACACTTTTCTCCTCCTTATAAAAAAGGTCAGCTTGAGATGAGATGTAAGACGGTCTTTTAGGGTACGTAACACACCGTCTTCCAGATCGCCAGCCATGTGAATTAAAGCCCCCGTAAAAACTCAATCCTTGTCTCTACTTACTGGTTCTGGTAGTGACAGGCAGCACGAACGCCAACTTTTCCAGTTTCACAAGGAGGTAAGAAAGGGACAGCATGTTCATAGCAATTTTTTTTGATAACAGAAAAAAATCTAAACAACTTAAATGTCTTCTAGTAGGAAATGGATGAGTAAATAATTCCGTGTAATAAGCCTTTAGCTTGCAGCCAAGTGATACTTGTTGAGCGCCTACAAGAGGCCAATCTCTGACAGTGCAGGGAAGGAAACACCAGCCCTGTTCCTATGTTGATGACACTAATGGGAGATACTTTAATGCATTCCACCGCCCAATTATCCAAAAAAGATCATCTCGCCACGTAATATAAATTTGTAAAAAAAAAAAAAAATCTGTCATGGACAAAGGGAAGAGGACGCACCACTTTTGGCCAGCGGGAAGTCAAAGCTCGCCCCGCTCCGGCCGGGACCGAGGCCACCGGGAACGCCGGGCATTGCCTGCTCCCAGCCGGCCGCGCGCCGCTGTAAGGCAGGCCCCGCCCCCTGCTCCTTCATAGGGCCCCGCCCCTCCGCGCACCGCGCATGCTCCCCGCGCGCTCTCGCTCTCCCTGGGATGCGGCCGATCCCGCGGCGCAGCCTCCCCGGCGTCTCCTGAGGGGGACCCCCAGGCCTCGCAGCCCTGCAGTGGCCGCGCCTCCACCGCCCGCGCGCTGCCGCCGCAGTCCGAGCCGTGGTGCTCGGTGTAAACAGCTTCCCCCGCGCGCCCCGAGCTGCCACCCCTCGGCCGGCCCGGCGAGCCCGGGCGTGCACCGAGCTGACGGAGGATGGCCACCTCCGTGGTGGAGAAAAGCTGCAAGAAGAAGACGGAGAAGAAGCTTGCTGCTCGAGAAGAAGCGAAATTGTTGGCGGGCTTCATGGGTGTCATGAATAACATGCGGAAACAGGTACCGCCTGTGTGGGAGTGGCGGATGGCGGGACGGGGCGGGGGGGTGGCGCGGTCCGGACTCTGGCCCCTTGCTGCCTGGGCCGAAATGCGCGCGCCCTGTGGACCCAGCCCCTCTTCTTCCTCCGTCCTCGCCCTTCCTCCCATTTCCACGCCAGCCAGCTGCTGTTAGGAGAGGGTCGCTTTCAGTGCCTCCTCGACTATCGATGCCCGGACTCCCAGGTCAGATCCTGGGAGCCTCCCCGGGCTGGCATTCGGCGCCGGTGTCGGTGGTGTGGCGGCTCTGCCCTAGGCATGGCCTTGGGAGGCGAGGCGCCACCCCTCCACCGGCGAGCGGTGTAAGCGTGGTGTCAGGTGTCAGGAGATCGGGTGCGAAGGAGCCCAGTGGCACGGCCCACCCAGAAGCCCCCGCCGCGGGGAGAGAAGCATGGCGGGGCCTGAAATCTAGCTCCTCTCGCATGAGCATCCCCGCCCCCTTCCGAGGTTGCGGCCCCCTCCCGTGCATGTTAATTTCGAGCCGAGACAGCCTTCGATCGACGCCGTGCCGCTGCCTTTGGAGGGCCCCGTGCGCCTCTGCTGCGCGGACGGGCTCTTTGTTCTGTCTGGGGTAGGAGGCGCCTTCGTGCAGGGCTTCACGCGACGGCGAAAGGTGGGTTATGAAAAGAACCGATTTTAATACGCCAGCGGATGTCGGCTAGAGTTTTGTGTGTGTGTTTTTAATTCCATAACATCTTATACCAATAGAGCATTAAAAAAGTCACTTGGTTACTTTTTTGATTCTGTAAACTTGATAGAAAATAGGAGTCGAAGGAGACTTGTAAGCATGTTTCGGTTTTGTGACCCTGGCCCAGTTTTTCAAAACGACAAAAGCAGGTTGTCGGAGTACCTGCCAGACCTGGTTTGCTTATCTAGTGGTTCTGATGGGAATGGGGATGACCGTAGAGGAATTTAAGATCCTTATGAAGATATTTAGCTTTGGCTTCTTTAAGGGAATTCTGGCCGATGGGATCTTGTCTTTGTTCATCCGCTCCTGGCTGGCGTGGCGGATGAATGCAGGCGATCCTCGGTGGGAATGCCTTTCAATCTTTTCCTAGCCTTTGTGCTGAAAGAGCTGTGAAATGCCTGAATTCAATATTTTGTGTAACTTACTTTATGTATCTATTTGTGTGTATCCATTCATGTTGCTTTCTTTCATTGTGACCACACCACCATTTTTATGTATAACAGCACCACTGACTTCAAATTTCTGGTGCATTTAACTACGGTAGTTGGACAAGGTCCACCAGAGCTCCCATTTGTTTTCAGCAACCTTCCCACTCCTTCAGATAATGCATTTTCTTCCGAGGACTGTAGCATGATAAAGCATTGCCTCATTTCTTGCAGAGACAACGTGCCCGTAGGTTACAGTGTCACATGTTTACTTGAGGAGAGGGGATTGCCTGAGACTGTGTAATTTAGTTACTTAGGTTTTAAAATGGATTTATATCCATTGTGTAGATTTAGCTTTGGACTATATTAACATCTGTTTACTTACTGTCAAAATAGAAATATAGTAACTGAAAAGTCTATTCTGTACTGAGTAGGAAGGGAAAATGGATGCTGGGTGACATTTCTTCTACGGTGGTTAACTGACCTTAATCTGCTGGATCCTTCTTTTGTCAATGGCTTTGCCTGTAAGTCCAGCAGTTCTCCAATAGTACTTTTCCCAACTTCATGGAATCCTGCCTCTTTTGCATCTAAGATGTGTAGGTTCGTTTTGCAGTTGATTTACATTGCACTTGTGTTGTTCTATTTAACATCATAACACAAGAGAGACTCACCAAGAATGACTGACAAGGGCAGTTGATAGGGATTGGCAGGAATAGAAGCTGGTTTGGCCAGAGAAGGAATGTTTGAGTGAGGACCGATTTTATATGTGTCTTTGTTCTTTCATGAATGTTTTTGTGTAATGACTATTTTTGCTTACCCTTATGACCTCAGTACTTTGGGAATCAGGATAATGAGTACCTGACTGACAAGGATTCCTCTATGAAACATTTCTGTAAGAAGTTGAGAACACTGCAATTAGAAAACCTGAATTCCAATCCCTGGGCTACCATTAATTAGTTTTATTATTTTTAGATAATTTGATTTAGGTCATGTCATCTCTCTGTAACATAGTAGCCAATCTTATACATAGTGATGAAAGGGGGTTCTGCAGAACCAGCAGCTTCAGCTTTTTTTTTTTTTTTTCAACTTCTTATGGAGCCTTTACCTCCATCACCCTTTCAGTCATTTCCGGCCTTTTGTTTTTAAGTGCATTTTCCAATGAAGTAGAGAATTCACGTAAAAGGATACAAATCATAAAGTGCAGCTCAATGAATTGTTACCGAGTGACCCCACCACCACCACCAAGAAACATAACATGACTAATACACCAGAGGTCCCTCCTTATGCCCTTCTCAGTCACTATCCCCCAAAGGTAACTATTATTCTTCTATCACCATAGATTTTTCTTTTACTTTTTTGAACTTATTGTTGAGTAAGACCCCCTCCACGTTCTGCGTGGAGTAGGGTTCGGTATCTGAAAGAGGAGCCGCACAACAAATGAGAGAAAAAGACACGAGATAATTTTGCAATATTGGGGGACTAGGCGGCAAGTCCCGAAGGACTTCCTCCATGCTCAGGCCTCACCAAGCTTTTATTGATCTGGGATGCACCCATAGCATAGCCCTTAGGCAGGTGACCCCCTAGTAACAAGCAGACTAGCCCATCAGCAAGGATTTACATAATAATAAATGGGGGAGTAGTTTCAGCTACCACTGTCTGGACAAACAGAGGTGGCCCCTAGCTCCGACTTTTGGGAGGGCTTCAAAGGCACCCAGCCTTGGGCGGGGGGGGGGGGGGGGGGGGGGGGCGGTTCTTTATCAGATAGTGAAGGCAATAAACAGTTTCCCACACTTATATAAATGGAATCATAAATACTCTTGTCTTAGTTTCTTAAAGACTATGTTTGTGATTTTTATTTATGCTGTTATATATACTAGTAGCTCTAGTTCATCCTCATTCTATGTAGTATTCCATTGTATAAAAACACCACAATTTATCCATCCTATCGTTATGGACATCTGGGTCATTTTCAGTTTGGGACTGTTGAGAAGAGCACTACTGTACTTTGAACATTTTTGTACTTGTCTTTTGATGTGCCCATGTATGCATTTCTGTTGGGAAATACCTAAGAATGGAGTCGTTGATTTATAGATTATGCTGCATAAAGCTTTATAGATACTGTCATAGTTTCCAACATTTTACCAGTTCACATTTCTGACAGCTGTGTGTGAGAGAGGCTTTTGCTCTACATCCTTGTCAATACTTAGTATTCTCAGTCTTTATAATGTTAGCAATTCTAGTGTGTGTATAGTGGCATCTTATTTAATTAGGTTGCACACCTTTTCATTTCTTTTCCTAAATTTTTGTTTATATTAATTTTCTTACCTGATGGCACTAGTAAAGGGCATTACAAAGCAGGACTGAGTCATAGTCACTACTGCACATATCCAGTTGTTTCTATTGTGTCAATGAAGTCCAGGAGACCTTAACATTGACGGATACGTTTTGAGACCTTCCTGGGTACCACTATAGTTTCCTCATGTTAAACGAACTAAAGCATACCTGGAATTTAAAAGCTTATGTAAGCTCTATTGAAAGTGATAGGAGAGAACCACAAGACTGATTTGAGCATTGGATGCTGGGTAGTCATCTACGCTCACTAACTAAAATGGCTCAACTTCTGTACACACCTCTCCAAGACTGTAAATTACTGCATATCAATAACCTTAGGGTCTCTTATGAAACACTTCTTGAGCACTTATTTTCTACCAGCCATTCTGCAAAGTGTTTTACATGCTTTGTCATATTTTATTCTCATAACAACTGCCATCTGCAACAGATACCTATTTTGTCTTAGGTAAAAAACAACTTATTGCAAGGATACAGGAGCCCTAACCGGTTTGGCTCAGTGGTTAGAGCATCGGCCTGCGGACTGAAAGGTTCCAGGTTCAATTCCGGCCAAGGGCATGTACCTTGGTTGCGGGCACATCCCCAGTGGGAGGTGTGCAGGAGGCGGCTGATCGATGTTACTCTCTCATCGATGTTTCTAACTCTCTATCCTTCTCCCTTCCTCTCTGTAAAAAAATCAATAAAATATATATATATTTTAAAAAGTATACAGGAGCTTACAGCATTGACCACAGCTGGGAGACAAGCAGGTGTGACAGATAAGCAGGAACCAGGGATTCTCTGGTAGCAAGGCTGCAGAAACCCTGGAGTCGAGGTTACTGTGCAGGAACAGTCTAAACCACTTGCTGTTGCTGCCATTAAGGTGGTTTTCCCTTCACCCATCATTCACTCAAGGTTCAGAATCCTGGAAGTAGTTGTCTAATTGACTGGCCTTCTATCGTTTGCCAGATTTGGGCTCTACTGTGAATAGAAAAAAAAAATATCTGACTTTCTGCTTTCATAATGAGATGCAGGCTCTGAGAATTACCCTTTCCAAGATAGTTCATAATGAGGAATTTTTCTGGAAAATGGAGCTTGGGGTTCTAATAGGCAGGGGAAATTGGTTGCTAAGTAACCAGGATCTACAAGTGTCCACTGTGGTCTACACCTTAGGTTGTCCAATACAAACATGTGTGCTCCTATTCTCATTCCTATCATTAAAAAACGAAGTCACCAATAAAATTTTTTCACTTAACCATTTCTAACTCCAAGTTCAAGATCACTTAGTGATATTCATTTATTCTATCATCATTTCAAGATCCTAAGGGCTAAGTAATAATAGATGTTTTGGTATGATTCTGGATGGAAAAGAAGATAGGAAACTAGTTAAAACTTACCCTATATCAGTGATGGCGAACCTTTTGAGCTTGGCGTGTCAGCATTTTGAAAAACCCTAACTTAACTCTGGTGCCGTGTCACATATAGAAATTTTTTTATATTTGCAACCATAGTAAAACAAAGACTTATATTTTTGATATTTATTTTATATATTTAAATGCCATTTAACAAAGAAAATCAACCAAAAAAAAATGAGTTCGCGTGTCATAGGTTCGCCATCACTGTCCTATATAATAAAAGCCTAATATGCTAAGTGTCTGGTCATCCAGTTGGCCGTTCAGTCAAAAAGTAATATGCTAATGATATGCTAAGACCACTCAACTGCTTACTATGATGTGTACTCACCATTAGGGGGCAGACAGTCAACTGGTCAACCAGTCGCTATGATGTGCACTGACCACCAGGGGGAAGATATTCTGACCGGCAGGTGAGCTTGCTGCTGGGGTCAGGCCAATCGGGACTGAGTGAGATGGGCCAGACATGCCCTGGAGCCCTCCCACGGCCCTCCCTGGTCCCGATCGTGCACTGGTGGGGATCCTTGGCCTGGCCTGCACCCTCTCACAATCTGGGACCCCTCGGGAGATGTCGAAGAGCCGGTTTCAGTCCAATCCCACAGGCCAGGCCAAGGGACTCCACTGGTGCACGAATTCATGCACCGGGCCTCTAGTATAAATATAAGAACAAGGATGGAAATGAAAGTAGAAGCCACATTCATTGTTTATTATTATTTATTCATTAATATTTTTATTATTATTTATTATTGCATTTATGACTGCTTTCACTATCTGTTCCTATTCTGTGTCTTTAGCCAGCTCCTCACGGTTCGTTATCCAATGGAGTGACCTAATCCTTTAGTTCTAGGTATCTTAAGCCTTTGGTCTTGCCTGTATATACAATTACTTCAGTCTTTTACTAACATTTACCACTAGATTTGGCGGACCAGTGTTGGGTCTGGGATTTGATGTTACTTAAAGGCTGATTAGTTATCCTGTTGCTGTTTAATGGATGTTGGCAGAAGACATGAGACTCTGGTGTCAGAGACCACAGACTTGATTACTCACAACACAGCATTGTGAGTGTCAGCATATATGTGCAGTTCCCCTTGTCCTACGAGTGCTGTGAGGGCAACATGGTGGAGACCCAATGGTGGACACTGAGCTAAGAAATCTACCATTTTTATAGCAAGCAATAAGCAAGCCTGCTCTTTATCCTGGAGGGGAGGCATTATCTTATCCCTTAGGGTCACTGGCTGTCAAAACAACCCTGAGAAATGGTGGCCGGGTAAAAAGTGGCAGGACCTTCCATTCTTGTTATGTCCAGGAAGATACATAGGAACTCATGGAGTACTGTGTCTCCCGACAACCAAAGGTAGCCAAGGGGATCCCCTGAGTTCCAGCCATCTTCTGTCCCATGGATGGCTAGAGTCAGGCACCTAGCTAAATGTAATAACTTTTGTTCTTTTTACCCAGTGGCACGAGGAGCCCAAAATGACAAGGTCTCAGTCTTAACTTGCAGTTCTATAAAAATATTTTTGTATCATTTGGTTGAATCATTCTTTTTAGGGTTCCTAAATCTCTAGACTTACAGAATCCATCCCCAGAAAGACATTACTAAGATCAAAAATAGTGACAGGAACTCTTCCATCCCTTGGTTGCCAGGCTAGTTCTGACTACAGAGAAACCAGTCTGTCTATATAAATTATATACAATCAGATCATTTGAAAGTGGATTCTGCTGCTTAAAGAAAAAAGTTTGGCCCCAGACAGGTGGCTCATTTGGTTGGAGTGTAGTCCCCCGTACACCAAAAGGGTTGAAGGTTCAATTCCCGGTCAGGGTGTGTAGGGGAGGCAACCAATTAATATTTTTCTCCCTCCCCTCTTCCCTCTCTCTCATTCCCTCCTCATTCCTTCCCTCTCCCTTTCTCCTTCTCTCCCTTCTTCCTCCCCTCCTTCCTCTCCTATATTCCTATCCTACATCCCTCTCCTTCCCAATCCCTCTCCTTCCCTTCTTCTCTCAAATCAATAAAACATATCCTTGGATGAGGATTAAAAAAAAAAAAGAAAACCACTGATAAGGCTTTTTTTTTCTCTGAAAAGGAGAATGTAGTGTGTCTGTCTCTCTGTGTCTATATCTGTCTATGTGTGGTATTGGGAACAGAGGGCAAAAGAACTGCAACATGGAAGGGAAGAACATTTCTAACGTTCACCTCACCCAAAGGAAAGGAAATGAGGTCTCAAGCTTATGTCTGTCTTCCTAATTTTGGTGTGTGTGTGTGTGTGTGTGTGTGTGTGTGTGTGTGAGAGAGAGAGAGAGAGAGAGAGAGAGAGAGAGAGAGAGAGAGAGAGAGAGAGAGAGAGAGAGATCTCAATATTCTAATCCAGCCGTGGACAAACTACGGCCCGCGGGCCGGATCCGGCCCGTTTGAAATGAATAAAAGTATTGAAAAAAAAGACCGTACCCTTTTATGTAATGATGTTTACTTTGAATTTATATTAGTTCACACAAACACTCCATCCATGCTTTTGTTCCAGCCCTCCGGTCCAGTTTAAGAACCCATTGTGGCCCTTGAGTCAAAAAGTTTGCCCACCCCTGTTCTAATTAAGTTAGAGCTTAAGACACTGCTGTTTTATTAATGATGCCCACCTACTTCTAGTTAAGCAGGACCATAAGCTGTGCCTTATGGTAGACTCTATAAGCTGGATTGGGGTCCAGCCATCTTTTTTCTTTTTTCCCCTTGCAGGACATAAAAATATGCAGATTCCAAAATTTAGGTTATTGGTTTGCAGAGGTGAGTAGAAAGACCTTTGTATATGGGCTTCTTAAGAAAAGCCTAATTTTCCAACTTTGTTTTATTAGAGAAGCACTGCATAATGGGGGATTACCTGACTACCTGTCAATAGTATGACCTCTTGTATCTCATTTCGACATTAGTCCTTATATAAACTGCCTGCATTGGTAGGATTCGGACACCCAAGTCCCACCCCCCTCCAACAGAAGTTAGCTGGACCTAGTAGCTGTAAGTTCTTATTTCCAAGTTTACTTTGTCTTTTACGGGATCTATTTTCTTACTGGCACAGGGAGTGCTTTGTTCTAGCTTCAATGCTGACGAAGCATCCTCTATCAATAACTGTTCTTTCGTGTGTCCTCTGAAGACTAGTTTAGGAACTTACTTAAGATTTTACTCCAGAAAGCTTTGAAATGGATAGATATCAATTAAGTTCACTTCCATTTCCCATCTCAATTTTTTCTCAATATGTCATTCGTAGTGTTCCAGAGAGTCTGCAGTGAACTACATGACTTAAAGCATTGCATCTAATTACAACTAGCAACATAAAATCCCCCAAATTTGATTCCTATGAGCCCTCTTATTAAATTCCCTCAACTGTGATCGCTTATAAATTAAAATGATAGCAATTGAATTGCAAATGTCTGCTCTCCCTGGTTTCTTAGACTGCTCAGTCTCAGCAATAAGGCATAAGCCTAAGTGTTTGGGTATCAGGATAGCTTCCTCAGCCGCTGCAGTGTAGGCTGCCTTCCACTGGAATAGATTTCATATAATACCTCTAAAGCTGAATTTCCCAATTTCAAGGTAGTGGGTGCCACATGCCACTTGTTTTTTTGCATGTCAAAGGGACCCTAGAACACTTAAGATTAGCACAGCATCCTCCCCATCTCCACAAACCTGAAGAGATCCAAGCAAATCTCCTCTATCTCTATAGTAAATAGTGCAGAGGTTGACGTTATTATACAATCCTAACCCACATTATTGTTCCCAGCCAAAAAGAGAACAGAAACTTCCATTTCTGAAGAGGGTTTTTCAAAAACATAAAATCTTGGCTTTTGTGGTTGGGATGTTGCCAGTTTATCAGCTGTTTGTAATTGATAGACTCTAAGACTAAACTCACTGGGAGGACTCACTTATCAAAGGCTAATAGGGACACTATGTTTACCATATAGAGAAGGAATTTCATCTGTGCGTAATAATGTTTCATAAGACACATTGTTTTTCTTAGACAAAATTTTAGACACTTGCCAATAAGATGTACTCGGCTGCTGGGTCTCCTAGAGTTTCCCCTTTTCCCCTGTTCACTTGGGGGCAGAATTATGGAAGAAGAATGAGCCCGGAGGCCTGGCTCCATGTGACCACTACCATACCCTTGCCCATCCTATAGTCACTCTTCCACAAGTAACAGTTCAAGAAAAGGACTGAAACTTCCTTCCCAGGGCTTACCTTCCCCAGAGGAAGAGGGAGTACATTAAGAGCCAGAAATCTAATCAACACTAATCAACACTAATAAAAAAGAAAAATGGTAATTGGCGTACGAGCTACCCTTTTCATTGGCTAATCAGGGCTATATGCAAATTAACTGCCAACTGAGATGGCAGTTAACTGCCAACAAGATGGCGGTTAATTTGCATATGTAGGCACAATGCAGGGAGGCCAAAGGGAAAGCAGGAAGAAGCCCCCTGCCACTGACAGTGATCGGAAACCCAGGGGGGGGCTAAGAGCTGGGGGGCAGGGCAAAGGCAGCCCTGGGGCCGCCTTTGCCCTGCCCCCCAGCCATGATCGGAGAATCAGGTGCCTTTTCCGCCCTGGCCAGTGATAGCAGGAAGTAGGGGTGGAGCCAGTGATGGGAGCTGGGCAAGGTCGAAGCTGGCAGTCCCAGGAGCTAGGGGTCCCTTGCCTGGGCCTAAAGCGAAGCCCAGGATCGTGGGGCCGCTGCAGCTGCGGGTCCCCGCTGCCCGGGCCGAACGCCTAGGCCAGAGGCATCAGGCCTGGGCAAGGGGCCGATCCTGCGATTGGAGGGTGATGGGGGTCAACGCCTGAGGGCTCCCAGTATGTGAGAGGGGGCAGGCTGGGCTGAGGGACACTCCCCCCCACACACACATCCAGTGCACGGGGATCAGCGGAGCCGCGAGGCCTCCCAGCACCGGCATCAGTGTGACAGGGGGCAGTGCCCAAACCCCCTGAACCCCCTGATCGCCCTGCGGCTCTGTGTGCGACAGGGGGCGGGGCCACAACCTCCCTATCTGCCCTGCTCTGTTCGGGACAGGGGAAGGCGCCCCAACCCCCTGATCAGCCCTGCTCTGTGCCTGATAGGGGGGAGCTCCCCAACCCCCTGATCGCTCTGCGGCTCTGTGTGTGACAGGGTGCAGTGCCCCAACCCCCTGATCGGCCCTGCTCTGTGTGTGACAGGGTGTGGTGCCCCAACCCCCTCCGCCCCCCCCCCCCAACGGGTCCTGCTCTGTGTGTGATGGGGAAGAGCCATAACCTCCCCTTCGGCCCTGCCCTGAGTGTGAGAGTGGCGGCGCCCCAACCCCTCTGATGGGCTCTGCTCTGTGAGTGACAGGGGCCAGCGCCCCAACCCCCTGATTGGCCCTGCTCTGTGCGTGACAGGGGGTTGCGCCGCAACCTCCCCATCGACCCTGCCTTGAGTGTGACAGGGGGCGGTGCCCCAATCCCCCAATCGGCCCTACCCTGAGCGTGACTGAGGGTGGCATCGCAACCTCCTGATCCTCCCTGCTCTGTGCATGACATGGGGCGGTGCCCCAACTCCCCAAATGGCCCTGCTCTGAGCCCGACCAGGGGCTGCACCTAGGGATTGGGCCTGCCCTCTGCCACCTGGCAGCAGGTCTAAGCCAGCAGGTCGTTATCTCCCGAGGGGTCCCAGACTGGGAGAGGGCACAGGCCGGGCTGAGGGACCCCCCCCTCCCTCCCCGAGTGCACAAATTTTTGTGCACTGGGCCTCTAGTGTTTCCATAAAAGTGTAACAGTTATCCCAATACCATTTTTCAATTATCTGATCTCTCACTACATTTTTTGAATTTATACTTTATTTTTTAGAGCAGTTTTAGTTTTACAGAAAAATTGAGCAGAAAGTGCAGTTTCCATTTATCCCTTCGCCCTCACCCCCACAGTTCCCCCTATTATTAACATCTTGCATTCATGTAATACATTTATTACAACTGATGAGCCAATATTGTGACATTATTAATAACCATAGTTTACATTAGGGTTCACTCTTTCTGTTGTACATTCTATGAGTTTTGACAAATGTATCATGACATGTATCAACTGTTACAGCATTATACAAAATAGTTTTACTGCCTTAAACTTTGTCTGTGCTCCACCCTCTCACCACATTTTTGAAATGGTATCTTTATCATATATCAAATTTCCACTTGTTTCAAACCTGAATGAGAATGCCTTTCCTGTTTCACCATTAAATGCGATGTTTGCTATGGAGTTCTGATATTTGACCTTTAGTATACATCGTTTTCTTTATTAAAGTCTCAGGAAGTGAATTTTATTCAACAGTCTTTTCCATCTATTGAAGTTTTTCTACAAGAAGTTTTTCTCTTTTAACCTGTCAATATGATGAATTGCATTAATAGAATTACTTTTTGAACCCTCCTTGCATTCCTAGAACAATATTTGACTAATACCCTGCTGAGTTCAGTTTGCAAATACTTGACATATCTGTAAGTCAGTCTCTAAAGGAAGAAAAAAGTGCAAAGAAAATGTGACCAAAATAGCAACTGGCAGTTAAAGAAAAAAGAAGACAGCAAGAAAGCAAAATAAATAGCATAAAAGAAGATGGCATTTGTAAGGTAAAACATAAGTTATCAGTAATAAATATGAAGAATTAAACACTACTAAAAATATTCTTATCTAAGATGAGAACTTCCAACTAAGTCACACAAAAATCTGTGCTGTTTATAGGAGACTATTCAACAACTGAAATTAATACAAAGATATAACTAATATGAGGGACATAAATAGAGAAATCTCAAGGGTTATTTTTCTTGTTTTATCCAGTGAACATGTATTGCTCAACAGGTACTTTTTGTTTCTCTTCATTCACCTAGGACTTGTTACCTCTCACATTCTCCAATTTACCTGAGTCTCTTTCTCTTCCCATTTCCTATCCGTGGTTACACCTCTTCCCCAGATGACTGATAGCAGAGGGAACTCTCTCTAGGTTAGTCCCATCTCTTGTTGAAACCTCTTGATCTACTGTAGTACAGTCAAGTAAATGTACCATTTGGATAAAAAAGATTCCTCCCCTTTCACCCCCCCCATACACACAACATTAATATCCAGCCAAAGATTAATTTTAGAGTAAGATTAAATTACTCTACAATCCCTCTGATTTCCCTTATGTCCTCCAGTGCCTATTAAATCACTCCACTAAAACTCCTATTGCTGAGAATGCCTTGGAAAGGTTTTTGGCTACATTTCTGTTTAGCTCTCTCTGCACTTTCTGGAACTTTTCATCAGCAGCCATAGATCCCTCCCCTATCTTATTTGCTTGCTATCCTGTCAATATTCTTTTCCTCCTTCCTTTCCTTCTTTGCTCCCTTTTTCTCTTTTTTTCTCTTAAATAACTTGATCAGCTTGTTTTGGTGGTAACCAAATCATTAGTTTGGTTTTTGGTACCTGAGTATTGTTGGGTTTTTTTGGTGTGGTTTGTAGCAAAATTACCTGAGAGTTATGCCTACTCTGAACCTCCTCCCCAAATAAATGGAAATAACATTTTTAAGATTCAAGACATTATTGGAATAACAATAGCTTTAACTTTAAGAAATCTACATATAATTTCTAAGCAGTACTATAGCCTTATAAAAAATCTTCAAATAAGCCATAAAAGGGAAATTATGTTCATCCTTTAGCCAACTGTTTAGGGCCCATTTCCTTTCTCAATCTAAGCATTACCGTCTTACTTGGATTTTTATGCCTGGAGTAATAAGATAGGAAATAGCAGTGACTTATCTATCAGAAACTAGATTAATAGTTATAGCAAAATACTTTAAAATGCAAAATGCCATATCCTCTGAGCTATTTCTATGAGTGAGAGATTTTTTTTTTTACTCTGAAAATACTATTTTCCTCATTTTCCCAGTTCCTAAGCGTGTTTAACATATCCCAGGCTGTAAATTTTCTCTGAGCCTTACCTATAAATTAGATATTTAATTTCAGTAAGAAGTTGAAATTTTTTTTTCCTTGAAATCCATCTCTAATGGTTCTAATAAACCTTACTTTTTTCTTTAATTTTCAATTTTTCCAACATTTGTAGTACTTAATTTAAATCTGCCTTCCTTCAGCAACCTAGAGTGACGACTGTTTTGGCTTTGGTCAGAAATCACAATTTAAAAGTGACTGGTATCCAGCTCCTATCAGAAGTACATTTGAGAGAAGTGTTGTTTACGGAAAGAGTGCTGCATGGACATTTGGTTCATCCACTCTGTATTCTGAGTTGTTTCTGTTTCAGTTTAGATCTATGAAGGCTACCGTCTTGGGAAATGCAGTGTGTACTCTCGATTTTATCAAGGATAGATCATTTTTAAAAGCAGATTGTTATGTTTGAAAATCATATAGGGGAGGCTAGGGGACTGTCTAGGGCGGGGGGATAAAATGGATATATATGTAATACCCTTTGTAATACTTTAAGCAATAAAAAAAAAAAAAAGAAAAGAAGAAAATCATACATTTACGCAATGGAATACTATTCTACTGTAAAAACAAAGAAAATTGTTTTTGTTTTTTAAAGAGGCATTGCATTTCTTTTTTTTCTTTTTGTTTTTTGTTAATCCTCACCTGAGGATATTTTTCCATTGATTTTTTTAGGGTGAGTGGAAGAGAGAGGGAAACAGAGAGAAACATCGATGTGTCTCACATCGATTGGTTGCCTCCTGCGAGCCCTGACCAGGGCCCTGGCCCGAGGGGAGCCTGTAACCAAGGCATGTGTCCCCAACTGGAACCGAACCTGGGACCCTCTGGTCCCCCAGCCAGTGCTCTATTCACCGAGCCAAACCAGCCAGGACAAAACAAAGGAAGTTTTAAACCTTTGCAACAGAATGGATGGACCTGGAGAACATTATGTAAGCGAAATAAGTCAGTCAGAAAAAGACAAGTACCATATGATTTCATTCATAAGTGGGATTTAATGAACAAACTGAACTACCAAGCAAAATAGAGCAGACTCATAGATAAAGAACAAGCAGACAGCTCTATTGGAGGGATGGGGAGTAAGTGCATAGGGATTAAGCCAGAAAGAAAAACCATTAAGGACATTGTCATTATGTCATTTACTGTCCCCATAATATCTCACTGTGATAAATAGCTTAGAATTTGCCTCAGAAAAAAAAAATTATCTTCCCTAAAACTGTAGTAGACTACTTGTTTGCTGATTATAAAGATTTCCTAACTGTTGTGAAGCTCAGTGCCTGATTTTGGTACAGAAAACTCATGACAGCACTCTGTAAGTCCTTCCTAAATAGGTCATATAAACAAATTCTGTACTGGAAAAATAAACAAACTTAAATAGGAAATAGAGATAAAGCATTTGACAAGCACCTGTTTAATATGTTTGCTAAACCAGAACCTTAAACAATGAGCCCCTTTTGATTTTATTTCCTTCTCTCTCTTGATTAGAAAACATTGTGTGACGTGATCCTTATGGTCCAGGAAAGAAAAATACCTGCTCATCGTGTTGTCCTTGCAGCAGCCAGTCACTTTTTTAACTTGATGTTCACAAGTAAGTATCTTAAGGTCAAACATATTATTTATTCTATGAGAATGAGATGGGTCTAAATGAAAACATGCCATTTTTTCCTGGTCTATAAAGAAGTTAAGATCATAAAAGAGTGAAGAGATTGAAAAGTGGTCATGGTTATGATTAATCAAAGGAATCATGTCATTTCATTCGCCCTAAAAGCCCCAGGTCTCTATTTATGGGGATACAGCTTCTACTTAAATACCTACAGTTTTCTTCTTAACCTCTGGTGGAAAGGCAAAGGAACAGATAAACCTTATGACATTTTATCCAGCAAGTTAAATTAAATAAAAATGAAATATTGCATACTAGTGACCTAATACACAAATTCATGCACATTGGAAGGAAATTAATTAGAAGAAATATTTTAATATTGCTATTCGCCCTTTCTCTATAATGGAAGTGTCAACCAAATTCAGTCGACAATGATAGATCGAAACACATGTGTGATTCGCACCGGTGAAAGTTTTATATGTATCACACATGTGCGAGTCAACTTAGCCTTTTACATATATAGAATAAACTTGCTTAATTAGACCTCCTTTCTGATGTAGCTAAACTTTTTCCAGCCCAGTGAAGCACTTCTCTTTCAGGTAATTGTCAGCAACAGAGCAGTAAATATCAACACAAAACAGATTATTATTGTAGATCACGCAGGGAGAAGGGTAAAATATTTAACTGCAGCAGTGTTTGACTATATTCTGCACAGTGAGAAAACCTGAAGTCGTTTTCAAGGTCCACCATTTCTTACTTCTTTTCAGTTGGGTCAAGCTTCTAAGCTTTCTAAATCTCCATTTTCCTGCTAATGAAAAGAAAATAGGATTCCACTGAATCTCCTATATGTCTACTCCAGGACTTCTGTGAGGATCAAATGAGATGAGGCATGAGAAAACACTTCACAGACATTTGGTTAAAGTGTAAATGTTTCCACCTGGCTATAAAGCAAGTCGGGTTCCTGGGCTGAAAAAACTGCAAGGAGGCTAGTTGCTAAGGAGAGGAAGCCGGGCGTTGCTACGTGACATCATTACCCGGCGCCCACAGTGACCGTTTCTGGGCTGGCCATGGGGTCTCACAGTGTTGGCTGCGATTTGGTGGGCTGTAGCTCCAGGGCGGTGGTGGGGCCTGTGTCCTACTTGGGGGAGGCCGAGTGTTGCTTTGTCGGCGCCAGGTCCACACTGCCATTTCTCTGTAAATGGTCTGTGCGTGTCATAGCAACCTGTTGGACAGGTGGAAGGACACTTAGCATATTAGCCTTTTATATATATAGATAATACTAGAAAGACTCCTAGAGTTGGAGTTGAGAATTGGGTCCAAGTCCTTGTACCTCTACTGAGTACTGTTTCATGAGCCTCATCAAGTTATGAAATGTATCTACCTGCCAGATTTTGGGGAAGAGGAGAGCTTTGCTAGTTGTAGCTGACTGTATATAATAGTCATTTTTCTCATAGGTTTGTTTTAGCAACATCAGAGGCATTTTGCTCATAGCAATTTAAAAGAGTGCTACTAAATTATTTTAGAAGCTGGGAAAATACTAAGTCCAGTTTTATTTCTCTCTGTTCACTTGCCCCCCCCCCTTTTTTTTTAAGAAGTGCACTAATTCACTGATTTCTTAGATAATTTTAATTTAAGGCATATATCAAGTGTGGAGAATTAATTTGCTTTTATTATAAGAATGTTGGGCTTTCTGGAGTATTTTCCAGAGAAGTCCTTGTCCTTTTATTCCTCTCCATATTTACATGGCCTGGAACAAGCTGTTTCCTCCTTGGTAGTACTCATGCCATTCGTGTTTCTCTTCTTCATTTTAGCTAACATGCTTGAATCAAAGTCCTTTGAAGTAGAACTCAAAGATGCTGAACCTGACATTATTGAACAACTTGTGGAGTTTGCTTATACTGCTAGGTAAGTTAAGGAGGACTAGTTCTGTAGTGGAGGGATAAGGTTGGGATCTAACATGGCAAAGCATTGTAGCAAATCAGTGTGTTCCAGATTCTTCAGAATAAAAAACTTCAAGGATGTGGCCCCAGTGGGGAGGTTGGGTGGGGGGAGGGGGTTGTGTTGACAGGAGGGGGAAGTTGAATGTTCTCTGCCATACTAATTCAAGGACTGAAAGTTTAATTTTTTGCTTAATTTCAGGGGCTAGTGGGATGCATTCTACAGTAGCATTATTTAAATAAAAAATGTAGGAAATTAATATTCACTTTAACTTATTTGCAGAATTTCTGTGAATAGCAACAACGTTCAGTCTTTATTAGATGCAGCAAACCAGTACCAAATTGAACCTGTGAAGAAAATGTGTGTTGATTTTTTGAAAGAACAAGTTGATGCTTCAAACTGTCTTGGTAAGAAATCAGATTCCTATTTAAACACACACACACACCATTAATGTGTATTTTAGTAAAAAAAAATTACTGTATCCCCATTTAATCTTAAAGACACTAGAAATTTTTCTAGTAATACATTTTAAGAAGAGCTTAGGGAAGTACATATTAACTTGGGCAGCAATAGCTCATCAAATACTGTATCAGTATTTTCCAAAATATACAATAGCTTTATTAATGATTTTTTGTTTATCTAGAAAGGAGTAAGGATTGCATCTGGTGGTGGTGTGTGATATATGATAACGTAAACATGAATGTTTACCTGTGTTGAAGCCTTTATGATTACTGTGATCTGTCACAGATAAGGAAATTAAGTGTATGTAACTTGCAGAGTTCATATAGCTGATATGTGGAGGAGCTGGGGTTGGAACTCAAGCAATCTTATCCTTCACTGCTACACGGTGCTGCCTCTCCACAGTCAGATCTGCTAACTGTTGTATACTAGAAGCCTTAAAAATCCTAGACTGTACAGTAAGATACTAATTAAGGGGCTACTGTAGCACTTCATTTTAAAGCCATTAATAAAGTAGTTTGTATTTGATACCAGGAGAAACAGAGAAAGTTGATCAGAGTTTTCCAGAGTGCGGTGTGGTATGCTTTCACTGTGAGATGCTCAGCAGCACATGAAAGAACATCCAGATCCTTGTAATTACATTTTCCTACTCTTGTGTGATTCAGAGTGGAAGAGGATCAGGGTAGGAGTCTAGGAAAGAAAGTGAAATCAAGGACAAAAGAGAGAGGTCTGGGAATCCAGCCAATGCTGAGATTTTTGACCCATGGGAGAAAATGAGGGGTGCTGATGACAAGAAACCAAAGGCTGGGACAAAGGGCTCCTGGAGATGCACAAGAAGTTCGGCAAGCCTCCTCTGTTCCCCCTTTTCTAGGCTCGCTCCTCCTGCTCCATCTGGCACCCCTTCCCCTCACTGTGAGTGCAGAGATAAAGATCATAGAAGAGGAAGCGGAATAAATTTTAGGGAAGGATCAAAGCCAGGCAAAGGCGATGAGAATGAGATTGTTTCTGGTATCTAGAAAAGGAACTGAACCAAATGGGACAGGAGGGGAAATAGCTGTGCAGATGAATATACTAATGGAATTCTTTTTCGAAGGTAGCCATTGGTTTACATAGTGAAAATACCCTATATTAGGAATAAAAGACCAACCTTCAACCCCAATAGAGACACTCTGGGATGAGCCCTTTTATCTCTTGGTCCATAATTTGTGGCTCCATATATCAATGAGATTTATATTCCTGAGATTTCTTTTCCCTTATATAAATAAATTTGCTCAAAATGGATTATAAAAAAAAGGATTTTAAAGAGGATTTGGAAGATGATGGCTTAAGTGTGTTTCCCTAACTCTCTAAATTTCATACTGGGGTGATTCATCTATAATATAGGGAGTGGTTGTGGCAGTACAAAGCATAATGTGGAACCTGAAGCAAGTTAGTGCTGACCACATCTTAAGCTTTGGGCTTCTGAGGAGACCATTTAGGAGTTTGACCTCTGGGTGTCAACGTTGATTACAAAGCTGGGAGGAAGGGCAGCCTGAAAATCTGGCTAAGCCTGAAGCAAAGACAGTGGCCCAGCCAGATGAGCCAAGTGCAGCTACTCAGTACCCCAGCGAAGTGCTTCAGGCTGTTTTCCTTTTAGCCCTGACCATAGCTCCCCCTGAGAGCTGATTGGAGAACTCCCATCTTATTTTTCATCAGTTATCAATTTCTGCTACCCAGAAGATCCCAACAGTCTGACTTCTCTGAGTGCTAAAGGAATCCGTGACAGCTGATGGAATTAGGCAAAGGGCATATGTACAAAGTTAAAAGAAAACCAGTAGTTTGAGGGTCAGGAACTCAAGATAAACAGCCAAAATGAATGGCTGCTATAGCCATTTAACATAAGAAATGGAAGAGAACTTAAAATAGAAAGGATCCATGAAATTCCATTGAATTTAAAAAATAGAATGGAATACCTAAAAAATAAATTAATTAAATAAATAAATATCAAACAGGAAATTGCCTCATGATACAAAAGAAAAATGCAAAGAATCGGAAACAATTATTGAAAAGATAAATGACAAGAAAAGAAGATATAGGGACACAAATTTGAAGTTGGAATTTCAGAAGGAACAGATGGAGAAAAAGCAATAACTTAATGAGAGCCTGAGTACAGAATCCCAATGTTTTCTGGATTTTATCAGTTTTCTTGGTCATGCCTAATTTGAACTTTTTTCAAATCTGTCTTAAACCTTAAGATTACTTTTCAGCTCTAGCTGGCTTTGCTCAGTGAATAGAGCATTGTCCTGCGGACTGAAGGGTCCCAGGTTTAATTCCAGTCAAGGGCACATGCCCTGGTTGTGGGCTCCATCCCCAGTAGGGGGCGTGCAGGAGGCAGCCAATTGATGATTCTCTCTCATTGATGTTTCTATCTCTCTCTCCCTCTCCCTTCCTCTCTGAAATCAATAAAAATATATTTAAGAAAAAAAGATTACTTTTTATAGAAACAACTACTTTTCACATTCATATTTTATTGATCTGTATGGTAGTTAAATAGATTGCATAATTGCAACACATTCAACTATCAAAAACTAGTCAATAAACAAATACTGGTTCTTAGTGAAAATGCCATCTCCTTGATGGGAGCATAAGTGTACAGATACGTCCGACTGCTCAACGTGAAAATCTGCCATGCATGGCATCAGTCAGTACTTTTATAATGTGACAGGTTTATTAGCGGGCATCAGTTATTAGAGCTTTTAGGATACAAATAATAAAGCTTCAAAGCTCATTATCTGAAGACAACATGAAGTTGAAACATGGAAAATCACGATAATGAACTGAAAAAATTTATATCATGACTTTGAAGGGAGATCACATATAATAACCAATGGTTTTACTTAGGAGAGAGATTGGCAAACTTTTTCTGGAAAGGGACAGATAGTATGTGGCCCTTCTCACTCCTTGTCCTCCTCCTTCTCCCGCTTCCTTCCCTTCCCCTCTTTTTTCCTTCCTCTCCCCCTCCTTCTTCCCTGGGGGAGAATATATATATACACAACACTTCAAAAATATTAAAAAATATTCTTAGCTGCTGACTCTACAGTGGAATGTGGCTAAATATAGCCAATTGACAGTAAGGATTTTGCAGATTCCTGATAATGTAACATTATAAATCAATTAATTTCTCTCCCAAACAAAAATTAAATTGCTAGGAAAGGGCTGAATGGAAAATATAGGGTTTCTATGAATAAAATTGTATAATTACATTAATAATAAAAAATATGAATAAATGAGATATGTCATGTTCCTAAGTGGAGGTCTTCCAGATTGCCAAGTTGTCACTGTCCCCAAAGTAATTTAAAAATTAAGTTTAATCCTAGTTAAAATCATACCAGGATTTTTAAAGTAGAATGTGATAAGCTTATTTTAAAATTAATATATAAGAGAAAATGTTTAATCTAGCCAAGAAAAGCTTGAAAAAATGTTGAAGGGGGCTTGTCCTACAAAATATCAAAACCAGTCATACATAAAATGGCATAAAAATAGACAAATCAATGGAAGAAAAAATAACCCAGGTTTATGAATTCATGAAGGCTTCTTGGAGTCATATTTTTTTTTTTTGTAGTCTACGTATTTCTTTTTATTTTATTTTATTTTATTTTATTTTTTTATTGCTTAAAGTATTACAAAGGGTATTACATATGTATCCATTTTATCCCCCCGCCCTAGACAGCCCCCTAGCCTCCCCTATCCCCCAGTGTCTTATGTCCATTGGTTATGCTTATATGCATGCATACAAGTCCTTTAGTTGATCTCTTACCCCCCTACCTTGGAATCATATTTTATCTTCAGTGTAGGTTTAGGCTTTTTTAAAGGTGATTTTCTATTCATTTTCTTTCTGTGTTTAGGTATAAGTGTGCTAGCAGAGTGTCTAGACTGTCCAGAATTGAAAGCAACTGCAGATGACTTTATTCATCAACATTTTACTGAAGTTTACAAAACTGATGAATTTCTACAACTTGATGTCAAGCGAGTTACACATCTCCTCAACCAGGACACTTTGACTGTCAGAGCAGAGGATCAGGTGACTATACTGCCTTCTCATATTTTTCTTAGTAAATGTGTATATTAAATCTTATGCTTCATGTTGGGATGCATGACAAGAAAAAGAATCAAATTAGAAAAGAATGTTTTTGTCATATAGAGTATCCCAAAGTTTGTTTCATAGGAAAAGTTAGGCCACTTGGTAGACACAAAGCTATTGGGTACCATCGTAGGCAGAACAGTGCCTCCCCCAAGAATGTCTATATCCTAATCCTTGGAATCTATGAATAGGTTATCTTACATAGTAAATGGGACTTTAGAAATGTGGTTAAGTTAAGGATCTTGAGATGAGATTATCCTGATGGGCTCCATCTATAATAATAAACGTGTAATATGCAAATCGACCGAACGGCCGAACAGCGCAACGACCATCCAGACGACCTTCCAGACGAAGCTGGGGCTATGAGGCCGGAGCCCCTTGCACGAATTTCGTGCATTGGGCCTCTAGTGTAATAATAAGCATCCTTAAATGTGGAAAAGGAAAACAAAAGAGTCAGTGTCAGAGTGATGCAATGTGAAAAAGACTTAGCTGGCCATTGCTGACTTTGGAGATGGGAGGAAGGGGCTGCAAGCCAAGAAATGTAAGTGGTTGCTAGATGCTGGCAAAGACAGGGAGATGCTTTATCTTGGATAAAAACTAAAGAAATTGTTTAAAAGTATGAAGTTTAGTTAATAATTATGTATCAATGTTGGTTCATTAGTTGTAATAAGAGTATCATACTAATGTAACATTTCAACAACTGGGTGCAGGATAATTGGGAACTCTGAACTATCTTTGCAACTTTTCTATAATCTAAAACTACTCCAAAAGGAAAAGTTTATTTAAAAAAAATAGACCAATTCCCATAAAAAATGAACTCATAGGGAGATTAGAGTTTAGGCCTTGTTAATACCAACCCAGAATTGACAACTTTATCTAGCTCAATGTTTATATGGTAGATGTGTATGTATATGAAATAATATTTGCTTTCAGTGTATTTAAACTGATTTGTTAATCAAGTTATATTAATAAACTTGGATTTGTTTGGTACAGTTAAATGAGCCACAGTATTGTTTTAGAAAATAATTCTTATATAAAAATCTTATAGTTTATTTTTTACATATAAAATTTGTATATTATAAAGTTTTTGGAAAGTAGATAAGTCTATCATTTCACAATTCAAGAATATTAGATTAAATAAAACCATAGGTGACTTTCACATCTTTTGAGGTGGAAGGCCTCTTAGGAAATTAACCTGTTTTCCTGTTACCAAATGAACATATATTGATTTTTTTCAATAGAAATATGCATCATATCTCCTTCCCAAAAGGGAATGTAATTTGTTTTGAAAACCCATAAATTCAACATTCTTCCTGTCACTACATTATGTAGTAGTAATTCTAAAAAACATGTTACCTAAAAGAATCACTAGAGCAGTGTGTAAACTGTTCTAAAATATAGGCTTTGTTTTGTTTGGATATGAAAGCAAATATTTGAATAAAATATTGGGAATAGTAGTTATGAGATTCTTCCCCTTCGATGTGAGAGTAAATCTAGGTAACTGGAAATGTTCCTGCCATCTAAGAACTTGACTAAGCTGTTTTTCCCCCCTTAGGTTTATGATGCTGCAGTCAGGTGGTTGAAATACGATGAACCTAATCGCCAGCCATTTATGGTTGATATCCTTGCTAAAGTCAGGTTTCCTCTTATATCAAAGAATTTCTTAAGTAAAACAGTACAAGCCGAACCACTTATTCAAGACAATCCTGAATGCCTTAAGATGGTGATAAGTAAGTTGCTTTAATATCCATTTATAACCTTATCGTGTAACCAGTTTTTTATGGGCTTTAAAGACCATTTAGAATGAATCAGACTCAGTAGCCAGGGAGAAACATTTAAGACTTAGCTCTTCCAGATAATGAATCCTTTGAAGTTGCAGCTGTCTACCTGGATGGGGACTTAGCCCCGGTCCTTATTTTATAGGAACTCGTGTGATACAAGGTAAAAAATATATACATATTACTTACACTTTGTCTCCTTTTTGTGTACGGTAGTTTTCATGCACTTTGTTTCTAGTGTTTCCTTTATTTTATTTAGCCAAATAGTGATCACGTTTTCTTTCTTAAACAACTTTGTTTTGTTTGTGGGGGTTTTTGTAGCCTGGAGCTAATAATTGCAACATTTTTCCATTTACTTAGTTTTTCATGACTTGCAGGCCAAGTCCCAACCCTTCTGTAAAATGTCCCTTGATGAAATTATCGGTACAATTAAACAGTCTTTTGCTTTTATTTTACTTCGTGGAGCCTGCCTCTGCCTATTCCAATATGGACTGTTCACCCTCCAGGCCTAAGCCACAACTTTTGTCCCTGGGCTTCCCTTCTCAGCAATGCTGGGCTGTCCTCTCACTCCTCTCCTGTGTTAGACCTGCTGTCTTCCTGGACCCCAGGTCTTCCCCGTCCTTAATTCTCTCTATTTAATCTAATGTATCCCCAGAGGTTCCTGAGAAAGAATATGCAGTCAGTAAATACCTAGAATCCTGACAAATCCCATATCTTTATTTACCATAAAATTGGGGAATAGTTCACCTGGTTTAGAATTACCTGAAAATCATGTTTAGTTAGAATTTTGAAGGCATTGTTCCATTATTTACTAGTTTCCAGTATTACTTTTGAGAAATCTGATGCCAATCTGAGCCTTTATTTTTTTTAATCCCTGATATTTTGAAATGTCACAATAATGTATCTTAGTGTGCATCCTTTTTTTTCCTTTTAAGTTATGTTGGGTATTCTCTGTCTTGTCAGCCACAGATTTCTCAGTTTTCTGTTATTGGTAGTATGATTTTTTAGCAATTGAGTATCTCTTCTTATCTGTCTTTGCCTTCTTCTTCTCTCTTCTGGTAGATTGCTTTAACTTTTCTTTCAGTACTTTTATTTCCACTATCTTTAATTTCTGTGAACTTTTACTTATTCTCTAATTTGTTATTTCACGTCTGTGATATCTTATTCTAAAGTAGGATTATACTGCCTTTGATTTTTCTTATCTTGTCTGTATTGCCTTTGAATTTTTTTCATGTTCTTGTTGTTCTTGGAAGCTTTTCTTAATTGATTAGTTTCCTAGTGAATCATATTTGTAAGAGTGAGCTATTTTAAAACTGATAGGATAAGTTAGTATATTTGAGTGGGCTTCTCAGTTCTTTTTTTTTTTTAAATATATATTTTTATTGGGTTCAGAGAGGAAGGGAGAGGGAGAGAGAGTTAGAAACATCAACAGTGAGAGAGAATCATTGATCTGCTGCCTCCTGCACACTACTTGCTGGGGATTGAGCCCGCAACCTGGACATGTGCCCTGACCGGGAATCAAACCGTGACCTGATTCATAGGTCGATGCTCAACCACTGAGCACACTGGTCAGGTGGCTTCACAGTTCTTGGACAAACTGTAGGGTAATCAGTATAGCCGGATAAGTTTTTAATTGGGGATCTCCTAATGTCAGATTCTATAGATATTTTTTCAGGTAGCTGGATACAACATTATAATTTGACATCTATATACATTTGTCATATAGTTATTTTTTGTTTTGTGTTTGAGAATACCATTTGGTTTTTGGAGACCAAATGCTGCTGTTTGTTAGTTCTATTTACTTATTTCTGTGGCTTAAATCCTTGTGTTTTGTATTTTTACATTATGAGTTTATATTTGATTGATCTTAATTGCCAGAAACATTGGGAGGCCAGGGTTGTATTCCTGCAGATTTTGCCTGTTCTCCTCAAGAGGAGAATAGTATTTGCTTCTGCCAAGTACCCCGGGTACAATAATCCAGGACTGTTTGGAATTTTTCTTGGCTTATGGTTTCTTTGACTTACAGGTAGGTAAATTCAAACCTCAAACCTTCAGGAGAGCAGGGCTGTCATCATAAATTCTCAAAGGAGGATACCTTACCTCCACTTGGAGCTAATATTGAAACAAGCAAATGACTATCTTACCCTTCGCCCTCAGGCAGATTTTTTTTTTTAAAATCTCTCTTTTCATTAAAAGTATAGCCAGACCCTCACAGGAATAACTCCCAAAGGAATAAGCCTAAGGGGAGCAAGAAGTTCCTCAGGGAAAAGGGCTGGAGTGCTTGTCCCCAGCCCTGTCCTTGGAGAGGAAAAGCCTATCAATGAAGGAGCCACAGTTCATGTTTCCTTCAGGGGTCAGCACAAACAACATTGATTAGTTGCCTCCTGTAGTGCCCCAACCAGGGATGGAACCCGACATCTTTTTGGTGCACAGGATAGCACTCCAATTAACTGAGCCACCAGGCCAGGGCTTGTTTTTATTTATTTATTCACTCATTCATTTATTTATTTATTTATTCATTTATTTATCTATCTATCTATTTATTATATCTGTAATGATTTCAGAAAGGAAGGGAGAGAGAGAGAGAAACATCAATGATGAGAGAGAATCATTGGCTGCCTCCTACAGGCCCCTTTCTGGAGATCAAGCAGCATGTGTCCTCACCCCTCAACCACTGAGCCATGCAGGCTGGGCCGGCTAGGGCTTTAATCTATATTTTAAGGGGTCAATACCAACAACGCTTGGGCTCTACCACCAGAGATTTTTATTTAATTAGTCTGTGGTATGGCCCTCGCTTGATTTCATAGATTTCCTAGGTGGTTTCTAATGTATGTTTAAGATGGAGAACTGCTGGGTTAGGAGATCTGAATTTCAATAATTTTTATTTTGGCAGCTATTGCTTAAAGGGCCAGATAATCCACTGGTATGTAGAAGTGGATGGGGCAATCAGCATAATGGTAATTGCTGAGAATAATAAATTGGTTAGGACTCAGATCCTTCCACATTTCTCCTGTCTCTTCCCCCTCATAGAGGGCAGATAGAAAAACAGTTTCACAAATAAAAGCACTATTATGTTTGGGTGGATTTTCCCCCCAAAGCATTAAAGTTCCTGTAGTTCTTAAAGAGTTGCCGTGTATTTTTCTACAGGTGGAATGAGGTATCATCTCCTGTCTCCAGAGGATCGAGAAGAACTGGTAGATGGCACAAGGCCCAGAAGAAAGAAACATGACTACCGCATAGCCCTATTTGGAGGCTCTCAACCACAGTCTTGTAGATATTTTAACCCAAAGGTAACTAATTTTTCCTTTTCTTTCGGAAAGTTTTGAGCAAGTAGACACTCACCTACTACCAGTAGTAATAACTCATGCCTGTAGAGATGTTACTGTTTATGGTGTTCCTTCACATACCTTATGAGAAACAGAGTTCTCATCTTCTTTTTATAAATTGGGAAACTGAGGCTTAGTCAGATTTCAGATGCTTCCATAATTGCTCTGGAGTGCGGCACAGTGACCACTATCTAAGGAAATGGAGCACCAGTTCTCTTATCTTACCTCATTTTGTTAGCAACTCCTTGCTTTTGTTACAACTCTTTGTCTTCCTTATGTGCCATTTCCGATGAATATCTGCGTCTGGAGTACATGTATTTTCTTTGTTTTTGTTCAGTAGTTATGTTTAATATAAAATAATACATAGTCATTTTAGAAAATTTGGCAAACCTAGAGAATCATAAGAGAAAAGATAAAATTACCTTTAATGGAACCATCTGGAATTGATCACCAATTTTAATGTATTTTCCAGTACATGTTGTGCCAGTTGGGCCAGCAGAGCCTGAGTCACAGGTGTAGGGACACAGTTTTAAAAAATAGATCATTAATTATAACCTTACTAGAGTCCACTCAAACATTTCTACCCCTTGTGTCTTAGACCTGGGTTTTTGTCTGTAGGGGAGATAAAACAATATTTTGCTGATACTATGATACAGTATTTGTTGGGACACAGCAGATGCCAGTCCTAAAAGATAGCATCCCATCCTTGCAAGTCTATAATTGGTATTGAGTCTAAGCACATAAGGGTCTCTTTCATCGTTTTGTAGGCCTATTTTTGGTTGATGATAGATACTTGAAGAGTCCAGAGCATCCTGTTGACATCAGGATACTTATCTGATCTTTCTCACTGAAGCGGGTACTTGGAGGCATTGTGTGTAATACTGTAGTGGTGATGTACAAGGCATTTATCAAAACACATGGTGGCGGTGTTAAGAGTGCAAAAGACCACAAAGGCCAATCCAAATCCAGAGTAACTATGAGTTCCAGTAAGGGCAGGGCATTGTCCCTTCAACAATGGAAAGGTCCCAGTATAGTTAGCCTGGTATTAAGTAACTAACTGGTTCCCTCAAGGTATGTTAAATCAAGGGCTTACTATTGGCCAGTATTATTGACAAGAGTAGATCCTGACCAGTAGAGCAGTAGAGGATAGTCACATGGGACGGGGGAGGTGGGGGAGGAGTGAGGGGGGGGGGTCATTAGCTTCTGTAGCCACTGGCTGATGCAAGCCTCTGTCATTGCTACTGTGGTCATTCTTAAGGCCATTGAGCAAGTATCAGATTGGGGGTCGGGGAGAGATATAGATGCAGCCCTGTCCACATGATGATTAAGAGGTTTTTGCTGCAATTGTAGGCACTCTGGATAGAATTTATATTGGACACAAATTTGTGTCCTTTCCGGACAGCCATCTGCTTTATCTTTCCTCAGTTCTCCTTGTCAGCAATCTTCCATTCTTGCTTATTCCAAATTTGTACCCATTTGGATAAATCATTCACCACTGCCTAAGAATTGATTTTAAAAAAAAAAACTGACCAAAGGCTTTCCATCCTGAAAGGTATAATGGACAATAAAAGGAACTGCTTGAAATTTTGCCAAATCAGAATATGTTTCTTCTGTATGGTCCCTCAGTACCTTCCCTGCAGGGACTGTAATGCTTTAGCAGTCCTCTTTTGGCTAGTACTGTCACAAATGAACTAAGCTCAGATTTCTCAAATTTATCAGCTGATTTATAGGGACTGCCTCCATGAAGATATAATCCTGGTTGAGGGAAAAAGCCTAGTAGTTAAGGGTTGTAATTAGCTGTTCAGGTATTCTGTGCCTTTGGGACCTCCATAAGCCCAGTCTTATGTTTACATATCAGATTATTGGTTAAAAGCATGCTATTTATGATTCGGTAGATCAGATAAACTCCAAAAAGGATTAATGATATGGTCACCTGGATTCCCTTAGTGTTAGGCATTTGCTATCTGTTAGAACTAGTGGCCAGCCATTAGATGTTTACTGAGAAAATTGTACCTGCTTAGCACTGCCTGGTGTGGCTCAGTTGGTTGGGCGTTGTCCCATGCACCAAGAGGTTTGATTCCCAGTCAGGTACATGCCCAGGTTGTGGGCTCAATCCCCAGCAGGAGGTAGCCCATCCATGTTCCTCTCTCCCTCTCCCTTTCTCTCTAAAATCAGTAAAAACTTTTTTAAATGGTACCTGCTTAAAGTAGGTTGGCTTGCTCCAGAACCCCAGTGGCATGCTCTGTGCTCAGATTGGGACACACTTGAAGCCACATGCAGCACCCTGATGCCCCAGGATCACAGTGTAGCCTGAGCAGCTGAGCTGTACTACTGTAGCATGTCTCACTTACAGAGCATTCTCCTGCTCTGAATTTTACTTGCAGTTGGCAGCTTTTTGGTTTACCCAGTAAAAGTATAAAAGTAGGACACCCAAATACAGGACATGTGTCATCTGTAATATGTAGGAGATTCTTGGGGCAACAAACTACTCTTCATTTCCAAGGAGATCCTCAAGGTCAGACCTCCTTTCCTTGCCAGTTGAAAAGAAATTCCATCTAATGGTCTGGGTAGGCAGTAACAGAAATGTTCATTAGCCAGAGTGTTAGCTATATGCCAAGTTTTAGTGGTTGTTTCAGTCTGGTCCAATAAGACCACATCTGGCCTGGCTGCAACAGAGCCACCATTCCTGGCAGTTCCTCCTCTAGTTTGGTAGAGAAGGAGACCAGCAACAGCTTCTCCTTCTTATAATACTTAACATCATAATGCGTAGAGTAAATATGCTGTCCGGCATCGAAAAGACCTCTTCAAGGAAGGAGGGTCAGGTCAGCAATACAGTCTAATGAGCACAATGTCAGTGTACTTAAAAGATTGTTACACCTGCACATCTATTTCATATCAGCCAAGGTTAAGATTATTGACACTTCAGTGGCTATTTAACTTCAGTGTTTTTAAATTTTTCAGAGTCTTTTTGAGTCAAGAGCAGGACATTTATAAATATACTATTTTTCCAAACAAAAACTGAAATCATAGGAGTTTCGGTTGTAATTCTATAACCACAGCTTTCAGGTGTTGATAATAGTTATATACCCACCTAGTTCCCAAAGCCTAACCATAGTGTTGGATTTGATAGTTAAAAAGACTTAATCATGTTTTGGTGGGAATATTTCATCTTAACATAAAGTAGATAGCTATTTTGATATGCAGAGGGGCAAGGAGAATCCTGATTTCATTTAGGAGACAGTGAGCATTGTTTCTAGAATAAGGCAAATGTGGAATGACTCTTAGCACTTTGTTTTTTTGGTCTGTAGCTCTAACACTTTCCTTGATTTTTTTTTTATTATTATTGGACAGTCAAAAAGAGATAAATATTCTGCACCAGCCTGGAGATGAGACTGTAATTTCAGAATTCTCACTTGATGTTTTCCTTACTTCTATAAATAGCCCATACTTACTGCTATTTTGTATATTCAACCACAAATGTTTAGAGTTCTGGTGGAAAATTTCAAATAATTGAGGCAATAACTACCAATAAAAACTTCCTCTTTTTATCAATTCTCTCTTATTCCCTGATGCTAACACCATTAGAATCTCATTACATTATTTATTAAATGTTTCTATTAGTACCAACCCGTTCCTTCTTTTTGCTATAAAACTTCATCTTGAAAAATTTGCACCATTTACCATTATTTGTATATAACTTTTTAATATTAGTTGATTAGTCTTTTAAAACAATTGGGGAGGCTGATTTCATTATAAATTATTATTTACCTTAAATTTCCCAAAGTGAACCTAATTCATTATTCAAGTGGACTGCTTAATAAAATGTACTATATAGGAATTTTTTTATTTTAAAATTCTTGAACTTAATATTTTCACAAATGTTAAAATGGTTTTAACTATCATTAAAGGGGACCCATTTTTGTGTGTTCTCTACCAGCCAAAAATGATAATTTTTTATCTCCTTCAAAGGGGACAATTTAAGCATTGTTACTTAAATTGGATTATCTAGAATTAAGCCAATGTCTCTGTAAACTGTTATCTTTAGATATTCTTTGGATATCACTGGTGAGAGGAGGCAGATATATTAAGTGCAAATACTTACATTAATTGCTGATTGAAAAATGATAAGAAAGAAAATCTTAATATTTTTTCTGAGAATTGACAGGGAAATCTTGGGTTGCTGTATTGAATTGAAATGATATTGTTCTTGTTATTTTCCTTTTATAAAGCCTGCTGAGCTTTCCCTTCCCTACCTGTACCTTTTTTTAAAAAAGTGTTCAAGTGCTTAGTGATTACTAAAGGAGTTATTTATTTATATACAGTGCTCTACTCTCCAATAGTAGCATGGGAATGTCTGATGATATTGATGCCTAAATAAAAGTTGATTTAATTGACCAGTTTTTATTTGGACTCTCTCTTCTTGTCAATGAAATGATGAGTTCTGAGAACTTAGAATTTTATAAGGGTCTTGGCTCACCACTTAAATATGGTAGAGAAATAAGAGAGTATGTCCTAGAGAAAAGGGGATTCTGCATATTTCCTGTCAAAAACAAAGATGGAATAAGTCCACAGGGTGAGGGCCAGAGCCTGTAAAGGATAAAGACAGAAAACCATAGGAAGCCATGTTACATGGAGCCATCAGGTCCAAGGGGTTTACCCTGAGTACATTTTGTTTTTCTTTAAAAAAAAACAAAAAAACAGGTACCATTGTTGTTATTGATTTTAGAGAGAGAGATAGAGAGATAGAAACACTGATGCTCAACCACAGAGCCACACAGAGTACATTTTCTTACTCAGAACTCTGAAGTAGATTCATCACTGAGATTGGTGTCTGGCCCAATGTGGGAGTAGGCACACCTTGGTTTTATTGTGCTTCGCTTCATTGTGCTTCACAGATGTTGCATATTTTTTTTCTTTCTTTTTTTTTTTTTTTTTTTTACAAATTGTCAACTACACTGTCCACAAGCAAAAAGATTACAAATACTTTATTGAGACACTTGCTTTATTGCAGTGGTCTGGAACCAAACCCATGATATCTCTGAGATAGGCCTGTACTCAAGGGTGAATGAACCAGTATAACTTTATATAACATTTCATAGGCAGTTTTGTCAGTTGGTCTTATAGGACTGAGTTTAAATATTGGTTGGCCCTAAATCAAAAGACCGGGGGGGGTGGGGGAATGAAGTTACCTTCAAGTCAGAGCTTACAAAGTATTATTTAATTGAATGGAATCTAACTTAACTTTATGCTTTAAAAAAAAAAAAAAAAGGAAACTAGGCATAGGCAAAAGAACGGAAGGACGGGGCCATTGTTCATTTTTCTTTTGTGAGGCCTTTTTTTGTTCCTTTTCTTTTAAGGAAAGCAACTACTGTGGAGAAAGACATTTCACATCTAGGTTTATGACTTAAGCAAGTCAATTAGCTTTGCTAGACTTCAGTTTTCTGGTCTATTAACAAAAAGTTTAAATTTTAGGATTTATGTGAATATCCATTATGTTCACTTGACTCCCCTTTTTTTTTTCTTTTTTTGATCTGTGTTCACTCAGGTTCTCCTTGCCATCCTTAGTTTTTCCATATTCAAATATAGAAAGACTCACCATCTTCATTTTTTTCTGTTCGCCTTCCCTACCTCTTCCAAACCTCTTGGCCATCTGCATTATCTCCTGTACTCTGCACATCTGAGACAGAGTCGGTGTTTGTCCCACTGGTGAGAACATTTTATTAAATGAGTATGTTACTGCATTTGGGGATTTGAGATAATCATTTAAAGTGTAATATGCCTTCCTGTGACAAGATTAAAAATTACATGTTGGGCAACAGTGTGGTGATTACGGGTGGAAGGGGATGGGTGGAGGTGGTAGAGGGCATAGAGGGGATAAAAGGTGATGGAAAAATAAATTAAAATTTAAAAAATTACATGTCGCCGAAACCGGTTTGGCTCAGTGGATAGAGCGTCGGCCTGCGGACTGAAGGGTCCCAGGTTCGATTCCGGTCAAGGGCATGTACCTGGGTTGCGGGCACATCCCCAGTGGGGGGTGTGCAGGAGGCAGCTGATCGATGTTTCTCTCTCATCGATGTTTCTAACTCTCTATCTCTCTCCCTTCCTCTCTGTAAAAAATCAATAAAATATATTTTTTTAAAAAAAATAAATAAATAAAAAAAATAAAAAATTACATGTCAAAGTTTATCTAAAGACAAATCTTGTGTTGAAATAACTGGCAGGTTGCTGGCAGTGGAATTTACCTACTATCTCATCTATTTATACTCAAAGGAGAAGGGCTGTTATTGAGCACAATATTCATGTCAGGTTTGATTGTTGGACTGAGTTTCATTTCATACTTAAATTTCTGTGTAGTTCAGGTTTGAGTTTTGTTTTTTAGTGGTAGGTGTTTAGTTTGAGAGCAGGGAGGAAGAACATTTTGTGATCTAAAGCAGCAGTGATATATTTTTTTAAATATATTTGTATTGATTTCAGAGAGGAAGAAAGAGGGGGGAGAGAGAGAGAGAAAGAGAGAGAGAGAGACATCAATGATGAGAGAGAATCATTGATTGGCTGCCTCCTGCACCCCCACCCCCAATTGGGAATCGAGCCCGCAACCTAGGCATGTGCCCTTGACTGGAATCAAACCCGGGACCCTTCAGTCCACAGGCTGAGGCTCTATCCACTGAGCTAAACCAGCCAAGGCAGTGATTCTTAAATTAGTAATTCCCTTTGAGCTGGTCTCTGGCCTCATTTCAGACTCCTTGCTCATGTTAACTAATCATTAACAGCTGAGAAATACCCATTTAGTTTTTTCATAATTTTATCTATCAGCTTAACAACCACACAATCATTCCCTACCCACTCCAACTGTGGAAGCCTTTTTTTATTTCTCTAGCCACAATGCTATATTTCTTAAAGAGCTTAAGTTGTAAGAGTATTTTCTCCTAATGGCTGATTATTAAATTCCTTTCTGGACTTTGGTGGTTAGTATATTCCCAGCAATATTTGTGTGACAATGAATGCATTTCACACTGGGTATAGCCTGTAAAATCACTTGGCACGATCGCGTGTTAGCTTCTGAAAAACTGGAGGGCCCTCACTAGAGTGCTACATGGCAGGAAGGCAGAGACTATTTAGGACCCATCCTGTAGTTGAAATCCAGTCTCGTAGTATAACTCTATGTTTTTCAATTCATAAAACGTTTACTTAGTTTTAAATTTTATGTTTCTGTTAAAGCATTTAGCTCTATTATAAGTGAAAGAAGGTGTTGTTTTCCTTGTACCATGCTTTTGGTACCATATGTCTGGTTCTCATATTTACTTTTTCTGTTTAAAAAAAAATAACACATGCTCATTGTCAGAAATTCAAATATATAAGATCTGAAGGAGACAGCTGAAGTGCTCCCAACATCAAAAGACAGTGATTAATAATTAGTGAACATCATTCCAATCCTCTCATTTTACATATATGACATCATTTGTTGGTTGGTCACAGATCTCCCTGTCCCTCGCCACTGGAGTCAGTGTAATTTAAGTTCAGTGCTGCAGTGAGGAACTGGTTTAAACTAGGAGTCACGTGTCATATCTACAACCTTTGATCTTTAGAAGGTCAATACTGAAGGTGACTCAGTTGGATGAGATATACTTTTCCCTACTAAAGTGGCCTGTCTATCAATACAAACATTCCCTTAAACATGCTAAACCCTGGGCCACATATCACACAGAGACCTGGGGAAGTCCCTGTTTTTACAGAAGCCGTGGTTTTAGTGGTTTCGCATTGTGTTTATAAGTGGTAAGATGTGGAGGCAGTACAGGGCCTCAGCGGCCATCCTGCCAACTGCCTGATTTTATAGATGAGTCTCTTGAGGTTTCTCGATGTTCAGTCAAATTCCCAGGCATTTAGCTAGAAACACAAGAGGAACAAGAAAAATCCAGATTACTTCACTCCCAAGCCAGTGTTCTTTCTAGGCTGCCACACACGATTTTCAGAGAAGTGGGCAATGTAGGAGGTAAGAGCACAGCTTTGGAGGCAGAGATATGATTAGACCTAAATCTTGGATTCACCACTCTCTAACTCTGTGACCTTTGACATCATCTCGAAGATTTTGTTTCCTTATCTGTAAAATGAGGATATTACCTCATAGGGTTATTGAGGAAATAAGGTAATGTTTTAAGATATTTCAACATAATTCCTGCAAAGGGAAGTGCTCGGTAATGAATAAATTAATAGTAGCTCTTTGTTATTAACATATTCTAATTCATTTGGACCCCAACGTCATTGGATTTGGGGGCTGAAAGGAAGGAGCCCTGAGATCATCTCGTTGCCTCTTTGTTTTACAGACAAGGAAGCTAACACCTGAGAGGTTAACTGACATATGTGAGACCCTCAGCCCCTTCACATAGAGCCTAGCTCAGTGCCCAAGGTCATTCGTTTCTCAGAGCTATGTTCTTTGAGACCTTGTAAAATAAGTGAAGCCAAAAGTGGGCCTATGTATTTTTCATGAAACTACTTCTAGGAATGTTCTGGCATCTGACATAAACCTGCTTTCGATACAGATTATTGCCATAGTTCTGTGATTTTTTTTTTTTTGACAGCTCTTAGAAACTAAGATGTCAAATAATGGCTTAAGAGAAAGTGCTTATAATTTGGTTATCTTAAACTCAGATTAACTTCTTGAGGTTTCTGCAAGAAATCTCCAGGTGCTTTACCATTTTGTTCATTTTGCTCTCCTTTTTTCTAAACCCTGTTTTCCCTAGTTTTGCATGGCTTCCTCTCAAAATAATCCAAAATATAGTTAGGATTTATTTTTAAGTCTTAAAAATAAAAGGTATTTCTTTCCTTTTGGATTTTGGTTATCTTTTTTTTTTTTAAATATATTTTATTGATTTTTTACAGAGAGAAAGGGAGAGAGATAGTTAGAAACATCGATGAGAGAGAAACATCAATCAGCTGCCTCCTGCACATCTCCTACTGGGGATATGCCCACAACCCAGGTACATGCCCTTGACCGGAATCGAACCTGGGACCCCTCAGTCCGCAGGCCGACGCTCTATCCACTGAACCAAACCGGTTTCGGCGGATTTTGGTTATCTTGATTATTAAAACCTACATCTGTAGTGTTTCTGTTTTTTGAGGATTTGGGTGTTTTCAGAATACAGACTATATAAAGTTAGTCTTATTCTCAGGAAAAATAGTAGACTGATGTTTTTGCCTTGAGGCATTTAGAGAAAACGTTACAGCCCCTCACCTCAAAAAGCATCTCACTGTCCTGTAGCATTGCCCCACAGCTGGGAAATCACACAATGTGCTACATCAGTGTGCTGCGGATTCAGAGAAAGGAAATCTGATGGAAAAGCCTACTAAAAGAAAAGGAGTCTTGAACTCAAAAAAGTCTACATAGTGGTATATCACAGCAGAAGCAAGAAAAGCTGACGAGGTCTGGGAAGACAGAACTTTATACAAGGGAGTGTCTGCGTGTGTATGTGTGGATGCATATATATAGTGTCCCCAAAAAATGTATACACACACTTGGGATAATTATAAAGGCAGTGTTTATTAAAAATATATTTCATTTTCAAAATAGAACTGTCAGCTATTAAAGTGTGTATCATTTTAGGGGGACACCCTGTGTGTGTGATGTGTGAAAACTTGAGAAATCCTTCTACTTGTGTCTTTTCCAGGCTTTCCATTTTCATGTCTGCTCAGCAGCTAAATGCATGGACTAGATAACCTCAATTAAACTTAACTGAATTAAATTCTATTTTTAGGGTAACAGCGCTGCCCACATACATACACTGTGCCTCTAGTACTATTCATCCATCTTGTTGCTAACAAGAAAGCTGCATGTCCTGCTAGCTTGCCCTGTAGCCTAGGAGTGCGAGGAGCCGTGAGTAACCCTTCACCCACAGGCCCAGGTTGGGAGTGGTCCCATCACTAGGATAAGACTGGCTCTCATTCCCACTGAGCTGACTATCCTTACTTCCCATCTATTTTTCTGCCCTCTATGCTTGCTTCCTCAACTCTGTATATTACCTGCTAGGCAGTATAATAAGTTTCTAAAGGGCAAGCATCAAATCACCGTTTCAGGAGTCTATTTCAGATGAGGGTAGTATGTAGATTGGAGGGATTAAATAGACTTCCCAGGGAGGTCTACCCATACACACACACACACACACACACACAAAAAAAAGATCATGAGCTCCCCTCCTCCCATACATACATACAGTCAAAGTCAGATACGTTCAAACACAGGTGTACTTAACCCTGACATAGATTTAATGAGCCCAAATGTAAAACAGTACATTTTGGCTAAAATAAAGTCCATTTTTCATTCTAGATTGAAATTCTTGCCCTAGCTGGTTTGGCTCAGTGACTAGAGCATCGGCCTGCTGACTGAAGTGTCCAGTTTTGATTCTAGTCAAGGGCACGTGCCCGGGTTGCAGGCTCAGTTCCCAGTGGGGGGGCGTATAGGAGGCAGCTGATCAGTGATTCTCTCCCTTCATCTCTGAAATCAATAAAAATGTACTAAAAAAACCATCTAAGTGTACAGCATTTAAAAATAGAAAAGAAATTTTTAAAAAATCCTTGCAAAGGTCATTTTACTTTCTGCCTAGAAGATGAACAATTAAGCAGAATATTATATACTAGAGGCCCAAAGCACGAAATTCGTGCACTCCCGGGGTGGGGGTCCCTCAATTCAGGCTGCACCCTCTTGCAGTCTGGGAGCCCCCCGGGGGATGTCCGACTGCCACGGAGGTGGAGAGGCTCCCACCACCACCACTGCACTCGCCAGCTGTGAGCCCAGCTTCTGGCTGAGCCACGCTCCCCCTGTGGGAGCGCACTGACCACCAGGGCAGCTCCTGCATTGAGCATCTGCCCCCTGGTGGTCAGTACACGTCATAGCGACCGGTCATTCTGCCATTTGGTCGATTTGCGTATTAGCCCTTTATTATATAGGATAGCTAGTATTTATCAAGCATAATGTCTAACATGTACAGTGACCAATGACAGTATTTGGAGAATTGGACAATTTAAAATCTTGAAGATTTCTGGAGAAATTATAGCCCAAATTGCAAGTAAATAGAAGCATGTGCCTTGTCCTGTGTCACACATGTACTACTTTCCTCATGGGCTTATAATTTCAAGAGAGCAATTTTATTTTAATTGTTAAATCTGAAGCCTAACAAAGCCCTGTGTGACAGGTACCTATGAGCACCCATTAATTCCCTACTCAAATCCCTGAGTAGTATTAGAAAGTTAGAACTATTCAGTTATCATACTCTGGAATTCATTCTTTGGAACCTCATATCCTAATGTCTAAATCTTTAAGCTCATCTAGCTAAAAGAAAAGGTATTTTGTTTGTTTTCATCCCAGCTTCTACAGGGGCAGTTACTTTTAATTTGAAGAGTAGCAGGTCTTGGAGATCATTAAAAGGATATATGACCAGTTTTCTCACCCTAAATTCAATAAGGAAGAGCATGGAAACAGTGTTCTTGAGGACATCTTTAGAAACTATGGAAAAGTTGCCATCTTGCTTTCTAATAAATATAAGTTGGATGTAAGAGTGGGAAGACTTGAGATTCACTGAGCTAACAATTTATCTTAGTAATGAAATTGTATTTCTCTGCTAATGAGCTTGGTGAGATAGTAATTATGAGTAGATCTGCAGAATATGTAAGAGAACCATTAGTTTACTTTTGAGGGATTCGCTCCCTGTAGCATATAGTCGTTTTCTCTCTTTTTATTTTTCATTCTGTGGTATGTAGTTTCCCTAAGGGAAAAAAAAATTAATATTTTCCCCCATTTTTCAATGTCCATTGAGGAAAACTGAAGTTTTGGGAAAGTGTTATGTTTATCATGTAGTTTTGTGTTTTTTTGTTGTTGTTTTTTATATTTTATTGATTTTTCACAGAGAGGAAGGGAGAGAGACAGAGAGTTAGAAACATCGATGAGAGAGAAACATCGATCAGCCGCCTCCTGCACATCCCCCACTAGGGATGTGCCAGCAACCAAGGTACATGCCCTTTACCGGAATCGAACCTGGGACCTTTCAGTCCGCAAGCCGACGCTCTATCCATTGAGCCAAACCGGTTTCGGCTATCATGTAGTTTTGTGTGCTTACCAATACACATACCACACAGTAACCCAGGAGGACACATAGATCCTAATTTGAGAATAAAAATTAGATTCAGGTTTTGTTTTTCTGGTCACCTAAAAAGCAGAATGTTTATCAACACTAGAAGTCAAGGTTTTCTCTATCAGGGACTCTTCCTTTTGCTAAGAAACCTTAATAAAACATTTCCTATGATACTTTGCTCTAATCTGATGAATGCTTGAGACATGGGATACTAGCATCATAGATATCACTTGATATATTTTCCCAAAGGGAACTAAACATTAGTAATCTCACACACACTGCTTTACTTGGTGAGGTTGGTAATTGTTTGGCTTTCTGTCTGACCCTAATTATTTCCAGCCATTTTCAGAAAACAGCAGGAACACTATAGCTTCCTTGCTCAGAAAGGGAGGATCATAGGTGCCTTACCTATGGGTTCATTCCCCCAGAAAAAGGGCACAGGTGTCCTTGGATGTCACCAAACATAGTGAGGAAAGAGTGTTCTATGAACAGCCCCCATTGTGAAGTCCTGATAGGTGCCAATTTCTAATCATTGGAAAGAAAAAAGTGAGTTTCCAAGACTACTCAGAACAGATTACAATAGTGCCCCTTGTTTGTGGTTTCACTTTCTGTCATTTCAGTTATCTGCAGTCAACCCTGGTCTGAAAATATTAAATGGAAAATTGCAGAAATAAACAATTCATTAGTCATGGCTAGATGATCCTCCTTTTGATGTATAGTCAGAAAGTCAGTAGTAGCCTAATGCTACGTCACAATGCCTATGTCGTTCACCTCGCTCCATCTCTTCACATAAATTTTGTATCTTCTCACATCATCACAAGAAGGGTTAGTACAGTACAATAAGATATTTTGAGCCCTGGCCGGGTTTTCTTAGTGGTTAGAGCATTGGCACTCAGACTGATGGGTCCCGGATTCGATTCTGGTCAAGGGCTCATACCTCAGTTGCAGGTTGTAGGTTCAATCCTTGGCCCTGGTTGGGGCGAGAGCAGGAGGCAACCAATCAATGTGTCTCTCTAACATCATTGTTTCTCCCCGCCCTCCCCCCTTTCACTCTTGCCGCCACCTTCTTCCTCCCTCCCTTCCACTCTATGTAAAAATCAATGAGAAAAATATCCTTGGATGAGGATAAATTTTTTTTTAAGATATTTTGAGAAGATTCCACATTCAGTTAGATATTATATTATAACTAGAGGCCCGGTGCACAAAAATTTGTGCACTCGGGGTTGGGAGAGGAGGTCCCTCAGCCTGGCCTGTGCCCTCTCACAGTCTGGGACCCATCAGGAGATAAGGACCTGCTGGTTTAGGCCTGCTCCCGGGTGGCAGAGGGCAGGCCTAATCCTAGGTGTAACCCCTGGTCGGGCTCAGAGCAGGGCCCATTGGGGAGTTGGGGCCCCGCCTCCTGTCATGCACAGAGCAGGGCGGATTGGGAGGTTGCGATGCCACCCTCAGTCATGCTCAGGGTAGGGCCGATTGGGGGGTTGGGGCACCACCCCCTGTCACGCTCAAGGCAGGGTCCATAGGGAGGTTGCAGCGCCACTCCTGTCATGCACAGAGCAGGGCCGATCAGAGGGTTGGGGCTCCGCACCCTGTCACACTGATCCCGGTGCTGGGAAGCCTCGCTGCTCCGCTGATCCCAGGGCCAGGCCGCCTCTCGGCTCCCCTGATCCCTGGCCCGGAGGCCTCTCGGCTCCGCTGATCACCGGAGCGGGAGGCCTCTGGACTCCGCTGATCACCGGGGCCTCCGACTCCGCTGATCACGGGGCCGGGAGGCCTCTGGACTCCGCTGATCACCGGGGCTGGGAGGCCTCTCGGCTCCGCTGATCACCGGGCCGGGAGGCCTCTGGACTCCGCTGATCACAGGGGCTGGGAGGCCTCTCGACTCCGCTGATCACCGGGGCTGGGAGGCCTCTGGACTCCGCTGATCACAGGGGCTGGGAGGCCTCTCGGCTCCGCTGATCACCGGGGCCGGGAGGCCTCTCGGCTCCGCTGATCACCGGGGCCGGGAGGCCTCTCGGCTCCGCTGATCACCGGGGCCGGGAGGCCTCTCGGATCCGCTGATCACCGGGGCCGGGAGGCCTCTCGGCTCCGCTGATCACCGGGGCTGGGAGGCCTCTTGGCTCCGCTGATTACCGGGCCGGGAGGCCTCTCGACTCCGCTGATCACCTGGGCTGGGAGGCCTCTCGGATCCGCTGACCACTGGGGCTGGGAGGCCTCTCGGATCTGCTGATCACTGGCCCTGAGGCCTCTCTGCTCTGCTGCTTCAGGGCTGTTTGGCTTCGCTCTGCTTGGAGCCTGAGTATGCAAATTAACCGCCATCTTTTAGCTTCTATAATTGAAACATTGTATCTTTTGGAGTTGTTGCTTCAGGAGCTCAGAGCCCTGCAGCTGCGGGGATCCTTGACTTTCTCCATCGCTGGGGCAACCAAGCCTCCTATTCTCAGCTGCCTGGCTGCCAGCCACCATCTTGGCTGACAGTTAATTTGCATATCTCGCTGATTAGCCAATGAAAAAGGTATCGGTTGTACGCCAATTACCATTTTTCTCTTTTATTAGTATAGGATTCTATTTTATTGTTAGTTATTGTTAATCCCTTACTGTGCCTAATTTATCAGTTAAACTTTACCATATGTATGCATAGGAAAAAACATAGTGTATATAGGATTTAGTACTATCCACAGTTTCAGGCATTCACTGGGGATCTTGGAACAAATCCATCATGGATAATGGAGAACTACCGTATTCAAGTATTTCATAGTAAATGTCATGGCTTTAAGCGTCTGGCTGACTACACTGGCTCAACTCAATGTTTACAGAAGATATCTCACAGAAGTCTCCAAAATACCTTCTAGCTTTAGACATCGGTAGGATAATGGCAGTTTAAACTTCATATTAACCATTGATTCTTTTTTCTTTTTCTTTTTTTAAATCCTTGCCTGAGGATATGTTTTCTATTGATTTGAGAGCGAGAGAGAGAATATTGCAGCAGTTGGTTGCCTTCTGTACACACCCAACTGGGGATTGAACCCATCACCCTCAGTGTACAGGAAGATGCTCCAACCAACCGAGCCACTCTGGCCAGGGCAACCCCTGATTCTTTATAACTCTATACATCTGGCAGGGAAGGGATGAGGATATTCACACTTGAAGAAAAGTTGTTGTTGTTGTTGTTTTTAAATAACAAACTACTTTGCTTACTTTAGAATTTTCCTGTATTATTATCCTCAGTAACAGAAAGAATGGGAGACTGGGTGATGACGATACATCCAGGTGCATTAAAGTTTATTTTAGAGCCAGAAAAGACCCAAAGCAGCCACTTGTCTTCTTGCCCTCTGCCAACATTCTGGAAAAAAATCACACCATTAGATAATAGTCTCAAGCCAAACATTTTTATATGTATTCTAGTAAATTAACATATTCTTGTGTTTTGTATTTTCTCAACTATGTCTTGATCTTTTTCAATTATACTTTTCTGTTACTGAAAGCTTCCTGTCCTTTCCTGTTACAGGATTATAGCTGGACGGACATCCGCTGCCCCTTTGAAAAACGAAGAGATGCAGCATGCGTGTTTTGGGACAATGTTGTATACATTTTGGGTGGCTCTCAGCTCTTCCCCATAAAACGAATGGACTGCTATAATGTGGTGAAGGATAGCTGGTATTCCAAACTGGGCCCCCCAACACCTAGAGACAGCCTCGCTGCCTGTGCCGCAGAGGGCAAAATTTATACATCTGGAGGTTCTGAAGTCGGTAAGGACTTTCTCAGTGTTTTTGTTTGGGGCATGTGTTTTAAAGCCAAGTACCTTGGCTTTTATATTTAAATAAACAGTTGATGTTATTTATTCAGATATTTTTTGACATAATTTAAATGGATATGTTACATTTTAGAGCCCATTTACCTGAAGGCTTACCTTATTTATGAATCAGTACTTTAAAAGAGCTTCAACTTCCTAGATTATGTCCATTTTTTAAAAAATATGTCCAGTTTTTAAAAAATGTGTTGTTATTAATTTTTAGAGAGAAAGGGAGGGAGAGGGATAGAGAAATAGAAACATTGATGAGAGAGAGAGGAACATCATGGATTGGCTGCCTCCTGCACACCCCCTCCTGGGGAACAAGCCCACAACCCAGGCATGTGCCCTGATGGGGAATCAAACTGGAGGACCTTTGGTTCCTGAGTCAATGCTCAACCACTGAAACATACAACGGTACCTTGATAATATACTCAAGAATGGACCAGCATGACTTCTCAGGGCTTACCATACAACCACCAAGAGAAGTCAGGAAGAGTAGTATTGTTAGTGGTGCAGTGGCTGTCATAGAATATTATATGGTAAGCCTCAGAATATTATCAGATAGTAGTTATCATATTTTAAGGCATGGGTTTATCATCTGTAAATAGGTATGCTATATATAAACATTTCAAGTTTGGATCATTCCCATCATGCACCACTGGGCTGGAGGACATCCATAAAGTTCCTTATTTAATTTTCTTTTGAAATCAAACCAAATATTTTCCTAAAATGCAATTACAATATGTAAGTCTCTCCACAGATCCTTCTGTGACTATTTTCCAAGGTCTGTACTAATTATTCCTACATTGTGTTGCTGTTGTTGAGTCTAGAAAAGACTCTGTAAATTCTTCCTTCCAGTAACTGATTCCCTCTACAGTCAGCTCGCTCCAAGCCTGTACACACTCCATCAAGCATGATGGGCCTTCTTCTTTTCCAGGAAACTCGGCTCTGTATTTATTTGAGTGTTATGACACGAGAACTGAGAGCTGGCACACAAAGCCCAGCATGCTGACCCAGCGCTGCAGCCACGGGATGGTGGAAGCCAATGGCCTAATCTATGTTTGCGGTGGAAGTTTAGGGAACAATGTTTCTGGCCGAGTGTTGAATTCCTGTGAAGTTTATGATCCTGCCACAGAAACGTATGTATGGATTTAAAATTCTATTTCACAGTATTGTATCCTGTAAGCTCAGTGTAAGATGTGTCAAAAAGAGCCCAACGGGAGAATTTAGCTCTAATAGTAAGAATGTACACACAGTTTTAAATGTTTACAGCCTGGACCCTTTCTCTGCACCTTAAGAAATGGCTTCAGTTTATACCCTGTGGCAGCCCCTCTCTTTCTCTTCCTCCTTGTAGGCAATGAATGTCTATGAATGATGAGACAAGTCTGACTGCTTGATCAAATTCATGAAATAACTTCTTTTAGAGGTCAGGAAATGTAGGGGAGGAGGGGGGGAATTAGGATCAGTAGTAAATTTGCCTTTAATTAAGAAATATTATATGTTTAATTAGAAATAGTAATAAATCATAACCCTAGGTATAATGCCTTTTGTGAGTTTTGTGCTTAGGAAAGTATGTTTAGATTCATTTTTATTAAACAAAATTATTCTTTTTTTTTTTTAATATATTTTATTGATTTTTTACAGAGAGGAAGGGAGAGAGATAGAGAGTTAGAAACATCGATGAGAGAGAAACATCGATCAGCTGCCTCCTGCACATCCCCTACTGGGAATGTGTCCGCAACCCAGGTACATGCCCTTGACCGGAATCGAACCTGGGACCTTTCAGTCCGCAGGCCGACGCTCTATCCACTGAGCCAAACCGGTTCCGGCACCAAAATTATTCTTAAATCAACTGGTTTTTGAAAAGCAAAATGCTAAAGAAATAAATGATTAGCCAGTTTTTCTGATCTTGTAATTAATGATGAAACCCATCGAATGTCGCCAGAGGAAATATGCTAATTATTTAATAGGAAGGGCAGTGATAAGGACAGTGACATGGAAATAGTGAGGACATGAACACAGATGATGTTCTAGTGATACTAAAAAATATCCCAAGAACTTCAATAAGAAAATTCACCTGCTTTCTGAAAGGATCGTTCTTCCTTTGCCCAGAACAAGATATTGGGTAAATATGTTCAACTGAAACGTTATGCCAAAGAACGGCACCAACTCTCTTGTCCTCAAGTTTTATATTTAGGAAATATTGACAGACTTCAAAACATAGAAGTCTTCCACTCCAGCTGCTGCTTTTTTTTTTTTTAATTAAGAGTAACAATTTAATTATAAAATATGACCAGTCATGTGCATTTATTTATTTATGCTTCCCACCTGCTTTTAAGGGTTTAAAGAAGCATAATCAGTAACTCCTTTACCAAACAAAAATGCAGTTAACAGTAGTTTGTTTACTCATATTTTGCTCATCTGGTTACCAGTGTTAGAAATAGAATTGAGTGCAATGTATCTTGAAATTTGTCTTTTGCCCAGTGTTGAGACTAGGCAACCTCTTGAAATCATCCAGATTTATTACTCCTTTCAAAATGTACCTTTGTACTTACCTTTGTACTTGCCAGAGCACACTGGCTTATCCTCATCTTATCATCCACCAATTCAACTATCTATCTGCCCTTTTTTGCCCCACCCACAGGAGTGTATATCAGCTGTCCTCCCTCCTAGATCAGTCTCTACTTTACCTCCCATAAGCCCTGTGCTCAAAAAGTGTTGCAGCATACTAATTGGAAAACCAGTCTCATTCATCCTGCTGCCCAATTCTTTTTTCATCTCTAAAAAATCTCTTAAAGTAGGACCCATACCATGTAAACTCCGGGCTTTTAAATTTGTTCAGGCAGTATCAATGTAAATCAATATATTCTTGTTCATATTAGCAGAGTAAACATTAAAGGAATTCTGTAACCTCAATTTTTTTAAAAAACTAGGTGATTATATTCAGTTTAGGGAATATTTTAAAACTTACACAACTTAGCATTTTTTGTATATATTGAGCTTGTATGTTAAATTTTTCATATCCTCTTCAATGCCCTTAAACTTTCTTAAGTGAAAAAAGAGTGTGACTATAATTATCCAACTCTCAAAATGAAAAATAAGTTATGTATTACTAAGATTTTCTTTCTACTGTGATCGGTCCATCCATGTTTTTTACAAAATTTTCTTCCCAGTTTTGACAATTTTCTTAAGTATTTTATAACTAGACTGTGTTTAATTGGAAGGTCTGGAATAAAACCTCTGCAGTCAGAATTTTAAGAAATTAAAATTGTGAAACTTCCATATTGTAAACCTTCAGGAAACTTATCCTATATAATAAAACCCTAATATGCAAATTGACCAAACAGTGGAATGACTGGTCGCTATGATGCGCACTGACCACCAAGGGGCAAACGTCTGCCCTCCTAGAGGGAGACAACCAACAGGCGGCAGTGGCGGCGGCGATCGGGGGGCGGGGCCGGCCAGCGAGTGCCCCACCAGTCGCCTCCCGCAGACCCACAAACCCGCAACTGGCAGTCAGACATTCCCTGAGGGTGCAGGCCGGGCTGAAGGACCCCCCCCCCCCACACACACACACACACACACACACACACATCCTTGCACAAATTTTGTGCACCAGGCCTCTAGTATATACATAAAAACATGCCCTTTGTACCATGGACAAATTTGAAGAAGAGAGGGCTTTGTATATATTGAATTTTTCCAAATCAAATACTGTGTTGATTGTATTTGGATAGCTTACTCTATAAAGCTCACTGTATGGAGAGGCAGTGAGGCCTGGTGCTGGCTCTCCGACTTCCAAGCTGTGTGCTGGTCTTTTCATCTAGACAGGCATGTGTGTTTATCCTGAAAAGCAGGAGCAGCGTTGCCAACCTCACTTTACAGAGTACTCTGAAAATGAGAGTGGTGACTCCCAAACCACTTTTTAAAAATAAATATAAGGCAACAAATAAGTTACTACTATTTCATAGTTAATCATTATACCTTAATTATGTTTTTTAAAAGTTACATTTATTACATTGTTTAAAAGCAGAAATAGAAATAACCATACTAGAGGGTTAACGCTTATGCCAATTTTTTTCTTTTGTTGTTGATTGGAGCATTTTGGTTATTAGCTATTATGCACACAACCCCTGTGTGCCAGTACCATCTTCACAAACACAAATGTCAATTGTGTATATGAGAGTATATGCAAAAGAAAGGATTGAATCTCAGAAAAAAACAGCTAACCACATTGTTTATGATGTGTATGAATATAATGCTATTACCTGTGAATTAGTGTCCTTCAACACTTGTATCCACATTTATATCTCAATCTCAGTATTTGTTGTAGTGGCTGTGAACACAGCAACATACTAATAAGTTATTAAACTTAACAGAATGATAGCACTTTTGTTACTAGGGCTGGCTAAAGTCCTAAGTGTAAATTTAAAGATGAACATGTGAATAGTAATAGATACTACTAATTTGCTGGTGCTAGAGGCCCGTAATAAATTTGTTTTACTTATTCATATATAAATATTAATTAACACCACATGTGACAGTGTTTGTGCTTTATAGTCTCTTATGTACCTTTCCCTTGTTTTTTGTTATCATTTTACAAGTTATTGTGAACTACAGGAAATGGATTTCTTCCAAAGACATGTTAATAATCTCAAATATGTCCTAAATGTCATATCCTATCAGAGTTGAAGGGAATAAAATCTGTATTTACCCACCTATAAATAAATTACTCAAAACCACTGTAAAGCTTTTGTTTTCTAGCCTTCCGGGTTTGTGTGTGTATGTATATGTGTACCGTGTGCGCGCGCGCGCGTGCACACACACACACACACATATGTGACTGGTAAGTGAGCACTTAGTTGGGATAACAGATCTTTCTTATAAATTAATATTCTGTGTGAACAGTACTCTAAAAACCTTCTTTTATTTTTTCAGATGGACTGAGCTGTGTCCAATGATTGAGGCCAGGAAGAATCATGGACTGGTGTTTGTGAAAGATAAGATATTTGCTGTGGGCGGTCAGAATGGCTTAGGTGTGTGGTGGTGTTAATTCACTGTTCAACTTTCCCAATGAGTTTGATGATACTTCCTTATCTTAAATTATGGAAACATTTCTTAAAATCTAAATATAAGGGTTTATCCAATACATCATTATGCTTATTTTTATGGCTTATAGTTTACTAGAAGCCCGTTGCACGAAGATTTGCACAATAGGCCTTCCTTCCCCTGGCTGCCGGCACTGGTTTTCCTCCAGCACCCGGGACCCAGTCTTCACTCCACGCCTGTGTATGCAAATTAACCGCCATCTTTGTTGGGTTAATTTGCATAGTCGCTCTAATTGGTTGGTGGGCGTAGCGGAGTGATACCAATTTGCATGTTTCTCTTTTATTAGTGTAGATAGAAACATTGGAGTACATTTAACATCCTTTTCCATGAAATGTGGGTAATGGCCTTCAGTCATTGTAACAGTCCCAGACAGCTTCTACACATTTCTAAATGTTCTCTGGGGTTTGGTATCACTAGTTTTAAGAACTATTGAATAATAGAAATATTTGAACTTTTAAAAAACTTTTATTTTTTTAAAGTACAGGTTTTAGGACTTGTATCCAGGCTCTGAATGGCAAACTTTCCTAACATTTTTAAACATTGCATGAAAATATTAGTATCACTATTTTATTAAATGAGTAAATTTGACCTTATTTTTTTTTTAAGATTTTTAATTGATTTTTAGAGATAGAGGAAGGGAGAGGGGGAGAGAGAGTGACACATCGATTGGTGGCTGCCTCCTATACCCCCCCTTGAGCCCCCTACCCAGGCTTGTGCCCTGACTGGGAATCGAACTGGCAACCTTTTTTTTTTTTTTTTTTTTTTAATAATATACTTTTATTGATTTCAGAGAGGAAGAGAGATGGAGAGATAGAAACATCAATGATGAGAATCATTGATTGGCTGCCTCCTGCACTCCCCCTACTGGGGATCGAGCCACAACCTAGGCATGTGTCCTTGATCAGAATCGAACCAGGGGCCCTTCAGTCCCCAGGCCAACACTGAATCCACTGAGCCAAACTGGCTAGGGCTAGCAACCTCTTTGGTTGGACAATGCCCAGCCAACTGAGCCGTACTGGCCAGAGCTTTATTTTCTTAAATAACGTACTAAAATCTTAAATAATTGCTTTAAGTAATGGAGACTCTGGACTGAATCTATAGATTATTCCACAAACCTCATTTTAGTCAGCACCTTTAAGCATTACTTAAATGTAACAATAAAATAACTTCTTTCCCTTCTCCTATCTCTGTTCATTGCAATTTTCCATAAACTGCTGAAAGATAAATAGTACAAGGACAAAGTGGGACATTTGAATAATTCGATTTAAAGTTAATCAACAGGAAAATCCACAGATTGGTTTACTTTTTTATTTTAATTTTGCATAATTAAATATTTATGATTCTAAAATGACAAAAATTAAACGTCTGTTGTGTTAAGGTAAGAATAGATGTGTGGGCATTATAAGATTCTTACACCTTTCCTGCATGCTTGAACATTATCATAATAAAATGTTAGAAAAATGAAAAGAATTATTACTTTAAGAGATCTTAGAATTGTTCATGTAGTTCGTGTTGTTTTATTCTTTTAAAGGTGGCCTGGACAATGTGGAATATTATGATATTAAGTTAAATGAATGGAAGATGGTCTCACCAATGCCATGGAAGGGTGTAACAGTGAAGTGTGCAGCAGTTGGCTCTATAGTTTATGTCTTGGCTGGTTTTCAAGGTGTGGGTCGATTGGGACACATCCTTGAATATAATACTGAAACAGATAAATGGTTTGCCAACTCCAAAGTTCGAGCTTTTCCAGTAACAAGTTGTTTAATTTGTGTTGTTGATACTTGTGGAGCAAATGAAGAAACCCTTGAAACATGAAAAATGAGTGGACTTCAAGACTTATTGGAGACTCAAAAATATGGCCACCAATACTTTGTTCCAAGAGTTGGTTACAAAGTTTTAGTTTGGTGGGTTTTGGGTTGGTTTTTTTTTGTTTTTGTTTTTTTGTTTTGTGTGTGTGTATGTGTGTTTTTAAGGAAATTTCAAGTAAAGAAAGATCCCTATAAAATCATATTTCCTTAATTCAAAGACCACATTTTAGCTGTCCACGTAATCATGAACATATCTAGCAAGAAAACTTGAAAAACACTAAGCATTTGGTGAAAATATGAATTTTTCTTAAATGAATTTAGCATTTGTAACTATGATTATGACAGAGTGGGAGATTGGCTCACCAGTGAACAGTCTCATCTTAGCTCTAGATTCTATTTTCATACATCACAGAAGTGCTATGTATTAGGCTGTTTGTTTCAGTTTAGTCAAGAACTAAAAAATAGTATGGAGCAGCTTAGTCTCCCATAGATTTGCTTGTCTTCATTTGTTCCATTTAGTGCCAAATGTGTTCCATTTTTAAAAGCAAGGCAGAGTGAGTCGAGGCATGCGCATACTCTCTCACAAACTTCATAATCGCATTTTGGGACTTAAAAATGTACCAAACTCCTGATGAAATATATTCAATCCAATTAAATATATTCCATCTTTTAAACAGAAATGTCAAGCTTAGCACCCATTATTAATTTGTCATTGTTTTACCCAGGGCTTAAAAAATGATTATGTCTCTTCAGTCCTCACTTCAAATAAAATCCAATTATAATAAAATGATTGACTAACCAGAAATAAAGCTATTTATAGCAAATTTATAGGTCACTAGAATAGCACTGATAATTATACAATATCAGTGTTGATTTTGAACTTCTAATGGATTAAAAGGTACATGATTTCTTTTCCTTAGCAAGATACATCAGAGATATTTGATCCCATTGTATCAAAAAGTTTTGTAATAATTTGAATTGCATATTTGTCATCTCTTACTGCTTTTGTGAAGTCAACAAGTCTTTCACAAACCCATCTACTCATTTCTTCCTACTAATGTTTTGCCCGTTTACATTATGAAATGTATGGAATGAGCTATATAAAGCTGTCACCATCAATGTTTTTATCTGGTAATATTAAATATTTTTTAATAAAACAGACTGCTAAGTTCTATTCATTCTTTATTTTAGATGTGGTAATGATTTTTTTTTTAATTTGTGAAGCAGTGTTCCTATTTTAATTTTGTTTTCTCTATATGGGAGTTGTATAATCTTAAACACTAAAAAATGTTTAAATGAAAACAACTGTAAAAAGCATTATGATATGTTTGTTTATATATGGTTTTTTATGTACATAATAGCTTTATTAAGATATAATGTACATATCAAACAATTCACCATTTAAAGTGTACCATTCAATGGTCTTTAATATATTCGCAGAGTTGTGCAGCTGACACCACAATTTTGGAACATTTTCTTCACCACAAAAAGAAACCCCATACTCATTAGCGGTCACTCACCATTTTTCCCCTTGTCTCATTTCACTGTGGCTCCTGCAACAAATTACTACAAACTTGGTGGCTTAAAACAACAGAAATGTACTCTTCCTTAGTTCAGCAGGCCAGGAGCCCTACATCAAGGGTCAGGATGCCTCCTTCTGAAGGCCCTGAGGCAGAAACTACCCAAGCCTCTCCCTACCTCTGGTAGCTGCTGGCAGTCCTTGCTGTTCCTTGGCTTGTAGCTGCCTCATTTGTTCACTGCCTCTGTCTTTACATGGCCTTTTCCCTATGTCTGAGACTATATGGTGTTATAAGGTCAGCAGTCATTGGGTTTAGCCCACCCTACCCCCATCTACTATGACCTCATCTCAGCTGATGACATTTGCAAAGACCCTATTTCCAAATAGGTCACATTCTAAAGTTCTGGGTGGGCATGAATTTGGGGGAGATATTATTCAACCCAGTTATATCCCTCAAACATCCAGTCCTAGGCAACCATTAATCTTTCTCTAGATTTGCCTATTCTGAACATTATTTTATGTTGGGTTTTGAAGTTTTCACTCCATGGAGGGGGTGGTGGGATGTGTCATGAGAAAACAGATAAATCTGCATTGAGGAACTTCTACAAAACAACAAGCTATGGTCTTCAATAGTGCCAAGGCCAGGAAAGACAGAGGAAATATTCCAGAATGTAGGAGACTAAAGAAATATGAGTAAGGCAACATATGGTCAATGACAGGAGGCAAGAACATACAATGGGGTAAAGACAGTCTTATTCAAAAAATGGTGTTAAGAAAATTGGACAGACACATGCAAAAACATGAAACTAGACCACCTCATACCATATATAAGAATAAATTCAAAATGGATTAAAGATTTAAAGGTAAAACTCAAAACTATAAAACCAGAAGAAAACAGGCAAGTCTGGCATCTCATCAATGTGTTTTCTGTTATATCTCCTCCAGCAAGGGAAAAAAGTGAGGACTATATCAAACTAAAAAGGTTTTGCACAGCAAAGTTAATTAAAAAAATGGAAATACAACCTACTGAATGGAAGATGTTCACCAAGGATATACCTGATAAAGGGTTAATATCCACAAATTACATAGAACTTACGCAACTCTACACCAAAAACACAATCCAACTTCAAAAAAAAAAAAAAATGGGCAGAGGACCTGAATAGACACTTCTCCGAAGAGGACATACAGGTGGCCAATAGACATATGAAAAGATGCTCAATATCACTAATCATCAGAGAAATGAAAATTAAAACCCCAATGAGATATCACCTCACACCTGTCAGAATGGCTATCATCAATGAATAAATATCAAGTGTTGGCAAGGATGTGGAGAAACGGGAACCCTCATGCACTGTTGGTGTGAATGCAGATTGATGCAGCCCCTATGGAAAAGTGTATGGAGGTTCCTCGAAAAAATTAAAAGTGGAACTGCTTTATGACCCAACAATTCCACTTCTGGGTATATATCTAAAGAAATCCAAAACACTAATTAGAATATATGAACCCCTGTGATCATTGCAGCATTATTTACAATAGCCAAAATATGGAAGCAACCGAAGTATCCATTAATAGATGAGTGGATAAAAAAAAGTGGTGAAATTATATACATATATATACCACTCAGCCATAAGAAAAAGAATGAAACCTCACCATTTGTGACAACATGGATGGACCTAGAGCAGTGGTCAGCAAACTGCGGCTCGTGAGCCACATGCGACTCTTTGGCCCCTTGAGTGTGGCTCTTCCACAAAATACCACGTGCGGGCATGCATGTACAGTGCGATTGGAACTTCATGGCCCATGCACAGAAGTCGGTATTTTGTGGAAGAGACACATTCAAGGGGCCAAAGAGCCGCATGTGGCTCGCGAGCCGCACTTTGCTGACCACTGACCTAGAGGATATTACCCTAAGTGAAATAAGTCAAAGACAAATACCATATGATTTCACTTACATGCGGAATCTAAAGAACAAAACAAATGAACAAAAAAAATGGAAACAGACTCAGAACCAGAGAACAGACTGATGGTTGCCAAAGGGGAGAGGGGTTGGAGAGCTGGGTAAAAAAGGTGGAGAGATTAAGAAGTACAAATTGGTAGTTACAAAATAGTGATGGAGACGTAAAGCACAGCTTAGAGAATAAGTCTATATTGTAATAACTATGTATGGTACCAGATGGGTACTGGAAATATTGGGGGAACACTTTGTAAGTATTATCTAACCACTATGCCGTAAACCTGAAACTAACACAAAATAATGTTGAATGTAAAATGTAATTGAAAAATAAAATTTAAATAAAAAGAGGAAATACAAGTAAGGCAACAGTGATTCTGAACTGGATTCTTTTTTTCCCCAAAGGATGTTATGAGGATATTTGACAAAACATGAATGGACTCTAAGGGTTAGATGGTAGTAATACTTCGATATTAATGTCCTGATTTTGCTGGTTGTATTGTGGTTAAGAAGGAGAATGTCCTTATTTGTAGGAACTACACTAAGTATTTGGGTGATGGGACATCAGGTCTGCAATATAGTTGCAAGTGGCTCAGGAAAAAACGTTTTGCGCGCGCACACGCATTCACTCACACACATATATTATTTTTGCTGATCTAACAAAAAGGTATAATTTTCAGTCATTCACACTAAATGGCTATTGTAATTAGTTGCTGTCATTTTTCTTTTTTTTTTTTTTTTTGTTGACAGCCTTAGGGAAAAGAGGTCAGTGCTCCTGACTAAATAGTCAGGTATTGCATGTTTTAAAAATTCTTGCACACACCTGTTGAAAACCCACCAGGGACAAACCTGCAACCCAACCAAGTCAGATTTATTGATTCGTTGCAACCAAAGAAACTAAACACTGAAAGCAGTTTTTAGGGGTAAAATAGGCAGGTTTAGGGAGTTTTAAAAACACAGAGGGTCTGCCCTAGCTGGTTTGGCTCAGTGGATAGAGCGCTGGCTTGTGGACTGAAGGGTCCCAGGTTCAATTCTAGTCAAGGGGACATGCCTGTGTTGCGGGATTCATCCCCAGTGGGGGGTGTGCAGGAGAAAACCGATGTTTCTATCCCTCTCCCTTCCTCTCTGAAGTCAATTTAAAAATATACATTAAAAATACAGAGGGTCTGTGGGAGAGGCAAAGTTTGCTGGGGGCTGGGACTGCCAAAAGGCATCCATTCACAGAGAACTAAAGGCTCCACAGCCTAAAGGGAGAGGAAGATACCCATTCACAGACAATAAGGGGGGAAACAGAAAGGAGAAAGAGGAAAATAGATTTTCACAGGGAGTAGAGAATTCTACCACAGGACGGGGAGAAGAATAAAGGGAGACCCCACGTGGGGTTGGAGCTCTGAAGCCGCTACAGTGACCAACCAGAGGAGAATATCAGGACGCCAAGAACTGCAGCCTTTATAAACCTGGGGGGAAGGGGGCTTAGTGGGCTACCCCTTTGGGACCCCCTCCCCACGTGGGAGTCTGTGCTTGTTTCCCAATAAATTTCCACCTTTTCCTTTTGTCCGTGGCTTCATTCTTCGAATCCGCCTGGACAAGAACCTGGGACATCACCCTAGCATCCTGCTCAGAGGAAAACCACGCGTTTCGGTTTAATTTCCGCGTCTCACCACCAGAGCAACTGCAGGGTGCCTCACCATACAAAAGGGAGTTGGAGGCTTTGTGGGGAAGGTGCACTTCAGGTAAAATTCAAGTGAAACCGTATTGACAGGCTCCAAGCAAAGCAGCTGTGTGTAAAGGCAACATCAGGTTTGTTCTGAAAAGTGGGTGTAGGCGCTTTCATCGGAAACTACGAAGTTAAGGACATATGGGATGTTCTTTTCAGGAACCCCTTATCTGAGCCCCGCTCCTGGGTAGAAATCGAGACTGCTTCCCTGTTCGTGTCTTAGATCCTCCAGGCTCGAGTGGGGTGTTTCGTTCCTACCAATAGCAACCTTTACGTGGACGTCCAAGGTTTCCCGGTGGTTAAGAACACAGTACTCGTCCAAAACTGGGGGCGGTTATAACACTTTTCATTCCGACGGTCCTTAAAAGAAAGGCCGTTTCCTGTTACGTTACAATTGCCTTCATCTGACACGGTTATCCATCCTGATGGATGGCTGGGCACACTTTTCCTTCCTCAGCTGTTACAAGCGTTGCATTCGGCCTCTCAAACCACAGCTAATCCTCCTCTCGGGGCCTTGCTTAGGGTCCAGCTTTTTTTAAAAAATATATATTTTATTGATCTTTTACAGAGAGGAAGGGAGAGGGATAGAGAGTGAGAAACATCGATCAGCTGCCTCCTGCACACCTCCTACTGGGGATGTGCCCGCAACCCAGGTACATGCCCTTGACCGGAATCGAAGCTGGGACCCTTCAGTCCGCAGGCCGACGCTCCATCCACTGAGCCAAACCGGTTAGTTAGGACATAGGGTCCAGCTTTGCTTGACCTGCTTTCTTCTCCTTCCGAACTCGAGCCTCCCTCGCAGCCGGAGGCCCCACACGTGGGTTAAACGCGCCCCGTTCTCCAAGTCCTGGTTCAAGCTGTCCGCCTTCGCCAGCGCCCTGGGGGCCCTCCGCTCTTCTCGACTCCTATTGGGTGAATTCCACGCCTCTCATCGCGCCGGGGGCGGGGCGCGGCGCCAGAAGATGACGTCACGGCGGCGGGGCCGGAACTTTGGGTTGTTTCGGCTCTCCGCTGGCGTTGGGCGCTCGGAGACCGTTGGGTCGGCGCCGCCGCCGCAATGACCATCTGTCAGTTCTTCCTTCAAGGCCGCTGTCGCTTTGGGGAGCGGTGCTGGAACGAACACCCCGGCGCCTGGGGTGCGGGCGGCGGACGGCAGCAACAGCCCTCAGGTGACCTTGCGCTCAGCCCGCCGCCTCCGCCGCTGGCCGGGCGGGGATGGGCCCGACGGGTCCAGCGGGTGGGGACCGGGACCGGGCCTCCCGCGGGGGGCCCCGCGCGGCGCCCGCCACGCAGTTTCTTTCCGGCGGTTTTGCCCGCGTCTGAAGCACTCGGTCCGTTTGTGTTGAGCGGGCGAAGCCGGGCCCGTGGTCCTGGTTCTGAGGCCGAACAATGAGTGTGAAGTCAGAGGTGTGTGTCAAACCCTCCCCTTCGGTGGGTGGCAGTCGTTCCGAGAATTGGCACAGGTCGACCCAACGCCTCCTTGCCGTTCTCTACCCTTCCGGGGACTTGTTTTTCTCTTGACCCGAATATAATTTTTACTAAACTTGTTTTCCGGGGCTCTTCACTTTGGAGAAGTCGCCAACTCCTTTGGAAATACAATAAGTTTGCAGAGCCATTCCTCAGATATGCTCATCGAATTGGGGGTGAAATTGGGAGGATGGGGTGCCCAATGAAGAACTCGGGACTACGAGGGAACGGAATGCAGAGGACCGGGTTGACCTGCTCCCTGGGCCCGAGTCCTTAACGAAGGTTTTGGGATGTTTCATTAAACCAGTTTAGGAATGATGCACAAAGCGCTGTCTTCCAGGAGAGGTGAGGTCAGACATGAAACCATGGCAACACACACGCTTTAAAATTTTTATTTTCAATATATTTTATTGATCTCTTACAGAGAAGAAGGGAGAGGGATAGAGAGTTAGAAACATCGATGAGAGAGATCGATCAGCTGCCTCCTGCACGCCCCCCAGTGGGGATGTGCCCGCAACCAATTTACATGCCCTGGACCAGAATCGAACCCAGGACCCTTCAGTCTGCAGGCTGACGCTCTATCCACTGAGCCAAACTGGTTAGGGCTTTATTTTGTTTTTTGTTTCAGGTAATAGACGTGGATGGAATGCCACCAGCCAGAGATACTCCAGTGTTATCCAGCCATCCAGTTTCTCCAAATCTGCACCATGGGGGGGCAGCAGAGAGCAAGAAAAACCATCTTTTGGTTCTTTTGATTCTGGAGATTCAGCTAACAGGAACAGGGGGTTTGGATTTTCTCAGAACCCATTTGCTACTTCACCTACCTCTGATGAACAGAAAGATGAAAAGAAACTTCTGTAAGTGAAAGCATTAGAAAAATTATTTTCTTCTTTTTTAAAAAATTACTTATAATATATTTTTGAAGAAATAATACACTATTTAAAAAATCAGAATAAGCAAAAAGGAAAAAAAAGCACCGATGATCCTATCGCTCAGAGATAACCACTATTTTGCATAGATATCATACTAGATTTTATTTCATTTAAAAATGTGTCATCTTTCCATATCAGTACAGAGCCTTCTTAGAGCTAATTATGCTTTTCCCCCTTTTCTGTTAACACTATATTGTGAATGTCTTTCTAAGGTAGTCCTGCTTAAGTTGGTTGTAAATTATGAGACCTTTACAAAGTATGAGGTAATTTAAAGCAACTTGTGATCTTGGAGGTCAAATAGCATCTCGAATTTTTCTTTTAAAAACATTTACTTCATTTACGTCATTCAAATTGAAAAAGTGAATTAATTTGATTTAATTTGATTCCCTTCCCTTTTGTGGAGTAAATTCCTTAACATTTCTTGAGAACATTTGTAGCAGAAGTTACAACTGTTGCCAAATCAGTGCCTGGTTATCTAACTTCCCTCAGCTTCTGACAAAACTATACTTGTTAGTCTTTTACTTTCCATATAACCAAGTTAGAACCAATGAAAACCATTTTAAGCTGTGTACCATATACTACTGATTTTTTTTTTAAAGAAAAAACAAATGAGCCTCTCCTTCCTATATTTGATGTTTTTGTAAAAATCCTAAATTTAATATAGATTCTCTGTGGTCGGGGCAGGAGGGGATTTAATTTAGAGCTGACTCTATCCACAGCTTTGTCAACAAATTAACTGTGTGGGTATGGATCTATTTCCCCTTTTGAAAAGCATGAGAATTAGACAAAATGATCTCTAAAGTCCTACCCATTTAAAAATATTATGCTTTTTACACTAGAAGCCCAGCACATGAATTCGTGCACATTGAAAGGAAATTCATTAGAAGGTGGCCAGTGGGGTGGGACTGGGCAAGATGGGCCAGACACATCCTGGAGCCAACCTTCCTCAGTCCCTCCCCTCCAGCTGCCCCTGAGGTGGCACTGGGGCTCTAAGGGTGTCTGTGGCGTAAGCAGGGTCCCTTTTGCAGGTGGGGTCCCTCGGCCTGGCCTGCAGGATCGGGCCGAAAATGGCAGTCCGACATCCCCCGAGGGGTCCTGGAGTGCAAGAGGGCACTCTGCAAAGTTGCTGTTGCTTGGTAGCTCCTGCCCCCTGGTAGTCAGTGTGTGTCATAGCTTTTATATATATAGATGGTACTTTCTCTTTCCCAGTTAAATGATCATTGATGTTTATGATAATGAGCAAAAAGATTAAAGTTGTATATTTGACTGTATTTTAGTTCCTTAATACATATTGTACAATAGTTCTCAGTTAAATGTATTGGTTAATGGTTCCATGTACTGGAAAACCAAAATTATGAACTTCTTTAATCTTATAATATCTACAACATGAAGTGTAGTTTATATTTCTATAAACTTCTGCTTTAATAAGCACTTGAGAAAACATAATGGGGGAAAAATCTAAAAGTACATATTTACTACAATTTAAAATTTCAGTCATTGAAAGTTATAACTGATAAATTTTAATAAGCAGATGAAAAAGATTCTCTTTTTTTGTCAGGGAAGGAATTGTGAAAGATATGGAGGTTTGGGAGTCATCAGGGCAGTGGATGTTCTCTGCTTATTCACCAATGAAAAAGAAACCTAGTATTTCAGGTAACTGAGAAATTGTATGTTTTTAAAATATGTTTTACAACTCTTATTTTCTAAAACCAGGACCATGCCAAATAAAGTAATTAACATTGTTTAAAGTATTTGAGTATTCTAGCAGAACCTCTTGATTCAGAGGTTGAGGTTGGAAGGTATATTTTTTTAAGATATGTAGTTCTCAGTACAATCAGGACACACCACAGTTCCCATTCTGTAAGCCCAGGCAGAGGCTCTGCTTTCTTGGTTCCCTACAGGTACAACTTCAGAACTTCTTGGCTGCCTACAGGGAATAGAAGAGTCATAGTCTCCCTGCCATTAAGGCCTTGGCTGTCCGATTCTTTTTTCTCTTGCTTCCCTATCTTTCCTTTTAAGGATAGTTGTTTTTCATAAAGCATGTGAAGACCTACGCTGGAGGTAATGTCTGAAGGTAAAGAGCTTTAGTATAGGGATAGCATTTCTGCAGATACCCTTTTCTTCCCATTTTCTTTTGTCCACAGTTTCTAAGCCCTTTCTGGGCTGAAACCTACACACCACACTTCTCTAAGCGCACTCTGGGTGGTCCTGGGCTTCTGCCCTATTGAGTAAACAGCAGGTACCTAGCAGATGAGAGCCCTTGCAGTCGCTCAGAACTCTGGGACCTCTGCTCTGTGTCAGCTCCACCTGCTCATTCTCCGTGAGCATGTGTGTCACACAGCTCCTTAGTTATTTATTTACTCAATCATTCAACAAATTCTTACTGAATTTCTTTTGTGCCAGGCCCTATTCTAAGTGCTGGGGATATAGTGATGAGCAAGATGGACAGGACCCCTCCCTTATGAAGCTTATGTTCTTGAGGGAGGGAGCCAATAAGTAATACAAATAAATAAGAGAATTTCAGATAGGTGATTTTTCTATAAAGAAAATAAAGAAGTACTAAGGCTTTTTAAATCAGTTCAGAATTAAACCTAATGCTTACTGAATGCCCTAAAGCAGTGGTTCTCAAAATGTGGAATGTAGATCCCTAAGTATGGTTGCCAGATAAAATATGGGTTCCCAGTTAAATTTATTTTAGATAAACAAAGAATAATATTTTAATATATGAATAGCCCTTGTGACATACTTATACTAAAAAAGTATTTGTTGTATGTCTAAAATTCAAATTCTGTATTGTTTGCTGAATTTGGCAATCCTATTCCCGAAACCCTTGCAGGGGCTGTGCAAATTCAAAAATATTTTCATCATAATACTAACACATTAATTGCCATTTTCACTGTGTTGACATTAGCACAGTGGGTGCAAAAGCATTAATGCGTAAAACACATTGCATCGTAGTAAATATACATCAAGGCAGAGACAATAAACTATTAAAGTATGTAGTAGTCAATTAAAAATATGTCATTTTCACTTAATGTCCTTGATGAAATGGTAAGAGTTATTACTTTTATTAAATCTTGACCTTTGAGTGCAAACCTTTTGTTATTCCGTGTGACAAAATGGGAAGCGCACATAAAGTGATCCTGCACCGTGCTCATGTGTGATGGTTGTGTTGAGGGAAAGCACTCATGTGATTGCTGCCTTGTGAGCTGAACCAGCCACTCTTTCCCCCCGCCCCAGGACAATTTTTATTTGAAAGAATGACTGAGAACTATGGTTATTTAGACTTAAGTGTTTAGTGACATTTTCTTTAAAAAAAAATAAATGAAGTGAGCCTATCACTTCATAGAAAACAACTGACAGTGTTTATTGCCAATGATAAAATTCAGCCTTTCAAGTGAAAATTCGATTATGGAACACTGTTTTCTGCTAATGTGAGCTTGATGACTTCTTGATACTTAAAGTCTCGTCTGATGAGATGGATAGTGACATTAATAAATATAAATATTTTAATATTATACAATGACATTTGCCAACATTTGGAAGTTCTAGATAACTCAGTAGAACTTCCAAATGCTCAATCTATAATGTTACAAAATTATACATGGCTGAAAAATCCATTCTAAGTGCAAGATAAACCAGTGGATTTAATATAATTGTACAAAAATTTTGCATCCACATTGTAGCTAGCCTTTAGAAACTACTACCTGTTGCCCTAGCCAGTTTGGCTCAGTGGATAGAGCATTGGCCTGCAGACTGAAGGGTCCTGGTTTCCTTTCTGGGGTTGCAGGCTCCTCCCCAGTCCCAGCCCTGGTTGGGGCACATGCTGGAGGCAACCAATCAATGCGTTTCTCTCGCATAAATATTTCTCTCTGTCTTTCCCTCTTTCTCCACTCTCACTCAATGGAAAAATATCCTCGGGTGAGGATAAAAATAAAAAAAAGAAACTACTACCTGTCAAGTTTTGTATAATATCAAAGAAGAATATTCACAATTATCTGAAAAGGCCATTAAAGTCATCCTTTTCCAACTACATATCTGTGTGAGAACAGGTTTTCTTCAGACACTGCAACCAGGCAATATATTGCAAAAGATTCCATGCATCTAACTGTTTCCTGAAATTAAATCCTGTAAATTATATTAAGGTCAGAAGGAGTGAACATTTCTAAGGCTAGTGATGCTTATTGACAGTTTTCCTCCCAGATAAGTTGTATATTTTTAATCCCCTTAATGGCAATTTAAGAGAAAGTCCACTTCACCACATTCTTAGTAACAATAAATATTCATTTTTCGTTTTTGCCAGTCTGATAAGTAAAGCATTTTATCTCTATTTTAAGTTGTATTTTTTAAAAAATATATTTTATTGATTTTTTACAGAGAGGAAGGGAGAGAGATAGAGAGTCAGAAACATCGATGAGAGAGAAACATCGGATCAGCTGCCTCCTGCACATCTCCCACTGGGGATGTGCCCGCAATCCAGGTACATGCCCTTGACCGGAATCGAACCCGGGACCTTTCAGTCCGCAAGCCAACGCTCTATCCACTGAGCCAAACCGGTTTCGGCTTAAGTTGTATTTTTAAAATTTAACTTTTTATTTCATTTATTTACTGGATATTTGTATTTTTGTGACTTGCCTATTTATTATATTTGCTCAAATTAACTTTTTTTTTTAATGATTTGTAAGAGCTACTCATACATTAACATTGGCTCTTCTCCTGTCATGTTGCAATTATGGCTTTCCCGGGTTATCATTATTTCTTTAAATTTTGCTTATTGTTTCTAACATATAGAATATTTTTTTAGACAGCAGTTTGAATGTATATATAGTCAACTTTCTTTTTCTTCTCTTTCTTATTCTTTCTTCTCCATTTTGTTATTCTTTCCTCTCCGTTTATCTTTAGAAAAAGTTCCCCCTTCAAAGATCAAATAACCAACTACATTTTATTCTAATTTTATACTTATTTAAACATGAAAGAGAGTGTAGGCTCCTTATAATTATGTAAATTTTCTAATGATCAACATTAGCATACTTTCTTGTCTAGCACCTCTAGCTTTACTATACTGTTGAAAGTATTGGCATTTATTTTAAAGATTCAAATTGATTCCTCACTTCAGGTTTTACAGACATTTCACCAGAGGAGTTGAGGCTTGAATACCATAACTTCTTAACCAGCAATAACTTACAGAGTTATGTAAGTTTGTTTCCTATTCATCTACCTCAATAACAGATTAGCTGTTAATTACTATCTTCTTTGATTGTAGTCAAAGGTTGGCAAAGTGGGTGAGGCCTACAAGTTTTTCGAGACAAGGTTATTTTTATTTTCTAAATTACTTTTCTTGAAATTGATTGGTTATCTAAAATGGTGATACTATATTTTGACTGTAGTAACTGGGAATGTCATTATTTCATTACAAATAATCCAGCAATCAATCCCAGAAATCAAACCCTTTCATCATTTGACAAACATTTATAGAGCATTTCTTTGGTGCAGACACCATGATGAAAGCTAGAAAGACAGTTAAATAAAGCAGTCTGTTATATAGATTAACATTCTCACATGTCACATATCAAAAAATAAAAAAGCTGGACTTGAATAAGTTTGATGCTAAAGGAAGTGAAATAAAGTCTGTATTTTTTGTTGTCTATAGTCATGATCATGCGTTTTAACTAGCACACATGTTCGCCTCCTATCCAAATATAACTAACTCTCTGCTGCCAGATACTTAGGATTCTTAACCAGAAGATACAAGGAGTTGAAGAACAGGGTGAGGGGACTATAGCTGGAATATCTTTGGAAAATAGGGACAGGTCAATGCAAATTTTACAAGTTATGGACCATAAGAATGTTTCATAAACTTTTTGTGATTTTGGCAAAGACGTGAAGTTGTCATTTGAGAGATTTACTTAAATACTCAATATTGACTCATTATTTTTCTGTCTTCTCTCTTCAGCTGAATTCTATCCAACAGTTAAAAAATCAGTGGAGGAACAGGGTAAATGAACTGAAAACTCTAAATACATCAACTAAAATAGCTTTGGTGAGTAATGGAGAGTTTGTGACAGGGAAATGATTTATCTATTGCTTTTTTGCAGAGAATTTTACTTTCTTTTTTTTTTTTTTTTTTTTTTTTTGAATTTTACTTTCTATTTGGAAAGCAAAGTTAAGCTCAGCTGGTGTGGTTCGGTGGTTGAGCATCAACATATGAACCAGTAGGTCATGGTTTGATTCCTGGACAAGGCACATGCTCAGGTTGCAGGCTCGATCCCCAGTAGGGGGCGTGCAAGAGGCAGCTGATCACTGACTCTCATCATTGATGTTTCTCTCTTTCTCCCTCTCCCTTCCTCTCTGAAATAAATCAAAATATATTTAAGAAAACAACCACAAATTATGAATCACACATTCTCAAGAACTGTATCATCATTTAGAGGCAAGGCCCTGAAATTGCTTTCTCTCCATTCTTCACTCAGAAAAGCATAGGAAATCATGTTTTTTAAAAATTGTTTTTAGAGTAAATTTTAAACTTTTGTAGTATTAATTTTGAAATTGAAAAATATTACATACATTCAAATATTTCAAGTTATCAGCATTTAAAAATAAATTGCTTTTAAAAATGACATGAGTGTACATTGTTTATTCATTTACCTGTTAATGAATATCACACTAAGAGAAGCTAGATTTAAAAAAAAAAAAAAAAAGTACATACTAGTAATTACATTTATATGAAACTAAAAAAGACAGACCTTGTCTATAGTGATAGAAAGCAGGTGAGTGGTTTCTTGGTGCCAGGAGTTGGGGGAGGGCTGACTGGAAAAGGACACAGGGAGCTTTTAGGGGTGATGGAAATGTTCTAACTCTTGATAATGGTGGTGATTATAAGTTTGTCAAAGCTCATTGAAATATATATATTTTATAAATATATAGATATAAAATGGATGCATTTTATTGTATGTAAACTATACCTCAACAGAGTTTAATTTTTAAATAAGCTATTAGGGCTTCCACATGAGAGAAATCATATCTGTTTGAGTTGATTAGGAAAGGCTTTTGGCGAAGGGGTAAGTGAAAAGTTTCTTAAAAAGGAGATTAAGATTTCAGTAAGCAGAGATGAAAGACCTTTCAAGAGCAGGAAGTAGCAAGAGCATGAAATATTTGCAGGCAATGGGAAATGTGTAATAGATTTTAGTGGTAAGTTTCAGTAGTGTCATTGTGAATCAACTTCAGTTCAAGTGTTAGAGTGAATAGAATGGGATCCTCTAAAGGTCCCTTACCTAATATCTAGGTTTCTTGATAAATGCAGGTCAGCCTATAGACACTGAAATATATTCTTAAATTTTTTTTTCTGATTTTAGTATGTGTTCATTCGAAAATTTAGAAAATATTTAAAAACAAGAATAAAATTAAAACCATAATTCATTAACCAATTACTTTGAGCTTGGTTTACTTTTTTTTAATGTATATTCATATTGTGGGCATTTTTCTATGTTAAAAACATTTAGCTTCACATTTTTAAGTGCATATTTTAAACATTGAATTTGGCTCTGAAGTATATAGAATTATTTATCAAGTACTTTATTATTTGCCTGTTTTTACAGCTCTCTGATATAAAGGATGGAATAAATCAAGCAACACCTACATTTGGATTTGGCAGTAGGCAAACAGCAACATTCGGGTCACCAGGTAAGCGATACAGTAATGCAGGACTTCATTGATTTAGAAAAATAAGATTTTATAGGTTTGAAGTCATTAAGCCTGAAGGTATGTTAAGTACCATTGAAGACCCTATGGCTCAAGCTTTAAAAGTACATTTTAGGAATGGTTTTCAAGACTTTGATAGTTAGGGAAGCAGCACCTTTGAGGACTTTCTTGTCACTTGTGTAATAACATAGTATCATCCTCAAGTGACAGCTCTAGTGAGATTTTTTTTTTGGGGGGGGGGGGGGGTGGGGACAGGGAAGCCGCAAGCCAAAAGTGAACGTGCACTTGCTAATACCTGAGGTTTCTCAAAGCTGCCTCCTTGAGTGGTGCAAACGAGATCAGTGTAGCAGTAGCAGAAAGACAGAACAACAGCGTCCAGTGGGTTTGTTCTAGCTTCTCATTTTCCTTTTCTCCTCTCCTTCTAGTAATCATCTCTCTTCCCAACATCCAAGCAGGGCAGGAATAAGGGAGAAATTGGAGGGGGGGTGGGGGGAGTGGCTGGTAATATGGCTACATTTTCTGACTATAATAGATTTTTTCTTTTTCTGGTTTATTTGTAGGTTTTCCAGTGAATAACAGCATGGGTGATAATGCTCAAAATTCTAGTTTTACAACAAGCTCTGGATTTGCCACTGCCTCTCCTGGAAGCCCTTCTGTGTTCGGGAATATTCCAGCATTTGGAGCTGTTCCCTCTACCAGCCCTGCCATCACTACTTCTACTCCAGCTCCTGGATTTGGGAAACCTGAAATCACATCTGCTGCTTCATTTTCCTTTAAAACCCCTGCAGCCTCAGGATTTGGCTCAGCTGGGTTTTCAGGATTCCCAGCTCCCATGGCAGCAGGCCCTGTGGGAGCTCCAGGGGCCCCAGCCTTCGGAAACAGCAGTTCTGTGGCTGGCTTTGGTAGTCCAGGCTCACATTCTCACACTCCTTTTTCCAAGTCATTCAGTGACACTCATGATGGACATAGCAGCACATCCACCTCTGTCCCTGTCTCAAATGGCAGCACGACCACAGGTAATGAATTATTCACACCCAAGCATCAACTAACAGCAGAAGAACTGAGGCAATTTCAGTCCAAGAAATTTACTCTGGGGAAAATTCCATTGAAGCCACCACCTGTGGAACTTCTAAATATTTGAAAGGACAATTTTAAATACAGAAAAGAGTGACTTTTAAATTGTTTTGAATGGTTCATATAGAAGAATAGATATACGCACACATGTATATATATACTTATATATTTATATGGAATATAGCTTTAGGGGTTTGAAATTTAACATTTTTTCTTGAACCTAACTATTTAAGTAAAACATAATAGCAAGAGATTTTCTTTTACTATAATTATGAATGGAACTGAAAAGCTGTGCGCTGAATAAAGTATTTTCTCATCCTACATCATTTTACTATCTTAACCTTTAAAGTTTTTCCTTTAAACATTGTTTTAAGGAGATAATTTCTAGAACCATTAGGGGGGAAATGCTTAAATATTTAGCTTACTTACCGAATAAACATCAGTAACATGACCTTCCTTTCATGCAAAAGAAGATTCTCTTAAAGATAAATAACAGCTTTTAAAGAGTGAAAACTTTGATTTTTAGAACCTAGGAGGCATTTTTCCCTCATAATTTTGTCCCACCCCCCACCCTCCTCAATTTTGGCTGTCTCATGGGCCACCATTTGAGTTTTCTTCAACAATTTCAGACTACTTTTTATCTTAGCCTAATTTTTATATAATTGTACTTATTCTTTACATTATCCAATCAAATGGTTGGATTGTAAGAGGAATAGAAATTGTGATCATGTGAATAAATAGTGTTATGTAGAGGGGTCAGTATTCTAGCTCTGTTTCTAGAACTTTTGTAATTCTTAGACATACTTAGATCTCCCTGTGTCCTCAGATTGAGGGGGTAACATCTTGATATCTTACATATGGTTGATCCCAAAAAACCAAAGACCTGGCCTGGCTGAGGCACATATATCAGAGCTCTGTGCTCCTTTCTTAAACCTCAAAAAGTATGCAGCTATTACTGTGAGAACAGTTGTCTAACACAGAACTGATACTGAGCTGATTTTTTTAAGTGAAAATAAAACCTTCCCTAATAAAAGCTATGCATTCCAAATGATTTTAATATATGCAAAGGATGATAGACCTTAGAGGATCTAGATTCTCTGGTTCACTTCTTGAAGAACTGTATAGCTCCAACTAACAGTTCTGGAACCCCAGAATTTGGGATAGGATCTATACTATACCCAAGGAGTGTATGTCTGAACCCACCTTTGGCTAGAGGTAATAAATAGACCCTAAGTTCCTACTTTGGTCTCAAGGTCTAGAGATTTTCCAATGTTTGTTCCAACTTGCAGTTGACTCCTAGAATGTCCCTACCCTAATGGAATGAACCCTACACTACCCTAGGTTTGTTATAAGCTTACCAGGCTCCCTTGGGTCCCACTTGAACTTGCCAGGTCCTGGAAGCTCTGAGGATGGAGGTAAGGACCCAATGTTTCTAAATTTGCCTAATTATAATTATCACCTGAATACTTGTTAAATAATGCCCATTGGGTTAGACCTGGAAATGTGTGCTTTTTTACGAATTGTTCCATGAGCTCCTTCTGTCAACTTTGGGAAACAGGAGCCTAGCCGGCTACATTTAGGCTACTTAGTAATAGGTGATTTGGGAGTTTCTTTTTGATTTAATTATTGAAGTCTGTTTTCTGTGTTCTCACGCATGAAAAACTGTGGTGAACTTAATGAGATCCATCATGGTCAAAAAAGCACAAATAAGTGCTATTGGTTACTTAAAAGTGCGAGAACTAAAGCAAAAATGTCCACAAAGTAGAAGCAACTGTGTGCATGGGTATTGGTATCAGAAGTCCGAGAAAGCTAGGAACTCCTAATCCTAGGCTAAGGGGCAGCAGAGTTTCAGAAAATCAGAAACAGGTAGCAATGAGCTGGTGGCCAGGCCTAAAGGTAGATTCAGTCAAGACCCTGAGAGGGAGAGGAAGTGACAATTGCAAATAAGGTTGTATTACAAGTAAACTGATTTAACTACCTTGATTATCTGATCACAGATTAGGAGAGAAGTGTCATAGCTGAAAGCTGGTTAGAAGGGGAGAGATAAAACAAGTTGATGTTAAAACACTTTCAAAGGCATAACAGGATTCAGTTATACAATATTATTCTTAAGGGTAAAATAATTCAATCTCTTGTCCAACAACAGGAAATTGGTTAATTGTAGTAGATTCATATATTGGTATACTTAACAGTCTTTCTTTTTGGGGGAGAACCAAGATGGCGGCATAGGTTAACGCCGGAGTTTGCTGCTTTGAACAACTACTTCAAAAGTGAAACTAAAACACGGAAGGGACATCACCCAGAACCACAGGAACGCTGGCTGAGTGGAAGTCCTACAACTAGGAGGAAAGAGAAACGCATACGGACACTCAGAGGAGGCGCAGTGCTGAAGTCAAATTCTGAGGTGCGGAGTGCGCGGAGCGGGCTGGTGGCGGAGGGCGCGGTTGTTGTTTTCAATTGGGAGGGAGTCGCAGACTCTGAGCACCAGATCCGGGCGAGTCTTTAGGGACCCAGACTCAAACGGGAGAAGCGGGACTGTCTGGCTTCGGTCAGAGCGAGTGCAGCTTTCTCTCCGAGCTTTGCAGCGGGTGCTGGGACTCAGAGAGGCAGAGGCCCTGGGGACAGGACTGAGAGCCGCCATAACTGCTCTCTCCAGCCCACCCTGTTGATCCTGTGCGACCCGCCCCGCCCAAGCCCTGCACAGAGGCATTTGCCGGATAGCCTCAGGCAAAGGCTAGATTAGCACCTCCCTAGAGGACAGAAGTTCTCTCACTGCTGACACAGCTGATTCTCATAGCCACTTGGCCTGGAGGTCAAACCCTCCCTGGAATTAGCTACAACAATCAAGATTTAACTATAAGACTTCGAACAAAGACCACTAGGGGGTACACCAAGGAAGCGTAACAAAATGCGGAGACAAAGAAACAGGACAAAATTGTCAATGGAAGATATAGAGTTCAGAACCACACTTTTAAGGTCTCTCAAGAACTGTTTAGAAGCTGTCGATAAACTTAATGAGATCTACACGAAAACTAATAAGACCCTCGATCTTATATTGGGGAACCAACGAGAAATTAAGCATACACGGACTGAAATAACGAATATTATACAGACGCCCGACAGCAGACCAGAGGAGCGCAAGAATCAAGTCAATGATTTGAAATGCGAGGAAGCAAAAAACATCCAACCGGAAAAGCAAAATGAAAAAAGAATCCAAAAATGCGAGGATAGTGTAAGGAGCCTCTGGGACAGCTTCAAGCGTACCAACATCAGAATTATAGGGGTGCCAGAAGATGAGAGAGAGCAAGATATTGAAAACCTATTTGAAGAAATAATGACAGAAAACTTCCCCCACCTGGTGAAAGAAATGGACTTACAGGTCCAAGAAGCTCGGAGAACCCCAAACAAAAGGAATCCAAAGAGGACCACACCAAGACACATCATAATTAAAATGCCAAGAGCAAAAGATAAAGAGAGAATCTTAAAAACAGCAAGAGAAAGAAACTCAGTTACCTACAAGGGAATACCCATACGACTGTCAGCTGATTTCTCAACAGAAACTTTGCAGGCCAGAGGGGAATGGCAAGAAATATTCAAAGTGATGAATACCAAGAACCTACAACCAAGATTACTTTATCCAGCAAAGCTATCATTCAGAATTGAAGGTCAGATAAAGAGCTTCACAGATAAGGAAAAGCTAAAGGAGTTCATCACCACCAAACCAGGATTATATGAAATGCTGAAAGGTATCCTTTAAGAAGAGGAAGAGGAAGAAAAAGGTAAAGATACACATTATGAACAACAAATATGCATTTATCAACAAGTGAATCTAAGAATCAAGTGAATTAATAATCTGATGAACAGAATGAACTGTTGATTATAATAGAATCAGGGACATAGAAAGGGAATGGACTGACTATTCTTGGGGGGGGAAGGGGTGTGGGAGATGTGGGAAGAGACTGGACAAAAATCGTGCACCTATGGATGAGGACAGTGGGTGGGGAGTGAGGGCGGAGGGTGGGGCGGGAACTGGGATGAGGGGAGTTATGGGGGGGAAAAAAAGAGGAACAAATGTAATAATCTGAACAATAAAGATTTAATTAAAAAAAAATTAAAAAAAAAAAAACTTTCTTTTTTAAAAAAGTTATATTTTTATTGATTTCAGAGAAAAAGGGAGAGGGAGAGAGATAGAAACATCAATGAGAGAGAATCAATGATTGGCTGTCCCCTTCACGCCCCCTACTGGGGATTGAGCTTGCAGCCCGGAACCCTCCAGTCCACAGGCCGACACTCTATCCACTGAGCCAAACCAGCCAGGGCTTAACAGTCTTTCTAAATGACCTAAAAAAATAGGGAATAACTTGGAAAGGTTTTTACCCTGTAGTCAACAGGCAAAAGCCTGTTATAAAGTAGCATGTACAATGTTGTCCAATTTGGGGGAAAATATATATTCATTGGGGGAGAGGAGCTAAAAGTTAATAGCTCAGATTTGTTTGTAATGGTGGTAAAAAATAACATTAAATCTACCATCTTCACCATTTTTTACAAAATATATCTTTATTGATTTCAGAGAGAATGGGAGAGGAAGAGAGATAGAAACATCAATGATGAGAGAGAATCATTGATAGGCTGCCTCCTGCTTGTCCCCTACTGGGCATCAAGCCTGCAACCCGGGCATGTGCCTCTGACTGGAATCGAACCTGGGACTCTTCAGTCCACAGGCCAACACTCTATCCAGTGAGCCAAACCAGCTAGGGTCATCTTCACCATTTTTAAGTGTATAGTTCAGTAGTGTTAAGTAGTGTGTACAACATTCACATTATTCTGTAATATCTCTGGAATTATTTATTCTAGCCACATTGAAACTCTATACCCATTAAACATTAATTCTCTCTCCTCTTCCCCCTAACCCCTGGAAACCACATTTCTATTTTCTGTTTCTATGATTTTGACTATTTTAGATACCTCATATGAGTATAATCATACAGTAATTGTCTGTGAATGGCATATCTCACTAATCATAATATTCTCAAGGTTCATCCGTGTGATAGAATGTAGTAGGATTTCCTTCTCTTTTTAAGATTGCATGCTATTTCATTGTATGTATACACGTTTTCTTTATTCCATTTCTCTGTTGATGAGATTTGGGTTGCTTCCACCTCCTGGCTGCTGTAATGAACATGAGGACGCAGATAGCTCTTTGGGCTCCTGCTTTGAACTCTTTCACTCATGTACTCAAAGTGAGGTTGCTGGGTTATAGATGTATCCTTGGAGTTTTTTGAGTTTTATAAATTTGTATATGTTTTTATTCTCAGATTTTGGGAAGTTTGGGCCCATTATGTTTTTCAAATAAGCTCTGCTCCTCCTCCCCCTCCTCCTCCTCCTCCTCCTCCTCCTCCTCCTCCTCCTCTTTTCCTTCTTCCTCCTTCTCTTTCTTCTTCCATAATATACATGTTTTTCAACTTAATGATGTCCCATAAATTCCTTAGCTCTCCTCATTTTTCTCCAATCATTTTCCTTTTTGCTCCTCTGTTTTAGAAACTTGAAAGTCCTGCCTTTGAGTCCACTGAATTTCTCTTCTGCCTAGTCGGATTTGATATTGAGTCTTTTTAGTGAATTTTTTTGTTCAGTAATTATTTTTTTTCATTTCCAGAATTTCTGCTTGGTTCTTTACAGTTTCTGTCTCTTTGTTGATATTCTCATTTTGGTCATGTATTGTTTTCCTGATTTTGTTGGTCTATCTGTGCTCTCTTTTAATTCATTAACTATCTTTATAATGCTTATTTTTAATTCTTTGATAAATTATATGCCTATTTATTTAGGATCAGTTTCAGGAAATTTAATTTTTTCCTTTAAATGAACCGTTTTCTTGTTTCTTTGTATGTCTTGTTATTTTCTATTGGGATTTTTAGCATTTGAAAAGTCAGCCACCTCTCAAACTTTATGGTCCTCTTTCATACAGAGGGGGACATTCTCCATTCAGCCCTGCTGGGGTTCCGGAGACCTCTCAAACCTGCTCTGGGATGAGTTCTCCCTGAGCCTGTGTGGAATATCCTAATTAAAAAGATCTGCCTGTTTCAACTCTACCGCTCCCCCTGATGTCTGATACTGTGGCTGCTGGTGCTATAGTGTGCCATGGTACTGGAGAGTCACCTAGTGTCAGTCTGTGGTACTGCATTTTCTAAGGCATGTTGATCCCCTTCAGTTCTCAGAGGCCAAGCTCCCAGTCTGGCTCCTGGTTCTTGTCAGTGCTTGGATTCAGGCAAGAAAAAAACTGGTCCCTTGGGACGTCCACCTAAAGGTCAGCCGGAAGGAGCATAAGCTAGACCAGGGGTGGGCAAACTTTTTGACTCGAGGGCCACAATGGGTTCTTAAACTGGACCGGAGGGCCGGAACAAAAGCATGGATGGAGTGTTTGTGTGAACTAATATAAATTCAAAGTAAACATCATTACATAAAAGGGTACGGTCTTTTTTTCTTTGGTTTTATTCATTTCAAACGGGCGGGATCCGGCCCGCGGGCTGTAGTTTGCCCACGGCTGAGCTAGACGGAGACGTTCTCCCAACTGTCTTGATGGTAGCTGCTTCTCTTTGCTTCCTTCCGTTCCATTCTGTCGGTTCTGCCTTTCCACTTTTATTTCCAGCACTTAAAGAACGAACTATTGAAGCCTTGCAAATATGAAGGAATCTTTTAAGAAGAATGCTTTAAAGAATGAAACAGATGAAGATATTTTGTTTGCCCAAAATATTAGTTTATGTTGAGAATTATTGTAGAAGAAGAAACTGAAGAGGCCCAACTTCAATAAAACTCATGAAAGGCAAATTGACAAGCTACCACTTCATGCTCATAAATTGGCAAAAAGTAAAGTCTGACAATAACAGGCATTGAAGACAAGGTAGAGACTTGTGAGCTGCTGACAGGAGTGTGGATGGGTGCAAGCACTTAAGAAGGCAAGTTAGCAACATCTGGTAACATCAAAGATGCATCTCCTTACAACCTAGCAGCTCCATGCTGCAAAACCCACAGTGTGGTCTGAGCAGCAGCAGCAGCACCATCTGAGAGCTTAACGCAAATGCAGAATCTCAGGCCCCATTTCAAACCTACTGAATCAGTCAGCCCTTTAACAAGGCCAACCAGGTGATTATATGTGCCTGAACACAGTGTTGGCAAGAGGAAGTTTACAGTTGTGAGTACACTAAAGAGAATATTCTTGTATTATTTGTTTATTAAATTATTGTCTTATTTATTGTTATTAACCTAATTAACCTACTCTCCCCCCACTACCCCCCACCCCCATATATCAGGAACTATGCATTTGGGAAAAGGAGACCTGTACAAAACCACATAGTATTCTGTGTAGTAGCATTTCTCACAGCCTCTCACTGACTGATCAGGGCCATCCTGGATCAGCCATGGGATACACAGAGGCTCTTCTGATATTCCGACCAAACTCTGATACCAAGAGCTACTCCTATTTAACAGCTGAAAGGCTGGGCCCTGAGAGAGTGCTGGATTGTAGGATGGACATCTAGACCCCAGGAGGAGGTCTTGGCATTCGATACAGGAATGGATACTGGGTTCGAGGTCAGGGTCCTGGGATGGAGTTCTGGGCCCTGTCATAAAGTCCTAGGACCTGGATGTAAGTCTGCACCCAGGCTGTAAGTCTGGGTTGGAGGGAGATCTGGATCCCCGGATGGAGGTCTGGGCCCCAAATGGGGTGCTGGTCCCTGAATGGATGTCCGGGACCTGGTATGCAGTTCTGTATTCCATTTCACGAATGTGTTGTAATTTATTTAACCTCTCCTCTGCTGGTGGACTTTTAGATTTTTCCAAATATTTACTAACACAAATGATGTCAGGATGCACTTTCTTGGATCTTGCCTGCATACACTCTCTCTCTCTCTCTCTCTCTCTCTCTCTCTCTCTCTCTCTCTCTCTCTCTCTCTCACTGGTCTTTCCTCACCAATCTGAACAACCTCATGACTGCTGACTTGGGCTTTTTGTGCTTTTACGGAACTGTCCATCACACCACCACCATGTCACATTGTATATTCCTGACCACTTTGAGGAAGAGGAGTAGGGAGGGGTCTGTGGAGCTGCAATGTCTAGACTTTTTCTTCATTGTCTTCTGCTCACCAAATGGAGCCCACCTGTCAATAGAGGGGTTCAATGACGCTTCCCCTAAAATCGGGGGAGTAGGGAGCTTCAAATGTCTATGGAAGACCCACTTGCTTTCTAATTTCTCTCGGTTTCCTGGGTGTGGGTCACCTTTCTCCTAAGCTGTCCTGCCTCGTAACCTCTACTTTCACCATGACAGTGCAGAAGAGCTGGTAAAAGCAAGGAAACAAACAAAAAAAACCTTGACATCTGCAATTTCCTTTTTTTTGCTGTTGTCTAAGGCAGTGATGGTGAACCTTTTGAGCTCGGCGTGTCAGCATTTTGAAAAACCCTAACTTAACTCTGGTGCCGTGTCACATATAGAAATTTTTTGATCTTTGCAACCATAGTAAAACAAAGATTTATATATTTTTTTATATATATTTTATTGATTTTTCACAGAGAGGAAGGGAGAGAGATAGAGAGCCAGAAACATCGATGAGAGAGAAACATCGATCAGCTGCCTCCCGCACATCTCCCACTGGGGATGTGCCCGCAACCCAGGTACATGCCCTTGACCAGAATCGAACCTGGGACCCTTCAGTCCGCAGGCCGATGCTCTATCCACTGAGCCAAACCGGTTTCGGCAAGATTTATATTTTTGATATTTATTTTATATATTTAGATGCCATTTAACAAAGAAAAATCTACCAAAAAAATGAGTTTGCATGTCACCTCTGACACACGTCTCATAGGTTCTCTATCACTGGTCTAAGGGCTGCTATAACCCAAGCCACTGAAGGAGGTGACATTGCCCCAAGCCAATGCTTGACTTCTCAGCCCTTGTCTTAGTCCCCTAGCTTTGTGGCGAATGGCCTTGCCTGTCCCACCATGCCCTTACCTGCCAACCCCTCACCCTGAAGCCATGAGTCAGCACTTCCAGCTAACTGAGTGCAGCATCTCTCAGAAGTATGTCCTATGTCCTCTCTGCTTCTGATGCCTGCTTTTTAAAAAATCACTTTACAAGCCTCTCTGGGCTAGCCTCAGTTTTTAAGTCCTAGAACTTAGCTCTAACATTGTCCAGATCTCGAGTTAATACCTAATAACACTCCCCATCCTTGTTTTATTGCTGATAATCAAGCTTTCTCTTCCTGGCCTTGCAGAAAATTGATGTTTCTCTTTTGCCTTCATATGCTCAAGTGAGCCATAGCCAAATACCCCCAACCCCATTTTTTAACCCATATAACAGCATGGAGTGAAAACTGACTATGAAATATTCCTCTCTCACCCTTTGCTGATGGGCCCTCCACCCCTCTCCATCAGCGTTCCTAGTTCCACAGGGTTCCTGACAACACTCCCAGCCTGCTTTGGAATACAGTCTTCCCTCAGGCCACGGCATTTGCTGATATTTTATAAACAAGACTTTCTTTAACTGGTGCTTGGTAAACTGAATGAACAAGTACTACTCAAAAGATGGAGCGAGGCCGAAACCGGTTTGGCTCAGTGGATGGAGCGTCGGCCTGCGGACTGAAGGGTCCCAGGTTCGATTCCGGTCAAGGGCATGTACCTGGGTTGCGGACACATCCCCAGTGGGAGATGTGCAGGAGGCAGCTGATCGATGTTTCTCTCTCATCAATGTTTCTGGCTCTCTGTCTCTCTCCCTTCCTCTCTGTGAAAAATCAATAAAATATATATTAAAAAAAAAAAAAAAAAGATGGAGCGAGAACTCATTATAACTGCCAGCATTGTTTCCAAAGGGCTTAACAAACTCTGCACTATTGCACTGGTAAACATTTGTTTTAAAGATTCGGTCTTACCAGAAGCAGCCTTCTAAACAGAAACAGGAATGGTGTACAAGTTATAGTCCCTACCTTGTAATGATTTTGATTTTCCAAAACCTAATTTTTTTCTACACATTAGTTATTCTTTATCCTGCGACAGTAGCACTTTATCTCAGCCCCAATTCCCATTTAATCGGGAGATTCAGAAGAGAGGAGTACAAAAGGAAAGTGACTCAACGTGAAACAAAATTTCTAAGTAATGCTTGAAGCAGGAGACCAGCTGGTCTCCTGACCAAATTTAGAAGGCCGGATCAGTATACAAGTGTTTGCTGACAGTGTGTATGGAGTGTGTCAGTCTATAATAATGTGTATATGTACATCTGATTCTTTTAAAGGACAGGTTCTCGAATCCCCCAAATCCCACTGTAGCCAACGCTTTCCTGGGCAGCCCTATGAGAGCCAGGATCCCTCCGTGTGTCCCAGAACGCGGCACGTCACCACCGGAGGTGCGTGAGATGACCTGAGGAGGTACGCAAACATGGTTTTTATGTGTGTTTCAGTCAGTTTCTAATATTTATTTTACAATTGATTATTTTTCTATAGGAACATTAGAGTATTGTTTATATATATATATATATATATTAGTATAGCCTATCAAACTCCTGAATTCATGGGCACTACTGTTTAGAATGAAATTAAAGTATCGCTAGTAGATTCAAAGATGAACATTAAGTAAACACGGTGATAAAATGTACGCAGATCTGGCCAAAACCGTGAAGGTGGTACAGGAAGGACTGAAGCTGCGAAGGCCCTGCCCTCTCGCGTGCTGGTCAGAGCATGGAGGTGCTTCCTCTGACTCTGCCACGGGATGCCTGACCTCATCCTTTCGTTTCCTGCCGTATTTCCAATCAGCCGCCACGGGCCAAGTAAGCTAACTCGGCGTCTGCTAACTGGTGGGCGAATTATGCTGCATTTGGATGTGGGGCATTTCTCCGTTCAGGAGACAGTGAGTTGATGTGGATTTGGCTTACTGTTGAGAAAGAGGAAGAGGGCGTCTGACCTCCCCAGGAGCCCTGGGCAGCTGACTGGATGTCATGGGGCTCGCTGGCCTGCAGGCATCTTAACAGCAGGCTCAGGCCCTGGCAGAGCAAACCCCATGACTCCATGGGGCTGCCCCCCCGCCCCGCCCCCTGCCATTGGCACTGTTGCGCCAGAATGCCCTAGTGAATGATACTGCTTAAGTGAGCAGGTCCTGGAAAGTCTTTAGTTTATTAGGATTAGAGGGCACTTGATCTTGTAGGATTTTATTTATTTTAACAATTGTCATTTATTTGCTGAGTTATAACATTTTTTCTAGAAAGGCTGTGAGATGACTTACAAAAATACATACAGTAAGCCCTGGCCGGTGTTTCTAAGTGGATAGAGTGTTGGCCCGCACACTGAAAGGTTGCAGGTTCCATCCCCGGCCCTGGTTGGGGCGCATGTGGGAGGCAACCCACTGATGTGTCTCTCGCACATCCATGTTTTTCTCTCTCTCACTCTCTCCCCCCACCTCCCTCCCTTCCACTCTCTCTAAAAACCAGTGGAAAGAATACAAACAGTAAGATAGACGTTTAAAAGAATAAATGAGGAAACGGGGCAAAAGGAAAGTGAGGGCAGGAAAAAATGGAGCCAAGCAGGAGAACTGTCACCGCAGTGTCCCCGTGTGAGCTCGACACTTGCTGCTGCTGGTGGCAGCGGTGGAACTTTGGGGGAGCTTCTTGGGCATACAATCCACAGGGAGCAAGAGCCATCGGAAAGGAGAGGGAGGCAGGGTAGCTGGCCACTGCCTTGTAACTCACACAGAAGGTTGATCATTATCACAGGACACCTCAAGGGAGGCCACAACAACCTACTGCGTTTGAAACAGTCTCCCCTCCCTGGCCAAAGTCCCCCTGGGGCATTAACGCCCCAATTCTTCCACCTCCTCAGGTCTGCAGGTAGTGCTCCTGTTCTAGGGGGGGGGGGGGGGGGGCAGGGCAGCCTTCACTCTGACCACACAGGCTAGGAGGAGAGGTAAGCAGGGTCAACAGATCCGGGGTAGAATTGGGTGCCCTCAGTCTGTGCACAGAAGGCTCCCCATATCTGGATAAATCTGGAGTTTCCAAAAGAGGTTTGTGGGGACCGGGGCCGCAGGATCGGAAATTGCCCTGGGGCTCAGGGGTTGTGGGACAAACGCTTTTCAGTTTCCAGCTTCTCTGCTCAGACCCCTCGGCAGAAATGAAAGCATCTAAGGATCACCCGGATTTCCGGGTTGCCTTTCCAGGTTCAAACAGCAGCCCCGCCATCAGTGAACCTTGGGGCTGGCACTATTCATTGCCTACCTCAAAGCCCTTCCCTTATTCCTCATTTTCTGACGTGTTCAAGTTTTGGGTGAAAATCTCTAGTTCTCAAGGGAGGAGGTCAGTCCCTGGTCTAAGTGAGCACGGATCATTGATTTCGCGTCCCCGAGCAACCTGCGCAGGTTCTGGCTTTGACCACAAGGGGAAGTCTGCTCCCGGGGCCTGGGGGGTATTTTCCCCTCCAACAAGAGGGGAGTGTAGTCGGTCAAGGTCTGTGGCCATGTTGCTGCCAGTTCTTTGCCTTTGAATGTGGTCAATTGAGGAAACTATTGAGGAACTGCTATACTATCTTGAAACCCTAAGCCCGTGGTCGGCAAATTGCAGCTCCCGAGCCACATGCGGCTCTTTGGCCCCTTGAGCGTGGCTCTTCCACAAAATACCACGTGCGGGCGCGCCTACGGTGCGATTGAAACTTCGTGGCCCATGCGCAGAAGTCGGTTTTTGGCCTGGGCGAGTCTATTTTGAAGAAGTACTGTTGATATTTGGCTCTGTTGACTAATGAGTTTGCCGACCACTGCTAAGCGGACAGAACAGGCCTTGCCCCAGGGCCCTGAGCAGACTTCATCGAGCTGTTGAGTCAATGGATTTTTTCTGTGAGAATTAAAAGCCTTATCCGTAGGCTATCCTGTTACTTGAAGCCAAAAGTAGCCCTAAGATCTTGTCATTAGCACTGCAAGGCTCTGTGTGGAGCAATCAGAGAAATAAAAGATACACTGGGTGTGGTTTTCATCCTCAGGAGACGTTTGGTCTGGTTTAGGAGCTGGCAAAGTTTTTCAGCAAAAGGCTGGAGGTGTTTTAGACTTTGTGAGCCGGACAACCTCTGTCACAACCTCTCAAGTCTGCACGTGTGACAAAGCCACAGAGACGGTGCACGAGTGAGGAAACGTGTATTTCAATAAAGCTTTATTTGTAGACACCAGCATTTGTATTTTGTATACTCTTGTTCAGGTGTCACAAAATATTATTTTCCCCTCAACCATTTAAAGATGTAAAAACCTTTCTTAGCGGGCTGTACAAACTGCGAGGTGGGTTGGATTTCATTCATAGATTACGGACTTTGTGCGGGCAAGGAGAAGCCTTGGGGAAAATGTTATCTTTTCTATTTACAGAAAGGGAAAAAAGAAAGTAGGGAAAACACAGGTTTTAAAGTCTCACTGTTCTTTCAGTTTTGTCCTTAAATTAAAGAAAACCTCTGGGCAGTTGCCAAGGGCTGACCCTAGTTGAGCAAGGACTGGACAACCAATGTGAATGGCAGAAATATTCAAGGACTGTCATGCTTTTGGGGTGTCGGTTGAGATATGTCACTGAGACATTCACCCACACTTTTTTCTGTTAACCCCACTGTTTCAGCTTCCAAATGTTAGCCTTGAATGGGTCTAGAGCTCACTTTGTATGTAGTGTTATGTGGGGATCTAGTTTTATCTTTATCCACATAGCAGCAAGATTTCGCAAGGCTATCTTTCGGAAACCCCTCTTTTTCCTGGTGTGTTATAGTGAATGGGTGAGTGTCTGTAGCCTGGAGAAGAGAAGGGTCACATGTAAGGATGTGCACATGGGTACCCAGCAGCAGGGAGAAGCAATGCCTAGATGTCCTCATGGCGACATGGATCTTAAGACTTTAGGGAGAACGTTACACATAACACGTGTGTAACACAGGGACACGGGCACTCGCCACCACGGCACCCCCTCCACACAAGCCCTGGGAGCAGAGAGTCACCTCCAGCACCGGATGCAGGGGTGGGGATACGGGAGTGAGGAAAGTGAAAAGAATAAATGAAATATAAAGCAAGGGAGCGGGCTTATGTGGAGACTAATGATGAGAATGTGCTCCAACAGAGGAATAAAATTAGCACTCTTCATCTAGGTTAACGCTGTAAAAAAATTTATTAGCATCTCGATAAACCAGATCTGTTTCATGTCGTGGCCTGGGGTTTCCTGATGGTTCTTGCCTTCTGAGCGAAAGCTTGGGAATGTGTCACGCTGCAGCCAGGTGACTGCCTGCCGGGAGGCGTGGCAGCCACATGATGAGGGGAACATGCCAGTGGTTGTGTCAGGTTTGGGTGGGTGTCAGGGAGTAAGAGCGTGAGAAAGGATTGGAGCAGCATTTTGGGAAGACCGGCGGGGTTGTGAGGCGGGATCAGAGGCTCAACGATCATCCACCCAGATGACAACAATGACTGACAGTGATGGTTACTTTTCTATGCCCGACAGTAATCTCAGTGCTTCACATCCTCACAGCTACCCACTGGGGGCAGACCCTTCAATTGTTCTGTATTTTTTCTGATGAGGAGACTAGGGCTCAGAGAGGTGAGGTAATTTTCCCAGGGGCACACAGCGAGTAAGCAGTGCTGGAAGTGGGATTTGAACCCTTGCTGTCTGGTTCCAGAGTCTGCCACTGAATCCTCTCACTGTGCTGAGGGTTTCACTCGGTGTTGGCTGTGTCTGGTTGAAGCTATATCACCAGCACCACTTAACTTATGCTCTTGGTATTAATGATTTACTTATAAAAGGTTTAACTTTTTTAAAATATGGGGACATTCGGTACTATAGGAGGGACAGAATACAGATTTTTTTGGCCTTAAAAATCTTTTTTACAAGAATATTTTTCCCGTGGTTTTATTTCTCAATAAATTAAATATGCCACTGAGTATTTTTTAAAATATATTTTTATTAATGATTTCAGAGAGGCAGGGAGAGGGAGAAAGAGATAGAGACATCAATAATGACAGAGAATCATTGATCGGCTGCTTCCTGCACACGCCCTACTGGGGATCCAGCCCACAACCCAGGCATGTGCCCTGACTGGGAATTGAACTGTGACCTCCTGGTTCATAGGTCAAAGCTCAAGCACTGACCCACACCCACCTGGCACCACTGATTATTTTTAAATAGAGGCCCGGTGCACAAAATTAGTGCACGTGAGGGGGTCCCCTCAGCCCAGCCTGCACCCTCTCCAATCCGGGACCCTTTGGGGGATGTCCATCCTGGATTGGGCCTGAACCGGCAGTTGGGCATCCCTCTCACAATCCTGGACTGCTGGCTCCTAATCGCTCACCACCTGCCTGCCTGGTCACCCCTAACTGCCCCCCCCACCCCCGCTGGCCTGATCGCCTCTTACTGCCCCCCCATGCCAGCCTGGTCACCCTTCATGACCTCCCCACCCCCCACTGGCCTGGTCACCCCATGCAGCCTGCTTGTTCAGTCGTTTGGTCGTCCCTCACTAACCCCCCTGCCTGTCTGGATGGAGGCAGCCATCTTGTGAGGGCGTGGGGGTTAATTTGCATATTACCTCTTTATTATATAGGATAAAAAATATTGAGGGCTGTATTCTGTGCTGTACTATGACGTGTCCTTCCTGGACCTGGACACTGAGAACAACAAAGGTGAGAAGGAGCCGTTTTGATGGTGATACCATGAAGACAAGTTCACTGGTTAACTCAACCTTTTAATCTCTAATTGTATTATTTGTAACCTAGTCAATGGAAAAAAATTGTGGCGTGTCTTCATTTGTCTTGAAATTAAATGGTTGCAATTTACACAACCAAACAGATTGAAATGCTGTCGGATAAAAAGAAGAGGAAAGGAAACAATGAGGATGATGTCAGCGCGCTTATCAATGGGAAAGTTAAAGGCTTGCATTCAGGGCTCTCCGGTGGTACGCTGCTCTTTCAGACCAATGTTTTGGAGTGTGTTCAAGCCCAGAAGAAAGAGCAGCAGTCTTCATTAGCCAGAGACAACAGAGGCGTTTTCAGTGGGATTTAATGCTGGGTCGAGACTGCAGCAAGCGTGGAAATAACTGCGGCTGAACTCATTGAACGGATTGGTGCTGTTTACTGCTGTTCAAAATGAAAAGACCCCATTGATTCAAGTTCTCTTCCCCGATTCCCTTCATCAAGTGTGCAAGGAAACTGGCATGGCACTGCAGGCCAAAATGAGTGGCAGCATGAAAAAGAGGCACGTGAAGGAAGTGGACTTCCCTGGCAGGAACACCCAGCGCCCGTCAAGAGGAACATTGACTGACCACGGGGCCAGGCCAGGGGCCACAGCTGTCAGATGAGGCCGAGGGAACACGTGGCTTCTGCGAGGAATCGGTTCTGAGAGAGAATGAAGGCTGGGGCTGGGCCGAGTGGCAGAGATCTCAGAGTGGTGAAAAGACAGCTGGGTTGGCGCGGGAGAGCTCGCAGGCCCCCTGAAAGGCAGCCCTGCTGGGAACGAGGGCCACTGTTCCATGGCTGCTGCCCCCAGGCTCCCCACCCCTGCCCAGAGGAGGTGGCCCTCCCTGTGGGTCAGCTCACCCTGGACTGCAGCACACACGGGTGGAGTTTAAAGGTTAATCCACCTTTTAAGAGGAGAGGATTATGACAATACGTTTTCATAGGCACATCCTTCAGAAAGACAGCAGGGCAAAAGGGGACTCTCTCGTGAGGCACAGGAAAGCAACAATCAGGAAACAATATATAGAAAGAGGAGGAGCTTTAGGACTGAACTCTTCCTCCCTAAACACATATCTTCTACACTAATAAAAGACAAACATGAAAATTGACCATACCTTCACTATGCCTTAAGCCACGCCCACCAGCCAATCAACGTGACTATATGCAAATCAACCCAACCAAGATGGCGGCCGGCAGCCATGGAGCTGGAGCAAGCAGGAGGCTTGGTTGCCCCGGCGATGGAAGAAGCCAAGCTTCCTGGCCAGCTGCTGCCTCCTCTCAAGGCAACAAAGTTTCAATTATAGAAGGTAAATAAACCCCAGATACCTGCTTCCAGTCGCCATGGCCATGGAGCTGGAGCAAATAAAAAAAGAGGAAAGGCTGGGAGCGTCGGTCGCAGTGGGGCTTGGTCAGTCTGAAAAAAGCCATCAGCCCCTCACCCAGGCTGGCCAGACACCCCAGTGGGACCCCCACCCTGATCCAGGACACCCTTCAGGGCAAACCAGTCGGCCCCCACTGGTGCACCAGGCCTCTATCCTATATAATAAAAGGGTAATATGCAAATTGACCCTAACAGCAGAACGACTGGGAATGACTGGTCACTATGACACACACTGACCACCAGGGGGCACACCTAAGCTGGCAGTTGGATATCCCCCAAGGGGTCCCAGACTGCGAGAGGACGCAGGCCGGGCTGAGGGATCCCCCACTCCAGTGCACGAATGTCATGCACCAGGCCTCTTATCTTTATATAATTTTTCATACTATTATAAAAAAAGTTTAGATGCATCTGAAAACAAAATAGTACAGGGGAGGGTAGGTGGGTGAGAGGCAACCCACCAAAAACCTTATATGCATATATGCGTAACCCATGGGCACAAACAACAGGATGGTGAAGGTGAAGGGGAGAAGCAGGGGGTCAATGGGGGGAGAGGGGGCATATGTAATCCTTTCAACAATAAAGATTTAATAAATAAATGAAAACAAAATAGTACACGCTGCTGCATGTAGAAAAGAAAGCCCAGGGTGTGAGCACACAGGTTGCCAGGAGCCGCAAAACCAGTGCCCAGCATGGCACCGCGGCCGCCATGAGTCAGAGGCACGGGCTCGCTGAGCGTGCCCCAACAGATGGCTCCTTTGATTCTCAGTCTCAGAACCTGTTGCACATTCTGATCGTGAACACCAGAGTCATGATCAGACGAGCAACTGAAGGCACGGTCGGACAGGGTCTAACAGGAAAAGTAATGTAACTTTTAAACTCTGTAAAGAAAGTGGTGTGATACGGTGGCTTTTGTAGACTTCTTTACAACGTGGCTGCCTGGCTTGCTCCGAATCAGCGTTTCCCAGCTTTTTTCCAACTGTGACTTTGGCGGGATCCGTCCCAGCACTCTCTGACAGTCCCATGTGCCTTTAGGACCCAGGCATGAACAAACATCAAACTCCACACAGTCCTCCCCACAGCAACTTGGAGGACATATTGTGCTAAGTGAAATAAGTCAGGCGGAGAACGACAAGTACCGTATGATTTCGCTTATAGGTGGAATCTAAGTGAACAAACAGAACAGAAATAGACTCATAGATACAAAGAACAGACAAAGTTGCCAGAGGGGAAGGGGGCTGGTTGAAAGGCTGTGGGGATTGCAGATGGACCCTGTAACCAAGGCAGGTGCCCTTGATCGAACCGCAGGCTAACTCTCTATCCACTAAGCCAAACCAGCTAGGACTCTCTGTACTTTTTAAAAATGTGAAGTGATGTATGTGCCTCGCATTATATTGCATTGTACAGTGCTCCCTCTGCCCTCACAGTGCACCCTGACACAGCATCTGCATGCCTCCTCATCTGGCCACTGCCCCCACGTGGGTTGTGAGCCCCATCAAGCTGGGTCCTGTGTTCTTCTTTTCATCCTCACTTTCTAGCACCGTGCCCAGCATACCGGACAAAGGGTATTGCACAGTTAATCATTATGTAATTTTTTAATTTTTTAAATATATTTTTATTGATTTTAGAGAGTAAGGGAGAGGGAGAGAGAGATAGAAACATCAATGATGAGAGAGAATCATTGATCAGCTGCCTCCTGCATGCCCCCTACTGGCAATGGAGCCTGCAACCCAGGCACGCACCTTTAACCGGAATCGAACCCGGGACCCTTCAGTCTGCAGGCCGACATTCTATCCACTGAGTCAAACCGGCTAGGGCATTATGTTTTTGTTTTTGTTTTTAAAATTTTTTTTAATATGTTTCTTTATTGATTTCAGAGAGGAAGGGAGAAGGAGAGAGAGAGAAACATCAATGATGAGAGAGAATCATTGATCGGCTGCTTCCTACTGGGGATCGAGCCCGAAACCCAGGCATGTGCCCTTGACTGGAATCGAACCTGGAACCCTTCAGTTGGCAGGCTGACGCTCTTATCCACTGAGCCAAGCAGGCTAGGGCTAGGGCATTATGTGTGTGTTTTTTTAAATCCAGATGAAATTCTCATATTATCCATTTTGAAGTGAACAATTCAGTGGCATTTAGCACGTTCCCATGTTGTAGAGCCACCATCATTACCTACCTCCCAAATGTGTCCATCACACCAAAATAAGGCCCCTCACCACCAAGCACTCCCCCCATTCTCTCCGCCATGCTGCCCCTGCAGGCACCAATCTGTTTCCTATGGATTTGCTTGCCCCGGATATTTCATGTAAACGGAGTCACACGATATGTGGCCTTTTATGGCTGGTTTCTTTCTCTTAGCATCATGTTTTTGAGGTTCCCCCACACGTTAGCATGTCTCAGTACATTTTTTTAAATGTTCCTTCTTCTATCCAAATTATTCCATCCCACCTGGAATGCACTCTCCCCTGCCTCCCCTGTGCTCAATCTAACTCATCAGGCTAACAATAGAACAGCCATTGGCGCTTTGTGATTGCAGAGGTGAGCGGAAAAGGACGCACTGACCTTCGTAATTAATTTTCTCCTCTTTCCCTAAAAAGCTAGAAGAAATATGTTGGTTGACGTATAGCTTTAAACCTTAGTAACCCTGAAAGCGAGGCCGTTTCATTACTTATTCATGCGGAGAGCACCCAGACAGAGACTGAAGCACTAGACGAAAACAGAAGCCCGTGAGTCACTCGTTAATGCTTAAATCTGAAAACCGTGACTCTGATTATAACACGTTCAAAAGCCCACGGGCGGACAGGGCACATCACATGAGCTTTCTCTCGCTTTGAACTGATTCTGTATCTTCGGTTTATTCTTGCCTTTCTGTTCTGCCAAGTATCAAAGGCTGTGTTTCAACAAGTCTTGAAAGCTTGGAGAGGTACTTCCCATCGCTGTTCTTATCACATGCTCTTCTTCACAAGTAGACTTTTTTTTTTTTTTTTGCTAACTCATCTACTGTACCATTTTAATAGGCAGAATAATGGCCCCCAAAGCTGTTCCCATCCTAATCCCTGGAACCTGTGAAGATGGGAGGTGGCAACGGGGGGATTAAGGTTGCAGGTGGAATGAAGGTTGCTGATCAACTGATTTAAGACAAGGAAATGAATCTGGATTATCCAGGTGAGCCCCATGTAACCACAAGGGTCCTTCTAAGGGAGAGAGCAAGGAGGGAGGGTCATTGTCAGGTGGGATGTGAGAAAGGCCCCACCGGCCAGGCTGGCATTGCAGGTGGACGGGGGCGGCGAGCCAGGACTTCCAGGGAAGCCGCTGGAAAAGGCAAGGAAACAGTCCTCCTACAGCTTCCCTCTAACGCTTTTATTTCTGCCCAGTGAGGCCCATTGTAGATCTGACTTCCAGAATATAAGACAATCGATCTGTATTGTTTTAACCCTTGGAGTTTCTGCCATTTGTTACAATAGCAATCGGGAACAAATGCAACAGCTGTTTACAAACGTTGGGGAGAAAAGAACCTTAATTTTTATTTTATTGCTTAAAAACGCCAGGTTGGCCCTGACTGGTTTGGCTCAGTGGATAGAGCGTTGGCCTGCAGACTGAAGGGTCCCAGGTTCAATTCCAGTCAAGGGCATGTACCTTGGTTGCGGGCACATCCCCAGTAGGGGCTGTGCAGGAGGCAGCTGATCGAGGTTTCTCTCTCATCGATGTTTCTAACTCTCTATCCCTCTCTCTTTCTCTCTGTAAAAAATCAATAAAATATACATATTTTTAAAAAACACGCCAGTTTGAACTGAGCAATTCCTAAAGTTAAAGGTGTTAACTCCACCCCTCCACCCCCCCTTTTTCAGGTGCTGCTCCTCAAGCAGGGACTTTGGCCACCACGAGGGGCGTCAGAACCCAGGAGGCTTAAAGGTAATTTTGTACATTCTCAAAAGTTGACTATTTTCTCAACATCGTTTCCAAACTGAGTAATCATGTCGATGATACCAAGTAATTGAGATGGGTCTCTTCTTCCATTGAATAATTTCAAACTTAAATTACAGTATCATTTTATCTATATATATAAAAAAAAAAACCCCAAACTTGTCCAAAATAGCCCTGTGTCTGGTCCTATGACATAAACTAGTTCACATGTTGTCTGTCAGCTGTTGCTGCTCAAGCTACCCGTGACCCAACGGGTAGTGCTTTGAAGGAAGAACTGGTGTCCTCTTCACCTGCCTTCCTCTTTGCCTGCTGCCCTGTCCATCTCCCCTGGACGGGCCAGGGAAGGAGAGAAGACATAAAAGAAGATTTGATCCCTATGTCTGTCTCCCTATTTTTTTAAATATATTTTTTATTGATTTCAGAGAAGAAGGGAGAGGGAGAGAGGGGGAGAAACATCAATGATGAGAGAGAATCATGGATGGCTGCCTCCTGCACGCCCCACACTGGGGATCGAGCCGCAACCCGGGCATATGCTCTGACCGGGAATCAAACTGTGACCTCCTGGTTCAGAGGTCGACGCTCAACCACGGAGTCACGCCAGCCGGGCTCTGTCTCCCTATTAATGAAGGTTTTGTTACTTCCAATTTAGAGAGAGTTCGTCTGGCCAAAAACACAAGCCAGAACTAATTATCAGTAACAAGGGGCAATAATACTTAGAAAATAGGTCAACAGTAAGTTTTTCCTAAACTGAAGCTGTTTATGAAATTCTAAACGTCACATGTTTGTTGTAAATAGCAAACAGACTTACATAGATTATTCATACACTGTACGTAAGCACGTGCATAATTTATTTGTAATGAAGACACTGTTGTTTCTAGCATGAATCATGTATTCCCTCTGGTGTTTTTCCTTCACATTTGTCTCTAAGGCTGTCAAAGGAGCACTGAAGAGCGGCGTGTGGCCTTCGGGGAGGGAGTTGGCCACTCCCGCTCTGTGGATTTCTATTCCTTGTTAGCGCAGCTGAAACACCAATCAACACCCCCCCCCCTTTTACCCTCACCCCACGCAGGACGTCTGAATCTGCTGAAAATGGTTCTGTGGCTGTGACTTGAAGATCACACACAGTGAAGTGTTCATGTTGCCACCTTTCCTGCACATTCTGCAGCCAGAACTAATCTGAGCGTATAAAATTCATGTTCCAGACGAGCTTGTTTTGACATTTAATGCCTGCGTTCTGCAGCGCGAATAAACATGCTGTACGTTCTCTGCAGCTGACCCTGAGTGATATAACACAAAGCTCTGAGAGCAGTTACCAACAAGTATGCAGGTTGCTTCCACATTTAGATGGAATTGCACAGAGATCATAACGCGTGCTTTTGAGTCCGTTTCTCAACCAAGGGGGGTCTGAGCAGCTGTTTCAAGCATCTTCTGCACAACATGTGTTATCCATGCACATAATTCACAATTTCAAGTGACCGAAGACACACACACACACACACACACACACACACATACACACACACGCACCATCACCATCTTCGCAGCATTAGCCAGCACTGGGAGGAGCTGGTCATCTAGCTTAGAGCAAAGGAAACATAATTGTGACATTTCAGCATGAGCTGGGTGAGTGAGTCAGTAAAGGAACAGCAGCAAGTTGATCACCCATGAGGCTGGAGATTCCGATTTTATTTGGCGAAGGACCTTAGAATAGGGTCCAAAGGGAAGGAAGTTACTAGGAACTTCTTGGCACTGTGGAGTCGCAGCGTTGAAAGCGTGCCTCTCGAAAGCGAATAAACATGCTGAGAGCGAGTGAGTCAGAAGCACATGAATTGTAAGAGGTTGAACCCAAGAGGCCACATCAGGCAGTGCTGTTTAATACCATCACATGATCCGCCCCGAGGCCCACATTTAATTAAAAGGAGTGGGGCGCAGGAGAAGAGGCTGCTGTTTGCAGATGGAGCCGGAGGAGTTGGGAGCTAAGCCTTGATTGCTGGGTCCGGAGAGCACGGTCAGCATGGAACGCGCCTACTGCTTCCTGGGGTGTCTGCTTCTGGCTGCAGGAGTGCCCCTTGATGCCGCCAAACGTGAGCGATTCTCAAAGCTTCTGTGTTTAACCCGTTCTCTGGCTAGGGGCTGCGTGCTGGGCTGTCTGGAGTCATGTCGCCTGAGCCAGAGCTAGACTCCATGCTCAGTCATTTCTGGAAACCGCTGGGAATGTTGGAACCACAGCAAAATGCCGCCGGCTCCATTCTTTGCTTCAGGCTCATAGAAACTAATAACCGTGCAGCCTCTCTCTGATGGAGCTTTTATTTGTTTATTTGTTTGTTTATTTATTTATTTATTTATTTATTTATTTATTTATTTATTTATTTATTTATTTTCCCCATCACAGTTGGGACCTACTGTCTTGCCAGACAGGGGAAGGCGGGGGTGCGAGGGGAACAGTCTCTGGCTGAGAACAGAGCAGCGCTTCCCCCCGAACTTTGGTTTCGATCCGGTAGGGCAGAGCGCTCAGGTCAATCAGCTGAATCTGGAGACAAACTCTCTAACAATCCCAACCCAGAAGCCCACCCCCAGAGGTTTCTCCCCAGAGCTGCGTGAACTCGCGGCCGCTGTGGTGAGGTTACTGCGAGAAGAGCTGGAGCCCAGGCCTCTATTCTGGTTTGCACTGCAGGTTGGCGACTTGTTAACAATACAGATGCGCAGAGCCCAGAAACAAGAATCTTTGGAGGGGGGTCGGAGCACCCTTGTTTAAAAAGCTCCGCCCTAGCCGGCTCGATGGATAGAGCGTCCGACTGTGGACCCACCGGTCCCAGGTTTGATTCTGATCAAGGGCACGTTACCTCGGTTGCAGGCTCCTGCCCCGGCCTGGGCCCTGGTCAGCGGCGTGCAGGAGGCAACCAATCGACTTCGATGTTTCTCTCCATCTTTCCCTCTCTCTTCCACTCTCTCTAAAAATCAATGGAAAAATACCCTCGGGTGAGGATTTAAAAAACAACAACATAAAAAGCTCCTCTTGTGAGTGGAATGCAAAGCCAGAATTTGAGCCATTTAGGTCAGATGCAGCCCACTGGTCCAGTCCAGGGGTGGGTGGCGATGGCGGCCCCGTGCTCCAGCAGTTAGAGTGGAGCAGGAGTGAAGTGTGCATCACCCAGAAGGGCCACCCCACCTGGCTCCAGAAGGCATTCACTGGATGAGAAGTCAGGGATCCGGGCCCAGGGGAGGGAGGCGCTGATAAAGGACCACATCTGCATCCCCACTGGCAGCCTGTGTGCAGGCTGCTTCCCTCAGGTCATCCCCACAGCACCTTCCTGGAGCAGCCTGTCCTCGCCCAGTCAACAGGCAAGGACACCAGAGCCCGGCCTGCTGCTCCCCTGCTCGGCCTGAGGGAGCAGCATCTCGGACCCTTGGCCAGAGGGACCTGTGCACACATCCTTCCCGCCGCCTCCTTGCGGGAGAGAAGTGTCTGTAATTAAGTTGTCCTCACAGAGTGGGAACCCGAGAGAGGAAGGAGCAGGAAACTGCTGGCAGCCCTGGGGGGCAGAGCACGTGTCCCTGGGGCTGGGAGGCCCAGGCGGGGCGGGACGTGAGAAGGGGGCGCTAGGGGTGCAGGAGCCCCAAGGTCGGGGCAGGGATGACATTTGGGGGGAAATAGAGGGAAGTGGCCAGAGGCATGACCAGTTCTGTTCAGGTCCAGGGAGACCCTGCCCGCCATCTCCTGAGAATGGGCCCCGTGTCTTTGACCAGGGACTGGGGTGGGTGCCAGGGCCCGAGAGCGCTGGCCTGTGTCGGCCTCACGTGGCTTGTGCACAGCTGGGGAGGCCGGCGTCGTGATGATCCCGTTTCCCAGACCAGGAAATAGGCCACAGAGAGGCCAAGAAACTGGCCCCAGGCCACACAGTGGGTAAGGGGAAGAAGGCCGCTGCCACCCACTGTCCTTCCTGCGGTGGCACGGCCGTGGGCTCCCTGCCAGCCGTGGGCAGGCACAGTGACTTAGCTCCATGCAGCTTTCGTTTCCTCCTTTGCCAAACTGGGTAAAGGGGTTCTTGAGAGATCAGCCAACGATGGGTGCTTGGAGTGGGAAACCTACAAGGTGGCGATTGTCTTCCTCAAAGAACCTCCTGGGTGGCTCCCCGGGAGTCCGGGAGGTGGAGGGACCGAGAACTGACCGGTCCCTGGAGGCCTGCGCCCAGCTCTAGCCTCCTTTCCACCGACACCCCTTTGCTCTGCTCAGTGAAACAGATTAGCGGGTTGAATCTCTCCGTTGAATTGAGAGGAGCCCCAGCCCGTTAGGCAACGTAACAAAACCCTGATGTTCCTGGCTCCTCCTGGCCCTAAGCCAGAGCTTCTGGCCACAGGAAACGGGATGGGTAGGATTCACCGCGTTTCACACGCTAAGGGATCCTTACCGCTGTCCAGTCACAGCCCTGGGAGGAGGGAGGGAGAGGAAGGTGCTGACAAGCTGGTTAAGGATCAGCCTCAGCCTCAGTTGGCGATGGGCGAGCAGGGAGGCCAAAGTGCCCACAGGAAAGCCAGGGCTGAGCTAGGAGTGACTCCATTGACCTTCACACGTATCCCCACCCCCAGCACACCTCTCTTTTTCCCCTTCTAGTCTGCTTACTATTGGGTGTTTTTTTTCTTCTTCTACTTTTAATTCAACTTTTAACTCTGAGGTCATTGTAGATTTATATACAGTTGTAAGAAATACTACAAAGAGATTCCCCAGTGCCCTTTACCAGGTTTCTCCCAATGGTAACATCTTATAAAACTAGTGTATGATATCACAATCAGGATATTGACATTGATACAGTCAAAATACAGACAGTTCCATCACCACAAGGGTCCCTCATCCTTTTAACAGCCAAACCCACCCAGCCCTAGCCCCTAGCAACCACCAATTTATTTTCTACATTTATAATGTTATGTAAATTGCATCGTTACAGAATGTCATCTTTGGGAATTGGATTTTTTTTTTAACTCAACGTACTTTATTGACGATGTTGCATGTGTCAGCAGTTTGTTCTTTGTTATTACTGAGTGGTATTCCATGGCATGGATGAACCACACTTTAACCCCTCATCCAGTGGGAGATATCTGGGTTGCCTCAGCTTGGGCTGTTTGAATAAAGCTGCTAGGAACATTCATGTCCAGGTTTTTATGTGAACATAAGTTTCCTTTTCTCTGGGATAAATGCCCAAGAGTTCAATTGCTTAGTTGCATGGTAATTACATGTTTAGTTTTACAAGAGACTGCAAACTGTTTTCCAGAGTGATTGAACCATTTTACATTCCCACCAGCCATGTATGAGTGATCCGGTTTCTTCCCATGGTCACCTACATTTGATGTGTCCCTATTTTTCATTTTAGTAATTCTGAAAGGTGTTTAGCGGTGTCTCATTGGGCTTGTAATGTACATGTCCCTACTGCTTGGCGATACTGAACATCTTTTCATGTGTTTCTCTGCTGTCTGCACAACCTGTTTAGTGAAATGTCTGTTCAGGTCTTTTAATTGGATTGTTTGAGTTTTAACATTGAGTATTGAAAATTCTTCATATATTCTAGATATCAGTTCTTTCTTGGAAATGCAGTTTGCTAATATTTTCTCCCAGTGTGTAATTTGCTGTTTCATCCTCTTCACATGGTATTTCACAGAGCAGAATTTTTTTCATTTTAATGAGGTCTCATTTATCATTTTTTTCCCTCAATGGGTCGGATTTTTGGTGTCACGTCTAAGAATTCTTGTCTAGCCTGGAGCCTGAAGACTTCTCCTGGGCTTTCCACATTTTTATAGCACCATTTGCTGGCTTTCCTCCATCAGATTGCTTTTGCATCTTTGTAAAAATCAGGGCATTTTTGTGTGGATCTATTTCTGGGTTTTCTATTCTGTCCCATGGACCTACGTCTATTTCTTGTCACTCTCCTTTTAATTTTGTATTTTTCCTTGACTTCTGACATTTAACATCAGAAGAAAGATCTGCTTTGATTGTGTTTCTGGAAACACTGCCTTTCTCTCAGGAGCTGAGGAAAAGGGAGGTTCTTGAGAACAGTGGGAAAAACCGGTTCTTGGAATCAAAAGGTGTGAATCTTCATTTCTCCTCCATTAAAGATGATCCTGAGTGGATCCTCTCACTTCTCTGGGCCCGAATCTCTTCATCTATAAAACAAGGGGTTTTGAACTAACTAATCTTAGTTCTTTCCAGATTGAACATTCTACCATTCTGTGATTCAGTTCGAGTAAATTTCCAGTTACAAACATTTATCGATAAGCATGCATTTCCTGCCCTTGCTTAGTAGTATCATTTTTCCAAATAGGAACAATCTCATAGAATCACAGGACATTTGGTTTTCGTCTGATTTGAAGGCCCAGAGAAGACATGGCCTGGGGTCACCCAGCCTGTCTAGTAGCTGAACCAAGACTAGAGACGAGATTCTGTGACTCCCAGTTCAATGTTCTTTCCTATTCCATCTGCCTCCCTTATAAGAAGGGAACAACACACCGCTCCCTCCTCCTTCCAGGAAGGAGGAATAGAAGACAGAGGTTAGTGGCATCCATTCCATACACTCCTCTGACTGCCTACCAAATACCACCCTCATGGAAAGCCTCTTCCAGGGTTTAAGAGAAGACAGCGTTTCTGGCCGTAAGAATCCACAACCACACCAAGAAATAAGACCATATGAATTGATGCAAAAACAGTTTATAATGGTGTATAATCTGTAGCTGACAGAGTTTGGGGATGTAATGGATTACTTAAATAGGTTGAGTAAGACACTTAGTATCTCAATAAGTCCAAAGGTAGGCAAGACTAGCGCAAGAGCTCAGCAATATCATCCAGAACTGTTCATCCTTCCATTCTGATATGTTGGCTTGCTTCCTCAGATTTGTGACTTCATGGCTAGGGCTACCCCAGCTCCAGGCATCACATCATTGCCCTACCATCTCCAAAATCTATTCTGAGTAGAATTACCTAAATACACCAAGTAAAAGATAGAGTGAATTTTTTAAAAAACCAACAATATGCTATCTATAAGAAATACACACACACACACACACACACACACACACACACACACATATATATATACACTGGTATATGATGGAAAATGATGTGCCAGTTCAACACTGGGCATTAATATCAAGGTATTCTCAGAAGAAGGAGTATTACCAGAGACAGAAGTCAATTCCTCATGATAAAAGGATTAATTTATGAAAAAGATTAAACATTCAGAGCTTCAAAATACATAAAGCAAAACCTGACAGAACTGAAAGAAGAAACTGGAAAATCCATCATAATAGTTGAAGATTTCAACATTCCTCTCTCAGTAATTGAAAAAACAAGTAGACAGAAAAACAATAGGAACCTAGACGTCTCAAAAAACACTGCCAACCAGCCTGACATAAATAACATTAAAATCAAACACTTTGCTCAACAACTGTAGACTATACAAGTGCCTATGGGTCATTTACCAAAACAGACCATATGCTGGGCCACAAAAAAAGTAGATTGTTCAATAGTGGGCTGCCCAGTATGGATCTCTTGGAATCCTGGAGGCATTCCTGAGCCTGGCATTCCTTTAGCCAAGTGAACAATTCAGGATGGGAAAAGATGCAAAAATTGATCTGAAAACTATTGGTATCTGTGTTTTCCTGATGACATTGTGTAAATCAAAATATTCAGAGGAGATGTGTTGAACAAACAAATGATGGCTAAGAAATGCTGACTTTCAAATTTTTCTTTGATTCATCTAACGTACATGAAGTTATAGTGTCTGAATACTTGTATTAAAGGTATTTCCAGTGGAGATTTTTTGAAAAAACCTTAACCTGTTTGACATATTGGAAATATTATGTATGTTCTTTCTAACCTTATGGAATAAAAAGTGACTTTAACCATTGTTAGGTAAGTATTAAACGAGGAATAGAGTTGACTAAATAATTGGTTTTTCAAATATTGATACAGGATTTCATGATGTGCTGAGCAATGAAAGAACTTCTGGTCATATGAGGAAGCACAGCCAATTAAATGGTTGGTATTCAGATGAAAATGAATGGAATGAAAAACTCTATCCAGTGTGGAAAAGAGGAGACCCAAGGTGGAAAAACTCCTGGAAAGGTAAGTGGAATGATTCAACCCAAACAACTGTCACTTCCTATTTAAGTCCGTCTGAGATCATGGACTTGGAAATCACGTGGCTTATGTTTCTTCTGTGAATGACAGTGCTCTAGGCATCTGGATTTGGCAATCTCTCTTTTATCTCAACACATCACTTTCTAAGTCACATATACACACGCAGTTTGATCTCCTTAGAATTTACAAGTTTATGGTTTTTGGAAGATTAGAGAGTGAGCAGGTTTAGTCTCAAACCTATTTAACGAATGTGTGAACAGTCCTCTCCAGATCTGAGACTCCAGAGTAGTTTTTGACCATCTCAACACTGTGGCTTGTCAGGAAGTGAGTATCTTTCTATTCACATGAATGAATGACTTCTTCATTCATTGGTTTTGAGTTTTAAAAAAAATATGAACTTTTAGTACTTGGCTTCTCAATCCAATTAAGCAGATTGTAAAACTTATTTTAAGTGAATGTTCTTTCTGTGTTTAGAGAATTTTTTAACTGGTCTGACTTTTATTATTTATTAATTCCTTTTATTATTTATCTTCTAGAATGTTGTATTCTGATAACAAAGTTAGGAATCCATAAAATAAATTAATTTATTGTAAAGAGGCATAAGGATCCTCTGTCTGGTCCTTAGAATTAGATGTAACTTGATATCATTCATCAGTGAAAGGAAAGAGATGCTTGATCATGGAGCTCCATTTTTCTTTGCCCTAGGAGGCCAGGTGCAGGCGGTTCTGACCAGTGATTCCCCAGCCCTGGTGGGCTCAAATGTAACATTTGTGGTGAGCCTGGTGTTCCCCAGATGCCAAAAGGAAGATGCCAATGGCAACATAGTCTATGAGAAGAACTGCAGAGATGGTAAGGAAAGTTATTCACTTCACAGGAACACGCTAGTTCTCCGAACTACTGGAGACCCAGCTCAGAAACCTTGACCCTCGCAGGAGCTGCTCCCGTAAATGCAAGATGCTGCTATCATCCCATGTCACCCTCTCAAGTTGATGATGGGGAGGGTGAGAGTGTGATTCTACTCAGTCCCTTCACCATTAGCCAATGATGACTAATGATGACTTGCAGCAAACAGATGACTCTTTGCTACTTGGAACCCTCTTGTCAAGCTCAGTTTTTTCTTAGTGTCCAGGTGATTGGACAGAGAATACCTTGTTGATTCTCAAGTTTTGGTTTTATTACTTGGAATTCTTTTGGCTACTCAAGGAATAGCCAATTTGACAGATGTTTGCTGCTTAGAGTCATTCTGCTCACAGGCATTTCTTAAGCAAGTGCTGTGTGGCTAGCACAAATGACAAAATATCTCATTTTGGATTTGTTTTGCTCTTAGTTAAAGCAGATAAGTTCCTTGTTAAAGAGTGAAAACACACACAAATACATTAAGGGAAATTTTCTCGTTGGAACTGTACATTCTTAAAAATGCGAAGCTAATTACCGGGATTCTTCAATCAGTGACAAGGCTATTAAATGCATCTAATGATCTAATTTTATCATTTAGAACTTCAATTAAATGGTCAACATGTTCATTCCTTATTAATTTATCATATTCCTATGAGGAAAACACTAAATTCTGTACAGAACAGGTTTGATAGTTAAAAAGTGTTGTATTTAAAATTCTGTAGCATTTTTCTCTTTGTTCCTAAAAAAATATGCTGATTCGTATGAATGTTTCAAATGACAATCTAGCCCTCTGAGCATTTTTTGTATGAAAGAGTTCCTTTGACTTATGAAAATTCTAATGAAATATTGATCACCACTACAAAGGCCTGGGGATCAGTAAAGAAATGACTGACTCCAGATGTAGGGCAGGGTTGCAGGTGAGCTGGGGTATCTCCCGGCATGGGGGAGGGGGGGTGCTCAGAGACTGATGGGGACCTGTCACAAGGACACAGAAGCCGGCTTGAAGGGGCTCTCACTGGCCCTGTTTGAGTCTATTGAAGAATAAAAATACTAATTGCTGTAATGGATTGATAAATAAAAAACTCCGTAAATGTCAGTGACATAAAATACCAAGGGTTGTTCTAGATGAAAAACAATACTGATTGTGACTTATTTAAAACGAAAAATGTCATACGTACAGAAAAGTACTAGTAGAAAGTAGGGTACACTGAACAGCCAAACACCCTACCTAGCTTCAACAATTTAAACATTCTGGGTATTTGTGGGGTTTTTTGTTTGTTTGTTCTCTCTCTCTCTCTCTCTCCTTCCCACCCTCCCCTTCCATCTCCCTTCCTCCCTTCCTTCTTTCCTTTCTTCCTTTCTTTCTGAAACAAAATAGCCAAATGTAGTACGTGACCTTGATTACTGTGGGAGGTGGTATGGCTTGTGCCTGTGTAAGAGAATGCCCTTATTCTAAGGAAATGTGTGCTGAAGTCTTTAGGAGTGGGCAGTCATGATGTACAATGAGTCAGGAAGAAAGGCTACAGATAGAGTGTATCCAAATAAGAAGACAAAACTACCCTCAGTTTGGTTTGAATACAGTTGTGATTTGGAGACTCAGTGTGAAGATAAAGTATATGGAGTGAGATCTCTAGATCAAGCATGTCAAACTCAAAGGCTAACACGAGCCAAACAGATGAGGCATGTGGCCCACGGGCCGCGAGTTTGACATGCTTGATCTAGATCGAACATTCCTGATTTTTGTTCTATATACTTACTGAAATTGAACATATATCACATATACAGAAAAATGCACAGATCATAAATGCACCATTGGATGAATTCTAAATATTAGGGCTGTAGTTGTTCAACTATATTTAAACTAGGTTTGAAAAAATATGAGAAGTGTCTAATTCAGTGACGAGCATTGAGCAGTCTGATCCAGACGATGATCACAGTTTTTCTTTCTCTGCTTAGGAACGGGCCCATCTGCTGACCCGTATGTTTACAACTGGACAGCGTGGGCCGAGGACGCTGACTGGGGAAATGGCACCAACCAAAGCTACCACGTGTTCCCCGACGGCAGGCCTTTCCCGCACCACCACCACCACCACCACCGGTGGAGGCAGTGGGGTTTCGTCTACGTGTTTCACACACTTGGTTGGACTTTTACAAACCCCTTTAGCTTTTCCTTTATCTTTCCTTAAAATTTAAAAATGTGTCTCTTTTCTTATTCTATAATCAAGAATTAATAACATTGAGAGTTTAATCACAGTTAACCTGTTAACTTTCCTTAGCTGGGATGTATATGGCTTAGTCTTGCCAAATTTCCAGGACACCAAAGAATTGAACGGAGGGGGGGAACCCCTGATTCAGCTTTCTTTGTTAAAACAAAACTCATTTTTTTTCTGTCTGAAACAGTAATCTAAAAAAAATACTAATATTTATTTATTTTTAATATATTTTATTGATTTTTTACAGAGAGGAAGGGAGAGGGATAGAGAGCTAGAAACATCAATGAGAGAGAAACATCGATCAGCTGCCTCCTGCACACCTCCTACTGGGGATGTGCCCGCAACCAAGGTACATGCCCTTGACTGGAATCGACCCTGGGACCCTTCAGTCCGCAGGCCGATGCTCTATCCACTGAGCCAAACCGGTCAGGGCTACTAATATTTATTTATTTGAATGGCACACAGATGGGCATTTGTTGATTTATTCTTTAGTTTTTTATATTGTCAAATGAATTTTTAAGAATTAAAGGAATGTTTTTTTAGGAAATTTGGAAAATGCAGAAATGTACAAAGGAAAAATAAGTTACCCATAATTAATACCAGAGGTTATCACTGTTAACATAATGGTGTTTTCTTCATTAGTATTTCTTGATTACGATTATAATGTACGCACATTTTTTTCTTAATGTCACGAGTTTTTGACCACATCATTAAAATTCTTTATATACATTATTTTAATGACTATATAATATTCCATTGTGAAGAAATAACATAATCTAACCACTGCTCTTCTTTGGCATAGCCAAAAAAAGAAACCTTTGTTTTCTTTTTTCACCCACAAATGGTATCCACTTTGCATTATTGCTAGGAATTTAGGTTATTTCTAGCAAAGCTGCTAAGTCCTTAGTTAAAAATGTCACCAGATGCCACCTGGCTCTGAGGATTTGAAAATTGCTACCAATAGTGCAGCCTCCAAATTTCTAAATGTTTTGTCTTTTATTTCGTAAATTAGAGAAAGCTTCTCTTTCTCCAATTAACTATTTGCAAATCAAAACAAAATATTAATAATGCATTCTGATCGAACGAAGTACAAAATACCTGTCAAATATTGTGCCATCTATTTAAATCATTGGTTTAAAGCTGACTTTTTTCAATGCATGTCTGGCCCTTTGTCTGTCACCTCACCCAGTGTCATGATTTCTTTGACCTGACATGGAGTTTTCACGGAGTCACTTACGCTTACTGACACTCAGAGTCTGTTTAGCCTAGTTAACATCCACTCACTTAACTAGTTAAGATGTCTTTATTTACGATCAGCTTTTAGCCAGGAATTTTTGGTTTTCTAACAAGACTATTTTGAATTCTCATCTTCTGCTGAGGTCTTAGAGTTAACAGATATTGTCCCTCAACTAAGCATTGCCCCTGAGGTCTCTCTCTCAGTGCCAGAACTAACATTTTCCTCACATATAATAAACCTCCTCAGAGACTCCATCAGAACTGCCTCTGCATGTCACTGGTACAGGGGGGGTTCCAAATTACACATCCCTGAGAAGTCTAGTGTATTTTACTAACACCTTTGACCAGGCGATAAACATGGTCTTTCACCACCCCCACCTCACAAGCATCCATCTTACAATACCTGTCGTTCCACTGACACAGCTATACCAGGTGACTCAAAAGGAGGAGAAACATCCTTGTGCCCTGAAGGAGAGGAGTCCCTTTCACTGCTGGACAGTGGCAGTTAGATTAAAGGTTAGGGTTCAGAAAGACAAAGAATGGCTCCAGGGTGTCCTAGAATGCTTTTATAGAACCGCTCCGTTCCTTTTTATACCCACCCCACCGTCCATCACTTACTGCCTAGTTATACGCAGCTACTATTAGAAAGTGGAGGATTCCAGTCCCCTTAAAAAAAAAGATTCTTAATAATATAGCCAAAATAGTAATATTATTACAAAAATAAGGTTGATTCTTGGATACATTTTTTAAAACGCCATTGGCCGCTTCACCATTACATTAAAAGTATTTCCTGTGGGAAATACATCTATTTCAAGTGCCAAGTCACTTATTTATAGTAAGTGTTTATTTATGAACCAACGACTGCATTATCCCACCAAACGGCTCTGTCCGTTTTACCCATGCAGTTACGTTTATTTAACTGTGGGTTTGTTTTATAAAGTTTTATGTAACAACCCTTCCTGGTGCTCCCTCCCCAGAACAATCTCAAAATGTCCGTGGCCCGTCGTTAAGAAACAACTTCCTATAAAGGTCATGTAATAGTAACCAGCACCTAACCGTTTCCACCCTCTCACAGGTCAGTATTACCAGAAATTGGGACGGTGTTCAGCGAGTGTTTCTATAAACACAACCAATGTGACGCTTGGCCCTCAAGTCATGGAAGTAGCTGTCTATAGAAGAAACCGAAGGACATACACTCCTGTCGCAAGAGTGAAAGATGTGTACCTGGTCACAGGTGAGTGGTGTGAACGCTCAGGTAACTGAGGAGGAAGGAGGCCCTTCGTTCTGATGGTGCTAGTGGGCTCAGAAGCAGTGAGAGCCGAGTGCTCTGGGTGGGGTTACCATTCATCTGGACTCCTCCTCCAACTTATATTCAAGGATGTACGCCCTCTGTTTTCCAGATTAACGTGGGGAAACTCTAGAAAAACTTACCCAGAAAAAAGAAAAGTGATGCTGAATTATCCCTTATTTAAAATTTTAACTTAAAAGTGTTACTGAAGTCATCCACTTAAAAACCAAGCAATCATGCATTCTTTGTATGTATCTATATCTTTTAGATCAGATTCTTGTGTTTGTGAATATGTCCCAGAAGAATGATCGAAATTCCTCTGATGAAACCTTTCTTAGGGACATTCCCATTCTGTTTAATGTCCTGATTCATGACCCCAGCCACTTCCTGAGTGAGTCTGCCATTAACTACAAGTGGAACTTCGGGGACAACACTGGTCTGTTTGTTTCCAACAATCGCACTTTGAATCACACGTATGTGCTCAACGGGACTTTCAGCCTTAACCTCACTGTGCAAGCTGCAGTGCCTGGACCTTGCCCTTCACCTACACCCAGACCTCCAAAACCCACTCCTTCTTTATGTAAGTGTTTTCCAGGTGATCTTTGCGGGGGGGGGGGGGGGGGTCCTTAACTGCTAAAAAAAAAATGGCATGTAAGTTAGAGTGCAACATTCCTAGTTAAAAGGGTTGTGTAGAGACTCTGCAAAAATCTGTTGGTTTTTAAAGCCATTTTATCACTATTTTAAGCTATTAGAATATGGACGAAAGGAGAATGTGCTCAAAGACACTTTGCAGGTAAACGCTGGTGACTTGTAAACCACTCTTTGACCTTCCTGGTTTTCACTGGCCTCGGTCACGTGCACGGGTACTTCCCCCTTCTAGCTCACACATTCTTGTTCGTCTCCCAGAGTTTGTTGCTGAGAAGACACACTGGCGCCTTGCAAACATTCAGGCCATCCCACTTTCCTTCCTCCCTCCCCCTTTTCTCGCCACTTCCACTCTCCTCCCTGCGCTGCCCACATCCACTCACTGTCCCATGAAGACACAGCCACACCTAAAAGCTCTTCCTAAATGGCCCAAAAGGAATGTACCTTCAGAATATTTCTTGGCCAGCAAGCTGGAAAGACTCCAGGCATTAAGACTGTTCCGGCTATGAAGCTTAATTAATTAAATCCCACCCTCTACTAACAGTACATGAGGACATTCCAGAAGTTCTTAAGCATCTACACTGGGAAGCCTCAGCTTCCCTTGCCCACTCAGCCATTAGCACATCTTCGCGCCCCAGGATCCAGGGGATTGTAATAGGCTGACATCCTCTCATTGGACACAAGAGGGCGCCATCACCAAGCCCAGAGGGACCACGCCATCGTGATGTCTAAACTTGTCATTGTTTTTACCAAAAACCTGTTTGTTATCAACAATAAACTATCATAATAGTGTTATTCATAAAATGAGATCTTATTAAACCAAACATATGTAAATCAAGACACTATAATTTATTACTAATTGTATTCTTTAAAATATATTTTATTTTTTAAAATATATATTTTATTGTTTTGTTACAGAGAGGAAGGGAGAGGGATAGAGAGTTAGAAATATCGATCCAGCTGCCTCCTGCACATCCCCTACTGGGGATGTGCCCGCAACCAAGGTACATGCCCTTGACCGGAATCGAACCTGGGACCTTTCAGTCCGCAGGCCGACGCTCTATCCACTGAACCAAAACTGTTAGGGCTATTTTATTAAATTTTATTTATTGATTTTAGAGAGAAGAAACAAGGCAGGGAGGGAGGGAGGGAGAGAGAGAGAGAGAGAGAGAGAGAGATAGAGAGATGAAGAAACATCCACTTGTTATTCCACTTATTTATGCATTCATTGGTTGAATCTTACATGTGCCCTGACCAAGGATGGAGCCCACAACCTTGACAAATCCGCATGATGCTCTAACCAACTGAGCTACCCGGCCAGGGCCCTTCTGTCTGTTAAAGTGTTAGTTTTTCTCCATTAGCCATTTAATCATACCTTGACTTTATAAATATAGACACAGAGATATAAACTTGATTTTAGGTGTGTCTGCAAAACAAGATGTGCATTTTTATAAGCATTCTACCAATGATAAAAGCAACTTTCATTATTTGGTCATTTTTAAAAGTTTTATTTTGAAGTATAGCAGAGTCATGATTCCATGCTCTAACTTGACAGCTAAATTCTGCCTGTCAAGAACCCTAAAAGAAGTTCTCTAGTTTCCTGGCAGCAGCCAGCCATCTTTAATACCCTATACATACCAATCTATTGCTACAGAACATAGCGGTTAAATTCCAGGATTAAATGAGTGATTACCCTGTAACTTCTGAAGGACCACTGTGAGACTCAGGGGACATCCCCAAGAGTCTGCCACAGACCATCCTGCTGATAAACCGCTGCCTTTGAACCCAACATGGCATCGGAACCTTCGGGCTTTACCCAAGTGGCATTTCCCAAAGTGTGTGCCACGGAACACTTGCTTCCAGAGATACTCTGAGAAGTGCTCTGAGAAGGCCCCTCAGAGCTGAGGAGCTTCTCGCTCAGTCCCCAGTCAAGGCTCTGAGGAGGCCTGGCGAGCTCTCCCACAGGGCTTCGTGCCTGCGTGTCCCTGTGGTAAAAAGGGGGCCCTTCTGAATGAAGCTTGGGTGCCCTTCCCACAAAACTGGGTCCATTTCATGCCTTCTTAAATTTTAGAGAAAGTAATGTTGCACTTTCAGTATCATACTTTCTTTCCAGTCTTTTTATCTTGTTAAAGGAATACCAACACCTTAATTAGAGCTTTTGAAATTATAACTAATTATCATTTTATTGGGGTAAAATTGTTGTATCACATTATATTAGTTTCAGGTGTACAGAGCATTACATTCTTTGCTTTAATCAGATTCAAAGGGTTATTTTTTAAAAGCATCCTGTGCCCACTCCTTTTCTTCCCCACATCTCTGCTCACCAATAACTGAGGACTCTTAGAGTGTAAGTTTAGCAGCTATGAGACAGCCAAACAGGGGGAAAATTGCCTTCTTCCATGTTGCTTGTTTCTGAATCTATGATGCACCTACCTTACTATTTAAAATTATATATCTTATATGTGCTATAGCATACCGTATCTAAGTAGATGTATAGAAGTGCATGATGGGACAAGGAAACTGATGTTTATTAAGTACTTCCTAAGTGGCAGGTATGAGAAGCAGGTTTTATATACCTCATCTCATTTAAGTTTCATAGTTCAACCTCACTAGGTCAGGAAGTATAATTCCCATTTTACAGATGAGTCCACTGAGGCAAAGAGAGGTGAAATAATATGCCCATGGTCTCAAGCAGCTAAAAACAAAGGATCTGGGATTTGAGCCCAGAAAACCTGCCTCCAAAATTAAAATATGTCCTTGTCTATGATGGCCTGCTTTATTTCATCATGACTGTTGTGTCACATATTTAAAATGGCTTCTACCTTTCATTTGCTTCCTGTGTTTAAGCAAAATATGAGATTGTGTTTACTTACATAATTTTTTTAAAAATATATTTTATTGATTTTTTACAGAGAGGAAGGGAGAGAGATAGAGAGTCAGAAACATCGATGAGAGAGAAACATCGATCAGCCGCCTCCTGCACATCCCCCACTGGGGATGTGCCCGCAACCCAGGTACATGCCCTTGACCAGAATCGAACCTGGGACCTTTCAGTCCGCAAGCCGACGCTCTATCCGCCGAGCCAAACCGGTTTTGGCGAACTTACATAATTTAACAATTATAATGCCTTACAGCTCTCACATCTATATGCATCGTTACACGTTTAGTTCACATTTCTACAGCAATTTAAAAGTATAGGATTCTTGATGTTTTTCTAAAGAGCAGGCAGACAGGTGTTTAGATTTTTGGTTCTATCATGTACATCTTTTACATTCTCAGCAACTAACCTAAACTCTATTATTCAAACTCTGCAGCACCCGCCGGGGACAGCCTGCTGGAGCTGGGGGAGGTTCCCGATGAAGACTGCCGGATTAACAGATACGGCCACTTCAGAGCCATCATCACAATTGTAGGTAAGACTAGCAGGTGAAGGGTGTTGGAGTCTACCTCAGGCCACCCACTCACTTCACTGACTCTGGCGGGTGCGGGTGGGGAGCAGGGCCACCCACTCTCTGTCCAAGGTGAGGCCGCGCATACACGAGCAAAGACTCTGCTGGTGTCTAGATTCCCACCTGCCTGCCCAGCCTTCCCACCACATCCCAGTGGAAATGAGCCTTCCGTGAGGCCCACATGCTGATGAGCCTGCCCAGGCCCTGAATCTCCGGCCCCGTGCATCCCGGAAACCTGAATGAATGAGCCTTGAAAGAAGGCCAATGACAAGTGCCCACAACTTCTGCTTTCTTCCCTAGTTGATTTCACAGCCACACTTCTTGTATGTAAGAAACGAGAGTGAACAGGCCACCACACACATTTGTGCATTTCAGGCACCCACAAGCACCCAGCAGAGAAGATAGGTGGGGTCTGCAGCCAGGCCATGCACCCTGGTCCTCGGGGTGGGGGTAAAACCCACGCTGTGTGCCCTGGGGCTGAGCCGCTCATGAGCAAAGCTGGCCAAGGCCTGCACCCTGGGCTGCATCCCCCTAGGGCAGCTGTGGGCAAACTACGGCCCACGGGCCGGATCCGGCCCGTTTGAAATGAATAAAACTATTGAAAAAAAAGACCGTACCGTTTTATGTAATGATGTTTACTTTGAATTTATATTAGTTCACACAAACACTCCATCCATGCTTTTGTTCCGGCCCTCCGGTCCAGTTTAAGAACCCATTGTGGCCCTCGAGTCAAAAAGTTTGCCCACCCCTGGTCTAGGGGCACCTTTTCCTGGAACGCCTGCCCAGAGCGGGTCCTACCTTCTAACACAGACACGGGATCCAGAAATGAAGAGCTAGGGTGGGCTCAAGAGCCATTCAGCTTGACTTTGAAAATGCTGCAGGGACATGTATGCGAGGCGATGGGGTCGATTCCCGGATCTGGGGGTGTGGTGTGTGAGAAGGCTGTCTCCGTTTGGTTTGGCCTCCTGATGTGTTAAGGAGTAGTTTGATTTGGGCTGGTTTCCACTGTATGTTGATGTGTTTTTCCATGGGGGCTTGTTTTGTTAGAGGGAATTCTAGAGGTGAACATCGTGGATACGGCAGAAGTCCTGATGCCCCTGCCACAGCCCGAGGACCCCTTGATGGATTTCCTCGTGACCTGCGAAGGGACGTGAGTACTTCGCCTCCCTCAGCGGGCGGGTCAAGTGAGGACCCCAGGCCTGAGCAGAGGCCTGACTCCAGTCTCCCCGACTAAGTGGATTCATATTTCTAGTTCATCAGTAAGTCAGGACAAGAAAGGGCCCTATGAGGCTTTCTCAAGGATGCGTTTGTTTTGCTAAAGTGGAGCCATGCTCATTACCTTTAACTGTTGATGAAGCTGAATAATAGTTACTGATTGAACAGTTACTATGTTCTTACCATTGTACATCTGTTCTCACACGATCCTGTGAGTCTCCTCATTTTACAGATAAGGCCACAGTAATTATAGAACTTGCCCTCATAGACAGTGGGTACCTGACAGCACAGTTTACAGGTCAAGGTCTGGCTCAGAAACCCACTCTTTTTTTCCCCCAATATGTTTTTATTGATTTTAGAGAGGGAGGAAGGGAGAGGGAGAGAGAGAGAAACATTGATATAAGAGAGAATCATGGATAGGCTGCCTCCTGCACGCCCCCTACTGGAGATCAAGCCTGCAACCCAGGCATGTGCCCTGACCTGTAATCAAACCTGCGTCCTTTTGGTGCATAGGACGATGCTCAACCAACTGAGCCACACTGGCCAGGGCAGAACCCCACTCTTAAGCTCCCCGAGGCTCCTCCAGAGTGGCAAGAGGCCAATGTGGAATAGCTGGGTCCTAGCATTAATTAACAGCAATGCCTGATAATCCTGTCTCTCTTTATAATTTACAAAGCTCCTCTAGTGCATTATATAATTTGGCTTCCTACGGTTTGATTATAACTATAGACTATAGACCAGCCGTGGGCAAACTACTGCCCGCGGGCCGGATCCGGCCCGTTTGAAATGAATAAAACTAAAAAAAAAAAAAAAGACCATACCCTTTTATGTAATGATGTTTACTTTGAATTTATATTAGTTCACACAAACACTCCATCCATGCTTTTGCTCCGGCCCTCCGGTCCAGTTTAAAAACCCATTGTAGCCCTCGAGTCAAAAAGTTTGCCCACCCCTGCTATAGACTATAGACTAACTATAGACTAACTAGATACTAGTGAATATATGTACTATATCAATTAATTGTTCATGAATTAACTGATTCACATACACATAAATCCAGTGATTAAAATGTATGTGTATGTTGCCCTAGCTGGCTTGGCTCAGTGGATAGAGTGTCAGCTTGCGGACTGAGGGGTCCCAGGTTCGATTCCAGCCAAGGGCATATGCCTGGGTTGCGGGCTCCATCCCCAGTAGGGGGTGTGCAGGAGGCAGCCGATCAATGATTCTCTCTCATCGTTAATGTTTCTATCTCTCTCTCCTCCCTTCCTCTCTGAAATCAATAAAGAAATATATTTTAAAAATAAATAAATAAAAATACATGCTATTTAAAAAAAAAGAAAATGTATGTGTATGTAAAGGTATAAATGAACAAGAGCGTGGAACAGTATAAAAATGGTAGCTAAGCCCTCACCGGTTTGGCTCAGTGGATAGAGCGTCGGCCTACCGACTGAAGGGTCCCAGGTTCGATTCCGGTCAAGGGCATGTACCTTGGTTGCGGGCACATCCCCAGTAGGAGGTGTGCAGGAGGCAGCTGATCGATGTTTCTCTCTCATTGATGTTTCTAACTCTCTATCCCTCTCCCTGCCTCTCTGTAAAAAATCAATAAAATATATATATTTTTAAAATGGTAGCTAGGAAGCTCTCCAGCTTGGTGACTGAGGGTTGACAGGAACTAGAGAAAAAGCCGACTGAAGAGTGAGGCTGTGGCAGAGGCCAGGGCATGCCTCCATCGCAGCCCATGCCCCCATGGGACCCAGCATCAGAGCCCTGTCTCTCCCTCCAGGAAGTGTACTCAGAAGTGAAACAGTGACCAAGACAGTCCTGCCTGGCCGGTAGCCTAGTGGTCACCAGGGCAGCTGTCAGACATCTCTAGTTCAAGTCCCAGCTCCACCTCTGACTGCTGCGTGACCTTGGGCCAATTATTTTCTGTCCTGGGTGCTTCGTCCCTTGCTGCACTGGGATAAAGTTACCTTCCTCATAAAGTCATTGAGAGGAATAGACAGGCCATGTCATATATCTAAAATGCAGCGCCTCACACAGTAAATATCGTCTACTCAGCTGTTGTCACTGCTGTTGCTGTGTTTTCCTCTGCAGGAAGCTAGGCAGGGCCGGCTCCAGCATTTAATAATGTATTTGCCTGAGACCTACGCCGCCTGCATCCTAGAGAGTCAGAGGGTAGAGGGAATGGCTTGGGCTTCACACAGGGTCCAGCAGCCCCTGCCTACCTTGGTGGCACATAATTTCTTCCTGTTCCATCCCTGGGCCTCACCTTCCGGACAATAAGGAGGAAACAGTAGCTCAATCCCAGGCTTGTTTAAGGATAAATTACGTGACAATTTGATATCACATGGTTTGAGGAAAAATAAGGTGGATTTCAATTTTATGGAAATGATTTTTCCTTTAAAGCTGTTTCATCCCTCTCTCCCCCTCTCGGTGCCGTGCACGCCCTCAGCATTCCCACCGAGGTCTGTACCATCGTTTCTGACCCCACCTGCCAGCTCGCCCAGGACACGGTCTGCAGCCCCGTGGAGGCGGCCATGGGCGACGCGTGCTTGCTGACCGTGAGACGGGCCTTCAGTGGCTCCGGGACCTACTGTGTGAACCTCACTCTGGGTGACGATGCGAGTCTGGCCCTCACGAGCACCCTCGTCTCTGTCCTGGGCAGACGTGAGTTCTGTGTTTTGGTTGTGGGAGCATTTCATAGTGTAGATAAAGGGCATCGCGTTTCATACTGAAGAGCTTTGTTATCAATGTTTAATTTTATTTCAACGCAAAGTTTATTGAACTCTTGTTAATGTGGGTTTGAGGACTGGCATTAAAATCCAACAGCAAATCTATTTAGGGAAGAGATGAGAGAGAGAGAGAGAGAGACAGAGTGAAATCATGGCCAAAGAAAGCTTTTGATGAAAAAAACTCAGCTCTGATCACGGAGCAGTAATCACAGGATCTGATCACTGAATGCTCGAATGGATTCCTATGCCAAGGGGGAGTGTGAACCAACATCAACAAATAACAGTGTTCTCCAGTTAAACCATGGCAAAGGGGAGGCTGGGATCAAGTTGTCATGAAAGCCGCTGGGCAAAGATATGAAGCCAAGAAGAGAAATAAGAAATCAAGTGGGGTGCTCGCTTCAGCAGCACATACACTAAAATTGGAATGACACAGAGAAGATTAGCATGGCCCCTTGAGTGTCGCTCTTCCACAAAATACCACGTGCGGGCGCACACGTACAGTGCGATTGAAACTTCGTGGCCCATGCGCAGAAGTCGGTATTTTGTGGAAGAGCCACACTCAGGGGCCAAAGAGCCGCATGTGCCGACCACTGCCCTAGGCTATGAAGCTTCCTCGGTGCCGGCAAACCACTGTTCTCTTATCTGGATTCAGTGCGAGATGCGTGTTCAATGCTTCTTGTAGTGAGTGATAACTTTAGGGGTGACCCGAGCCATCTGTCAGAATCCAAATTAAGGACGTCCAGGAGAGCTTTGAATCCAGTGGGGCTGTCCCTTGGTGACTCAGGTATCAAAGTCAGAATTCAGAAAAATAGATCATTGCTCAAAGGCAAATCCATAGACGCTCAGCTTTTACGCATTGATCCAATGAACACGCACGAAGCAGCTGCAATTCTTTCAACAGATTCTCAGTGAGCATCTACTCCGTGCCCAGCATGGCTCTAGGCACAGGCTATACGGTTCTAGGTCGAGTAGGGAATGAGACGAAGAAGACCCCTGCTTTAGTGAGCAGACACGGAGCACAAACAGATAAGAAGGCATTGTGATGAAATCAGAGCAAGGCAGGGGAGGGAGAGTGACTGGCATGGGAGAGAGGCGACAAATGCTGGCTTTTCAGATTGGGAGGTCGGGAGACTTCCTGCCAACCCAGCCGCTCCCACGTGGTGAGGGGCCTCCGCTGAACGGAGACCGGAATTTGAATCATGAGCAGCCGGGTGCAATCCTTGCAGGCCACCTGCAGGGTCAGGGGAACCACTCTAACGGATGATTTCAGAAGGTCCTACTGACTGCTGAATGCAGCAAGGGTCATTGGGGGTAAGAGATCTTCCCAGGGGAGAGGGCTGGTGGCTGGGACGGCAATGGTGGTGGCAGAGGAGATGGAGGGAAAATAGATCAACTCCAGTTATACTTTGGCGGTAGAGACAAGATTTGCTGGGTTCCTGGAGTACAGAGAAGACATAACCCTTGCTTCGTGGTTCTCACAATTTAATAGGAGAAAAAATGTGTGTAAGGAAGTAACTGCAACACAACGGGATTGAGGCAGAGGAAGAGAGGCGAGCAGTGACCAAGGAAGGGGCGACCGCCGCCTCATGAACGTCTGGAAGGCGCCTCAAAGGGGTGGACACTGGAGATGACCTGGGGAAGGACATTCCCCGCAGAGGGCGGGGGGATTTGAGGGTGTGGGGAGGATGGGCAGCTCCCAGGTTTCCAGCACAGCGGGTAGGTAGGTAGGTAGGTAGGTAGGGGACCATGAGGCCAGAGCCGTGGGCGGGAGGATCAGGGAGCCCTCCATCACATGGGCGCTGCTGGGTCCACTGAGACCTGAGCGGGTGTCTTCAGGACGTGACATCTCTCCCCTGAGCCCTTAACACAGTGTTCCAGACACGCTAACTCGTTCTCCAAATGGAAGATCAGCTGACCCGCAGGCCATGTATTATTTAATGGAAAAGATCGCCGAAAGCCAGAGGGAGCTGTGTATCTTCTGAGAGCTCCCTTTGTCATTTATTTAATTGCACGACAAGCTGCACGTCCTCCAGGTGGAAGCTGTCGCTAATCTGGTCTTTCTTCTGTTTTTAAGGCCCAGGCTCCCCCGGGAGAATGGCGAGTGGTGCCCTGGCCTCCGTGGGCTGCTTGGCCATATTTGTCGCTGTGATCGCCCTGGCGGTGTACAAGTAAGTTGCTGGTTCTAACACTTTCCATCACTGTGGTACATTGAAAATAAGTAGCAATGTGCTGCGCAAATGGGCCATTTCCCCCTTTTTGGCTTTTAACCATTTTGCGTGTAGGAGGAAAATCTTCCATTGAATGATGAATACCAAACTAGCCTGTTGATTTTGCTGCGGTTTGTTGTGTGTGTGTGTTTTATAATCCAAACAACGCTACCAGATGTCAGCCACTTAGCAAAATCGTGTCAGCTCAATATTTAACATGGAAGCTCAAATTGTAGTAAACAGGCACATGTCTTGCATGAAGAAGAGGAAATAAACTTATTTCCAAAAGACATCCGTGTCTTAGTAAAAGCCATAGATTAGGTAAAACGAAATGAACCCTTTTGTACTTGGGCGTGTAAAAGCTTGGGGGAAAGTAATATCTTCCAGGTGGGGATGTTTTAAAAATCTTTCTAACACATTGCTTTTCAGAAAACGCAAGGAATACAAACCGATAGAAAACGGTGCTGGGATCAACGGCAAAGGCCTGAACGTTTTCCTGGAGCACGCAAAGGTCAAGTTCTTCCCCGGCAGCCAGGAGAAAGACCCACTGCTCAAGAACCAGCCAGGAATTCTTTAAACCTTCAGCCCGATTTCTGACCAACAGCTCGCTCTTCAGTGCCGTGTGTGTGAGCTGTGCTAGCGTAGAGGACTATCAACTTTTTTTCCCTAAATGTTACTGTAAGATATATACTGTGGTTTAGGGAGGTGTAATTTTTTTTTATAGGTTAAATGACATTATAGAGAAGTGGAGAGACTTTATATGGCATGCAGCCTCGCCGTGTTATGGAACTGATGGAGTCGGTCAGCCGTGCTTTCTTTCATTATGATTTATGTTTCACTTATAATGTCTTAACATGATTAGTAGGATCGACATACTGTGTCCAAAGAGTAGGTGGAGAAGGTACTATTCATCAGAGTGACCAGGTTGCCTGGAAGGCGAGGCTGGACGCTTTCTAGCTTCCCATATACACACATGCGTACAATCAATGCACTGTACCCCTGTCCCTAAGCCCACGTTCCCAGGTAACTGACGCCTATTTCAATGAGCACGCATGAGCTCCCAACAGAACAGCAGGCTAAGCCTCTACTATGATGCAGATGCTTGTTACACTAAAATAATCATCATCATCATCATCATCATCTAATCAATGGGTGTGAATATTTTTGCGACAACCTGCTCTGCCCAACTGTGTAAAGAAATGGTATCCATTCGCTTATCCCATGGACAGTTAGCGCTTTCTGTATGTCAGGCATGTTGCTCCACAGATGGCCCAGCACTCGGTGTTGACGGTCTTGTGTGTGTGTGTGTGTCTGAGTTTCTATGCACTCCAGCGCATTTATTTGAAATTACATATTATGATTTTCCAAAGGAGACCCCTGGTTGTCCTACTACTTTCTCTATTTAAATGATATAGAAACTTGCCCTGGCCAGGTGGCTCAGTTGGTGGGAATATCGTTCCATATAACAAAAGGTGACAGGTATGATTCCCGGTCAGAGCACATACCCAGGTTTCGGGTTCAATCCCCAGTCGGGGCGAGTACAGGAGGCAACCGATCAATGTTTCTCTCTCATATCAATGTTTTTCTCTCTCTCTTTACCTTCCTCTCTCTCCAAAAATCAATGGAAACATATCCTCAGGTGAGGATTTAAAAAAAAAAGATACAGAAATTTGGTCAGTAAGGGTTTAACCTCCATTTGTAACTAAAACTATTTACCATATGTCAGACATGACATTTTTTCCCTCTCTTCCCTGGAAAATAAAGTATGAAAAGAGACAAGATCCTGGAATTGTAATTATTTTTTAATTTGTTGTTTGCCTTTTGATTTTATTTATAATTTTGGCACATAGAACGTTGTTTAATGTGGCCCATGGAGCAAGAGAATTTCATAAGCATTTTATACTTTTAAATGTATATATTTAAAATTTCACAGTGTGTGAAATTTCAATAAATTTAATATGTAAGTGTATGTAATCAGACCAATCTAAAAGAAGAGGTTTTCCATAAACAATTGTTCTGGACTCCTGAAACAGTCAGTATTATATTAAAAATGAAGGCAAGAGGCTAGTTCTAAATCCTAGATCAGCAAACTTCTTCTGAAAAGGGCCAGATAGTAAATACTGTAGGTTTTGTGAGTCATACAGCTTCTGTCGCAACTACTCAACTCTGCTACCACATACATAAATGAAAAACAAGTTCAAGCAAACACCTTCTTACAAAAGCAGGTGGGCCCTCGCCGGTTTGGCTCAGTGGATAGAGTGTTGGCCTGCGAACTGAAAGGTCCCGGGTTCGATTCCGGTCAAGGGCACATGCCTGGGTTGTGGGCTCAAACCCCAGTTCGGGGCTTGCAGGAGGCAGCCAATCAATGATTCTCTCTCATCATTGATGTTTCTATCTCTCTCTCCCTCTTCCTTCCTCTCTGAAATCAATAAAAATATATATTTTTTAAAAAGCAGGTAAGAAGTCAGATATGCCCCACGGCCACCATTTCTAGACTAAAAGAGACTAGAGAGACACAGCAACTGAAAGCAGCTTAGGAGTCTGGGTCAGAGTCTGCGTGGAAAGTCAAAAGGCTATGAAGTATATTCTTGGGACAACTAAGGGAAATTTAAGTGCATACATACTGGATGCCAGATGATCTTACGGAATTATTGTTAATTTTCTTAAGGAATGGTGAAGAATTTTACAAGGAGCTGGTGGAGATCAACATTTAGTCTTGTGCATTCACTTCCTAGATGGCCTAGATGCCAAAAATTAAGCTATTTGTTCTGAAACCATCTCCGAAGTATAAAGAAATTGCAGAACATGAATTGTGATATTTCTCCCCATTTATGTGTTGGCTGCAGGTCTCTGTTCTCAGCCATGGGCTACTCTGCCCCTTGGGAGTCATTGGTAATATTAGGAGGCATTTTTGGTTGTCACTACCAGGGTGAGGTGCTCCTGACATCTAGTTGGTAGAGGCTAGGAATGCTGCTAAACACCCTACAAACTACAGCACAGCACCCCACAACAAAGCACCCCATATGATCTGGCCAAAACGTTAGAAACCCTGTCATGGATTAGTTGAAGAAACCCTTGACCTGATGTAAAGACAGAAGACGTGGATTCAAGTCCGGCCCTGCCACTTAAAGGTGAGTAACCTGGGCAAGTTGTTTGACCTTTCTTGAGCCTCGGTCGTCTCATCTGTAAAATGGATATGTGGTCCCTCCTTGCTTATTTCACAGGGCTGCGACAGACCCCTCTGAGAGAATGGACGGGCATGAAAGGCCTCTGTATATGGCACTGTGGTATATACCACTATGTGAGGCCTGAGGACAGACAGTGGAAAGATGCTTTGTCATCTTTATGACGATTCGGAGGCCAGGACATTAGTACCTACACAGAAAAGTATTATCAGGTTGCAACAGAATCCCTTGGAGGTTAAAACACAGACGCCTGAGCCCCACCCCCAGAGTTTCTAGTTCAGTGTTTGGGGATGGGCCCCATAATTTGGATTTCTCACCAGTTCCCAGTGATGCTGGTAATGTTGCTCCCAACACAGAATTTTGACAACTATGGTCTTGAGATCCAAACTTTCCTTCTATCAACAGAGGGTAGCAGAGAGCAGCAAATATGCAGTCCATCACCAAGGACTAGTCAGAGGCTGGATGAAATTTTTATCAAGCCCCCCAATATTTAAATCTAACAAATAGCAGGAGAGAGAGCTGAAATCATGAATTATTTAGATTTATATTCTCTATGTGACCTTGGCAACTACTCATTTAACTTCTGCTGAGTGGCTATCTATAAAATGGGGGGGGGGGTGACGATTAATGTTTGCTGAGAATTAGAACTTCCCATGAAAATTGAAATGTGTAGGTAATAAATTATTCTGGGAATTTCTTATTCTTAGGACTTTTTATAAATGTCTGCTTTTTAAACACTTCTGACTCACTCATAAACATGATTGCCCTCATTGAATTTTCAATTGTTTAACAGTTTAGAGGCAGTACTCTCCCTCTCTCTTTTAAAGTTTACCAATAGACCATTAAGTAATCATACTTAGTGGCCTCTTTTTAAAAAATATTTTTTATTGGTTTCAGAGAGGAAGGGAGAGGGAGAGAGAGATAGAAACCTCAATGATGAGAGGTAATTATTGATTGGCTGCCTCCTGCATGCCCCTTGCTGGAGATCGAGCCCACAACCCAGGTCTGTGCCCCAACCGGGAATCAAACAGAGACCTCCTGGTTCATAGTTCAACCACTGAGCCACACCAGCCGGGCTAGGGGCAGTACTCTCAATGCATTCATTGCATCCGGAATGTACAATAATTCCAAAAGTTAGTGACAAGCTAAGGATAGATGAAAAGATAGTCATCCAGGGGTGACTACCTTCTGATGGGGCTCCTGGTTGGGGAAATATCCTTTAAGATTTTTTTTTAAACAATGGTCTCACAGCTGTTGGAACCCGTACCCTAAAAATTCAGAGATCAGTTCCCAGGACTCACCTCTTGCAGACTGATCTTCATCCTTCAACCATCCTGGACTGAGCATCAGTATGGCTCAAGCTCTGGTCTGGAGAGGACACAAGCAATGGACAAGAGAAAAGGACTCTGCTTGGAGCTTGGGTTCCAGATGTTAGTGCAGTGAGAGCACCAACCTCTGGCCTGCAGCCCCATCCTGGCTGACCCCACTGACCTCAGCTTCATCGGCAGAAGCAATTCCTCTGCTATTTATAACCGAACCGCCGTTCCTTCTGTCCTTGAAATTCTGGGATAAAATTTGCTTTGGAGAGCTTCCAGAGGCTTTGGGAGAATTTGGGTGCTTTAATGGTATTTTAGTATTAACCACTTTTAATTCTCTGTATAATTTTCCCATAGATATCATCATGTCACCTCACTAATCAAAATTTCTCTCATTTACAATGCAACTCTCACTGTAAATTGCATTGTACAGGTTTTAATGATGAAAATTAAATATTAAGACTAGCTTAGTGAGTCCTTAATTTTAAGGTGTTTATTAGAATAAATTTCTCTAGTATATTTTTTATATAAAAAAAGATTAACTGCTAATGAGAATGTGGCAGGAGGATTTTGTGGCTGTGGATAGTTTAAAATTTTTGTTTTTGGAATTAAGTAGAGGAGGTAGTTAGGACTTAAGCCAGGCATCTTCCCTTTAAGCACTGGAATCTCCTCATCTATAAAACGGAGGAAAGGAGAAGAAGAGGGAAACTAGACTGGAAGGACTCTAAAGTCTCTCTGACTTCTAATGCTTGTGCAAAATGGGGAGGATACTACCCGATTTCTTTACAGTGATGTAGGGAGGATTGTGTCCTAAATTCACAGTTGGCAGTACAGTGTATGGGCCAGATCTGACTCTCTGCCTGTTCTTCTACGCTCTATGAGCAAAAGTTGGCATATCTTTAATAATAAAAGCATAATATGCTAATTAGACCGAATGTCCTTCCGGACAAAGCCGGGGCTGCGAGGGAAGCCCAGGTCCCGGGTGCCAGAGGGAAGCCAGTGCTGGCAACCAGGGGAAGGAAGACCTACTCTTGCACAAATTTCATGCACTGGGCCTCTAGTCTATATACACTGAGTGGCCAGATTATTATGGCCACCCATCAGTACTTCATTGGGCCACCTTTTGCCTTCAATACTGCGACGATTCTTCTTGGCATTGACTCCATGAGATGTTGAAAGGTGATGCGAGGAATCTGACACCATGCCTGATGAATAACACTGTCCAGTTCTGTGAGATTTAATGGTTGTGGAACCAGCTGCCTGATGGCTCTTTTAACTTCGTCCCACAAATGCTCAATTGGATTGAGATCTGGTGATTGTGGGGGCCACCTAAGCAAGGTAAAGTCTCCCTCATGTTCTTGAAAGGACTCCTGCACAATACGAGCACCGTGGCATGGCGCATTGTCTTGTTGGAAGAAGCCATCTCCATTGGGAGGCGCCATCAACATGATAGGATGAAGTTGATCAGCAACGATACGGATACGTAGGTATGTTGTGCTATTCAGACGTCCCACACGAATTAAAGGGCCCAAATCATGCCAGGAAAACATACCCCAAACCATACCACTGCCCCCACCAGCTTAAAGGGTTGTATTCATGCATTTGGGGTGCATGCTTTCATGCTGTTTCTGCCAAATTCTCACTCTGCCATCTGCATGATGCAACTGGAAACGTGATTCATTGGACCACATGACTTTTTTCCAATGCTCGACTGTCCAATCCTTCTGTTCCTGTGCGAATTGGAGATGTTTTATCTTGGTAACTGCAGACAGCAAAGGTGTTCTAACAGGCCTTAGGCTTCCATATCCCATACGATGCAGTGTACGGCTAATTTGCCTACAAACATCAGGTGGTCATAATAATCTGGCCACTCAGTGTACATAAAAGGCTAAGCAACCATCCAACCGTCTGGCCAGTTGCTATGACATGCAATGACCACCAGGGAGCAGATGCTCAATTCAGGACTGCTGAGCTACAGTGACTTGGCAGCGGTGGTTCTTGGGTGACGCACCCCAGAACCAGAGAGGAGGGAGCCCGATTTCAGGGTGCATTACCCGAGAACTGCCCTCTCACAATCTGGGACCCCTTCAGGGGATGTCAGAGAGCTGGTTTCCCATGTTATTTCAGAACCCTAAAGAGAACAATGGGAGCAAAAAAAAGGAAGCAAAATCCCCAGTGTGGTCCAGTCAGAAATTACTTCTGGTATTTCACTGATGCACAAGAACAATGGGCAGAGCTGGCTTAAAACCTCCCACTGAAGAAGTTACAGGCACGGGGTGTGACTACCCACCATGACCTGCCCAGTTAGGAATTTACGATCAGATCACCCTGTGAGGTTGCTTTCCATAGAATCCTTTTTCTTCCACATTTTCAAAAATAATTTGAAGCAATTGTTAAATATTTGGGGGTAGTACCCACAGGTGCCTATATTAGTTTCTGTAGTTTTTAGTTTCCCCTAAATTAGTGCTTGGAGTTATTCCTTCAAAAGAAATTAAATAATGGATCAAGCACTTGGAGAACCTACTATGTGCTTGGCACTGTTCCAGGCATTTGGAATATTTGTCCTTCTCTGCTGGGCTCTTCCTCTCAGAAGTCACCAGCCCTAGAGTTCAGAGGCAGCATCTGGCTCCATGACGGCCACAGGCACGTCACTTTTCCTCCCGGATCTCTCAACTCTCAAATCCCATGATTTAATACTGTAACTGCACCTCGGCATTCCTTATGCTCACAGGGTGGACCCCACAGTGCAATCCATTGGCATAAACAAGTCCATCTGGAGAGTGTACATACCCTAAACGGCTGACCTACTAAAAACGTTCTCCAAAAGACCCGTTACACCTCCGCCCCCCACCCCAGCCCAGTCCAGTCCAGGATACAGACTTTCCTCATGGCATTTCCAATTTGCAAGGGAATCTTGATAATTTTTGGTAATGAGCGATGAGTAGAAAGTGATATGTCCTAATTCCAGTCTAATCAACAGCAGCAACGTCTGTTTATTCACTACCAGCTGTTTTAGGCGTTGTGGAGAGAACAGTTAAAAACAAAATGAAGCCCTTGCCGGTTTGGCTCAGTGGATAGAGGGTCGGCCTGTGAACTGAAAGGTCCCAGGTTCGATTCTGGTCAAGGGCACATGCCCGGGTTGTGGGCTCGAGTCCGTTCAACCGGCCGCAGCTGTCTCCCTCGGGCTTCAGACTCCGCCTACGGCCCCGCCTTCGGGCTCTGGCCCCGCCCACGCCCTGACGTCAAATTTCCAGGCCGCGCCGCATGGATCTGGCCAATCGGAGGCCGCAGAAGCTGCTGGGGGCTCCCTTAAGCCCCGCCCCGTGAGTCGACGCGCCGCGACAGCGATGGGGCCTGCAGGGTGCGCGGCTCGGCGGGTGTGGACGCTGCTGGGCCTCAGGGCCCTCTCCCCGGGCGCGGGGCCGGTGGCGGGCGCTGGGGCCCGGCTGCGGGCGCTGGCTCCGGGGCGGCTTCCCGCGGGACCAGCGCTTGGCCGGGTCTGCCTGACCCCCGACCGTGCGCGCGGCCTGCACGGCGGGCCCGGCCTGGAGGAGCGGACGGAGTGGGCAGCCGGCGCGGAGGAGGCCGCCGGCGAGGGGCGCCGGGAACCAGACGCCGCAGGTACGGGCGCGGGGGAGGGCGGCGGCCCCTTGCGGCCGCGGGAAGCGGGGCCCGGCCGTGGAGGCTCGGAGGAGCCCTGGGGGTCACACACGCCCACGGACCCCGAGCTGGAAGGGACTTGCGAGGCTGTTGGCGCCAACTTGGCCATTTCACGGCGAAGAAGCCGTGAGGCCCCGGACGACCCCAAACCCCCGGTGCCCTGGGCATCACAGCCTCGCCCCCTCGCCCGCCTCCACCCTCCTCCTGGGGTCCTGGGAAATGGCCTGGTCCGCTAGCGTGTCGGTGCGTGAGGTTCTGGGGAGGAGCCGGGCTGGGGCGGGGGCGTAAGAAGCGTCGTTGGAGACGGGCGCATGAAGGTCCCCTAACCGCTGGAGGCTTTTAGAAACGAGACACAGTCCGGGAGCGCATCTGCGAAAGCTGGTGGCCGGGCGGGGAGGTGGGGGGGCGGCACTACTGTTGCCCAGGCTAGTGTTGGGGAACTAGCCCGGGCCCTCGGCGGGCCGTGGTGGAACTTCAGGGAGTTATCAATTCCCTTGCTCCAGGGTAAGGAACGGAATATCTAAATCTCTGCAGGAAAGAAAAAAGAGAGATTTTCACAGATAACGGTTGTTCTATAACCCAAGTGGCTTTATAAGAAAAACTCGAGGGTTCAACAGAAGAGCCGTTTTAAAATGTTTAGCCCTCTCCTGGGTTCCCCGGCGAGGCCTGAGTTCCTTCATCTCAGACGAAGGCGGTGGGCCAGGTAACGCAGACAGCGAGAGCCCTTCCAGCCCACGATCTGGGTTCCGCGACCCTCGGTGTCCGGTGTTGGATTTCCACGCCCTGCGCTGTCACCCTCCCCCGCGCGCGCCTGTTCCCTCCCTCTCTGCGCCAGTTCTGTGCCTGAGGCTCATTGCTCCTTCCCTCCGGGACTAGTCACAGAAAGGCTCTCGAGGTTGGGGTGTGGCTCGCTCTGCACACGCAGTAGCAAAGGGTGTGTGGTGGCTCCGTGCGCCCTGAGCATCCTTCCTACAAAAGCCGGGCGGTGCTGGATGGAAGCCCTGCCCGGGTTCGGCGGGCGTCCGGGGGGCCTGGCCTGCCATGTCTTTGAAAGCATTTCGGACCTCAGTCCCGCCCAGCAGCAGCGGTTCCACTGTCAGGGGCCCGTGGCTCCGGGTGCACCCGGTGTTTGACGCCGACTGGGCCACCTGACACGAGCACAACTTTGTGCATTTCAGATCACACGGGGCCCAAGTTTGACATCGATATGTTGGTTTCGCTTCTGCGGCAAGAGAATGCAAGAGACATCTGCGTGATCCGGGTTCCGCCCGAAATGAGATACTCAGATTACTTTGTGATCGCGAGCGGAACTTCCACCCGACACTTGCATGCCATGGCCTACTACATCGTGAAAATGGTAGGTAGGACGCTGTCTTCTCCCTTAGGGACCGGGAACTGGGTGAAATGGAGTCAGTTTGTTAGGCGGAGGAGAAACACGTGAAAGTCAATCTGTCAATGAGATTATATAAGCCCACATTTTCAGAATTTGCGTGAGTGTTTTATGTTCTCTGATAGTGAAAATGATGGGGGTGGGTTAAAGGGGGGGAGGACCAATGTAGTACTGTCAACAATAAAGATTGTTTTAAAAAAGGAAGTTATGGGGACAAATATCCAACCCTAGTGAATCAGGGTATTTCTAATTCTTGTCTTTTAAAAAAATATTAAAAAATAACCTGGGACAGACTAGAGATAGTATATAACCCAGAGGGATTTCTAGAGCAGCACTGTCTGTTATGGTAGCCATTAGCCACATGTGGCTATTTAATTATAAATTAAAATTTAAAATTCAGTTCTTTATTTGTACTAAGCCAAATTTCAGGTGCTCAGTAGCCACATGTGACTAATGGCTACCATGTTGGGTAGTACAATAAAACATTTCCATAATTGCAAAAAGTTGTATAGGACAGGGCTGACCTAGAGTTAATTCAAATGTTTGAGCATGTCCTGTGTTCTCAAGCACTGTGCTGGGTATTGGGAAGGTAAAAATGAGGAAGATTTAGTCCTTACCCTCTGAAGTCACAGTTGAAGAAAGGGAAGGCAGTTCATTTTGCAGCTGTACCGAATATAAATCAGAATGAGGAAGAAAATGTACTTGGCAGCCTTTGCCTGATGCTGATACCACTTTACAGGGAAACATACCTCTCTCACCTTGTTGAAAATTGGACAATTAAGACCAAAAGGGATTGCCTAGAGAAAGGTGGTAAGATAAGAAGGGGGCTGGCCTTACCCGGTTTGGCTCAGTGGATAGAGCGTCGGCCTGCGGACTGAAAGGTCCCAGGTTCGATTCCGGCCAAGGGCATGTACCTTGGTTGCGGGCACATACCCAGTGGGGAGTGTGCAGGAGGCAGCTGATCGATGTTTCTCTCATCGATGTTTCTAATTCTCTCTCCCTCTCCCTTCCTCTCCGTGAAAAATCAATAAAATATATTTAAAAAAAAATGAAGGGGGCTAAAAACAGAGCCTTGGTCCCCGTACACATTAAACAATGACTTCCCGTTCTCCCTTCTCCCAGCCCCCGGCAACCACCATTCTGCTTTTTGTCTATAAATTTGACTACTCTAAGCACCTCATATGAGTGAAATAATACCCTATTTGTTGTTGGTTTTTTGTTTTTTTTGTGACTGGCTTATATCACTTAGCATAGTGTTTTCAAGGTTTGTCCATGTTGTAGCATGTGTCATGTTTTATTGTATGTACAACCAGATTTCATCTGTTCATCCAGTGATGGACATTTGCGTTGCTTCCCCCTTTGGGCTATTATGAATAATGCTGCTAAAAACGTGAGTGTAGAAATATCTGTTCATGTCCCAGCTTTTTAAAATTTTCATTTTTTAATTATAGTTGATATGTAATATATAAGTTTCAGGTATATAATATAGTGATTAGGTATTTATATACCTTAAGTAATGATCACTATAAGTCTAGCACCCTTCTGGCACCTTACATAATTATTACATTATTATTGACTATATTCCCTATGCTGTACTTTACATCCCTGTGACTAATTTTATAACTGGCAGATTGTATTTCTTAATTCCCTTCACCTTTTTTTGCCTATCTCCCCACCTCCATCACTTCTGGCAACCATCAGTTCTGTTTCTTTAATTTCTTGCATTTTTTATTGTTTTGGGAGGGGTGTCACCAAGTTAACTTTATTTTATTTAAATCATTTGTTATTTTTCAAATACAATTGATATATAGTATTGAAATGTGGAGTTTGGGGTGCAGACTTTTCTTCCCATGAGTTCTTGTCCTCATCAAGTTTGAAGAATAAACTCACAGACAAAAAGACTTCTTTAATAAAAAATGTAGAAGCTTATTGGAAGCAGATACAAACTCCATCTGGGCAGGGGTGTCCCCAAAGGGGACAGCATGGGGAGGGACCCCCAAAGGGGACACCATGGGGAGGGACCACCCCCCCATGGGAAAAGCCTGCTCTTTCTCTTTCTAATGGAAAAAAATTAAAATATTCTGCCTCGTGTCCCTTTGTCTCCAGTTTATGTATGCTGCAGTTCTTAGTTTGAATCTGACTTTTTCTTCTTTTTAATTGTTTTATTGCTTAAAGTATTACAAAGAGTATTACATATGTCTCCTTTTTCCCCCCGCCCTTGACAATCCCCTGGCCTCCCCTACCCCCCAGTGTCTTATGTCCATTGGTTATGCTTATATACATGCATACAAGTCCTTCGGTTGATGTCTTACCCACCCCACTCCTGCCCCCCAACCCTCCCCGGCCTTCCTGCTGTAGTTTGACAGTCTGTTCGAGGCTGCTCTGCCTCTGTATCTATTTTTGTTCATAAGTTTATAATGGTCTGTATTATCCATAAATGAGTGAGATCATGTGGTATTTTTCCCTCATTGACTGGTTTATTTCACTTAGCATAATGCTCTCCAGTTCCATCCATGCTGTTGCAAATGGCAAGAATTCCTTCTTTTTTACAGCAGCATAGTATTCCATCGTGTAGATGTGCCACAGTTTTCTAATCCATTCATCTACTGATGGGCACTTAGGCTGTTTCCAGATCTTAGCTATGGTGAATTGTGCTGCTATGAACATAGGGGTGCATATATCCTTTCTGATTGGTGTTTCTGTTTTCTTGGGATGAATCTGACCTTTTCTTATAGGTCCCTTTCCTTTATTTAGGACCCCTATGTTTTCCTTATTGGTCATTTTGCTACAGAGAATTAGTTTCAAAGCTCAAAGCCCACGTGGTGTCCCCCCCATTTTCTCTCCCCCTTATCTTGCTGGTTGGAGTCATTTTTGATTTATCTTACGGTTTTCTTCCAGTTGTGCTGGCAGAGAAAGCCTTATCTTATAGCTCTCCCAGCTACTCAGGTCAGGGCTACTTTTGGTCTAACTTATGGTCACTTTAATTGCTCAGGCCAGAGGTACCCCTGTCTGTCCTTGGTTTATGGCTGTTTTAATTGCTTAGGCCAGAAATATTTCTATCTGGGTGTGGCACTTTTCTATCCTCTGTAGAAGTAAGTAAGATAAGCATACCCTGGCGTCTTTACTAGTAAGTCTCCATCTATGCATTCCTCTCCCTTGGACCCTCCTCATTCTCTAAACCTCCCTAAACAAGCTACTAGCTAACCCTTTCAGTATTATATTAGTTTCAGGTGTACACCCCAGTGATTCACTATAACTTACTAAGTGATCATCCGGATAAATCTTGTACTCATCTGATAACATACATAGTTGTTAGAATATTACTGACTATTTCCTACTCTGTACTTTACTCCCATGACTAGTCTGTAACAACAAATTTGTTTTTCTTAATCCCTTCTCCTCTTTCACGCATCTCCCAACCCCCTCCCATCTGGCAACCATCAAAATGTTCTCTGTATCTATGAGTCTTTTTCTGTTTTGCTTGTTCGTTTATTTTGATTTTTAGATTTAATTGTTGATATATGTGTTTATTGCCATTTTATTGTTTATATTTTTTATCTTTTTTTTTCTTCTTTAACATTTCATGCAATACTAGTTTGTTGGTGATGAACTTCTTTAGCTTTTACTTGTCTGGGAAGCTCTTTATTTATCCTTCTATTCTAAATGATAGCTTTACTGGATGGAGTAATTTTGGTTGTAGGTCCTTGCTTTTCATTACTTTTCCATAGTGTAAATGTCCCACAGCTTTTTTATCCATTCATCTACTGATGGGCACTTGAGCTGTTTCCAAATCTTAGCTATCCTATATAATAAAGAGGTAATATGTAAATTAACCCTCAGGCCCTCACAAAATGGCTGCCTACATCCAGGCTGGCGGGGGTTAGTGAGGGATGACCAAATGACTGAACAAGCAGGCTGCTTGGGGAGACCAAGCCAGCAGGGGGGCAGTTGGGGGTGACCAGGCAGGCAGGCAGGTGAGCGATTAGGAGCCAGCCGTTCAGGATTGTGAGAGGGATGTCCGACTGCCGGTTTAGGCCCAATCCTGGATTGGAAAAGATGCAGGCTGTGCTGAGGGGACCCCACTGCCACCCTTCCCCCCCGCATGAATTTCGTGCACCAGGCCTCTAGTTGTAAATAATGCTGCTATGAACATGGGGGTATATATTCTTTCTGAAACTCCATACTGTTTTCCATAGTGGCTGCACCAGTCTGCATTCCCACCAGCAGTAAACTAGTGTTCCCTTTTCTCCACATCCTTGCCAGCACTATTGTTTGTTGATTTCTTTATGATAGCAATTCTGACAGGTGTGAGGTGTTATCTCGTGGTTTTAATTTGCATTTCTCTGATGATATGTGACTTTCAGCAGTTTTTCATATATCTCTTGGCCATTTACATGTCATTTTTGGAGAAATGTCTGTCGGGTCTTCTGCCCATTTTTAAATTGGATTGTCTTCCTTTTGTTAAGATATATGAGTACTTTATATATTTTGGATATTAACCCCTTATCAAATGTATCCTTTGCAAATATGTTCTTCCATACAGTAGATTTTCTTCTCATTTTGATGGTGGTTTCTTTTATTTTGTGCAGAAGCTTTTATTTTATTTTATTTTTTAAATAAATCTTTATTGTTCAGATTATTACAGATGTTCCTCTTCCCCGCCCCCCCCCCATAGCTCCCCTCCACCTGGTTCCCACCCCACCCCATGCCCTTACCCCCGCCACCTTTCTCATCCATAGGTGTAAGATTTTTGTCCAGTCTCTTCCTGTACCCCCCACACCCCCTTCCCCCCGAGAATTGTCAGTCCACTCCCTTTCTATGCCCCTGCTTCTATTGTATTCACCAGTTTATTCTGACTTAATTTTTAGATTCACTTGTTGATAGATATTTATTTGTTGTCACTTCGTTGCTCATAATTTTTATCTTTACCTTTTTCTTCTCCCTCTTCTTAAAGAATATCCTTCAGCATTTCATATAATCCTGGTTTGGTGGTGATGAATTCCTTTAGCTTTTTCTTGTCTGTGAAGCTCTTTATCTGACCTTCAGTTCTACATGATAGCTCTGCTGGGTAGAGTAATCTTGGTTGTAGGTTCTTGCTATTCATCACTTTGAATATTTCTTGCCACTCTCTTCTAGCCTGCATGGTTTCTGTTGAGAAATCAGCTGACAGTCGTATGGGTACTCCCTTGTAGGTAACTAACTGTTTTTCTCTTGCTGCTTTTAAGAGTCTCTCTTTGTCTTTAGCCCTTGGCATTTTAAGTATGACGTGTCTTGGTGTGGTCCTCTTTGGATTCCTCTTATTTGGGGTTCTCTTCGCTTCCTGGACTTGTAAGTCTATTTCTTTCATCAGGTAGGGGAAGTTTTCTGTCATTATTTTTTTTTTAATATATTTTATTGATTTTTTACAGAGAGGAAGGGAGAGGGATAGAGAGTTAGAAACATCGATCAGCTGCCTCCTGCACACCTCCCACCGGGGATGTGCCCGCAACCAAGGTACATGCCCTTGACCGGAACCGAACCCGGGACCCTTCAGCCTGTAGGCCGGCGCTCTATCCACTGAGCCAAACCAGTCAGGGCCTGTCATTATTTCTTCAAATAGGTTTTCAATATCTTGCTCTCTTCTTCTGGCACCCCTATAATTCGATGTTGGTACGTTTGAAGTTGTCCCAGAGGCTCTTTACACTATCTTCGTATATTTGGATTCTTTTTTCTTTTTGCTTTTTAGGATGGGTGTTTTTTGCTTTCTCGTATTTCAAATCTTTGACTTGATTCTTGGGATCCTTTAGTCTGCTGTTGGATCTCTGTATATTATTCTTAATTTCAGTCAGTGTATGCTTAATTTCTGACTGGTCCTTTTCCATTTTTTGGCATTCTCATTAAGATCTTTGAAGGTCTCACTAAGTTCCTCGGAGGTTTGTAGAAGATTCTTGAGTAACCTTATAACTGTGGTTCTGAACTCTATGTCCAGTAGTTTGCTTTCCTCCATTTCTTTCATTTGTGACATGTTTCTTTGTCTCCGCATTTTGGCTGACTGCGAGGACCCACTGTGTCTACAGTGGAAGAACTGCTGTGCTGGAGATACCCTTATGGCATAGGACTTGCTTCAGTGTGGCTTTGGTGCTCACTGAGTCTGCCTCTTGAGTGTGTTCCTTATGGATGTGAGGAGTTGAAATCTGGTATCTGACCACTGGGTACCCTGGCTCCTGGATCTCCAAGTCAACCACTATGTGAGTCCACCCAGCAGGAGCTACAGCTATATCAGCAGGTTTCTCCTCTTTGTTTGGGGTTTGGAAGTTTTGGAGCTCTCTGACCCAGCTGCAGTCTGTTAGGTTAAGGCTGCAAAAGGCCAGGCGGTTCCCTTGCCCTGCTTGGGTGGGGATGTAAATTGAGTGGGGCGGGTTCTCAGAGAATCACCAGGGCGGAGCAAGCAGCAATGGCTGTCATCAGCCATCTCCGCGACTCCTCGTGTCTCTGCGTCTCAGCGTCTCTGCGTCTCTGCGTCCCCGAGTCCTGCGCCCCCACAGTAACAATGATCCCTGCGAGCAGCTCTGTGAGAAAGCCACCCTCGCTTTCCAACCCACTGCAAGACAGTCCAATTTCTCCCCGTAGGTGTCTGGGTCCCCAGAATCTCGCCATAAATGAGTTCAGTGCATTCGAGAGCTTGTATCCCCTTCAAATTGAAAAAAACCGCGCACCCAGGTGCAGCCCGCCTTGTGAGCGCCTCTGTACCTCTGCTCTTGGCACCTCTGCACCTCCTACCAAGTCTCAAGGCACTTTTTTCTTTCCTTCAAGTTGTAGAACTTCCACTTGGCCAGCTTTCGCGTGGTTCTGGATGTTTTGTCTTTTAGTTGTAGTTTTAATGTGGTCAAGGGGGGCAGCACGTACAGGTTTATACCTTATGCCGCCATCTTGGTTCCAAACTCTGTTCCAGAAGCTTTTATTTTGATGTAGTCCCATTTGTTTATTTTCTCCTTAGTTTCCTTTGCCCTAGAAGATGTATCCATAAACATATTGCTACATGAGATTTTACTGCCTATATCAGCCGTGGGCAAACTACGGCCCCGCGGGCCGGATCCGGCCCGTTTGAAATGAATAAAACTATTGAAAAAAAAGACCGTACCCTTTTATGTAATGATGTTTACTTTGAATTTATATTAGTTCACACAAACACTCCATCCATGCTTTTGTTCCGGCCCTCCGGTCCAGTTTAAGAACCCATTGTGGCCCTCGAGTCAAAAAGTTTGCTCACCCCTGGCCTATGTTCTTTAAGTTTTTTAGGGTTTCATGCCTTACATTAAGTCTTTTATCCACCTTGAGTTTATTCTTGTGTGTGGTATAAGTTGGTGGTCTAGTTTCATCTTTTTGTATGTGTCTGTCCAGTTTTCCCAGCACCATTTGTTGAAGAGCCTGTCTTTACTCTATTGTATGTTCTTGCCTCCTTTGTCAACTATTAATTGACTGTAATGGTGTGGGTCAGTTTCTGGGGTCTCTGTTCTGATCCATTGGTCTATATGCCTATTCTTGTGCCAATACCAGGCTGTTTTGGTTATAATGGCTTTGTAATGTAGTTTGATATCTGGTATTGTGATCCCTCCCATTTCGTTCTTCTTTCTCGAGATTGCTGCAGTTATTCGGGTTCTTTTATGGTTCCATATAAATTTTTGGAGGATTTGTTCTAGCTCTGTGAAGTATGCCATTGTCCATGTCCTTTTTAAAAAAAATTTTATTGTTTAAGGTATTACAAATAGTGGTACATATGTCTTTTTTTTCCCCACTGACCCCCCCCCCCCAATCTCCCCTATCCCTGGACATTTGCCCTCGTCCCTCCACCCCCAGTGTCTTGCGTCTGTTGGTTGTGCTTATATGCATGCATGCAAGTCCTTCGGTTGATCTCTTACTCCCCCAACCCTCCCCTACCTTCCTGCTGTAGTTTGACAGTCTGTTCGATGCTTCTTTGCCTCTGTCTATTTTTGTTCCACAGTTTGTAATGTCCTTCCATAAATGAGTGAGATCATGTGGTATTTATATTTCACTGACTGGCTGTCCATGTCCTTTTTAATGCTGTTGAAGTAAGTTCTCATTAAGTTCATTAAGCATCCTTATAACCAGTGTTTTGAACTCTGCACCTATTAGATTGTTTGTTCCCATTTTGTTTAGTTCTTTTTCTGGATTTTAGCTCTCTTCTTTCATTTGGGTCATATTTCTTTGTTTCCTCATTTTGGCAGCCTCTCTGTGTTTGTTTCTATGGATTAGGTGGAGCTGCTGCATCTCCCGGGCTTGGTAGAGTAGCCTTAAATAGTAGGTGTTTTGTAGGATCCAGTGGCACAGCCTCCCTGATCACTCAAGATGTGCACTTAAAATACGCACCCTCATACCCCCAATGTGGGCTGTGTATACACTCCTCTTCTAGTTGAGCCTTGATTGCTGTTGATATGTCAATGGGAGGGATTTACCCCCAGGCCAATTGGCTATAAGGACTGTGCAACCATGGACCACAGACCACTGTGGAAGATCAGCTGTGCAGGGGCTCGTGCCACAGAGCAGGACTTAATTCAGCAGGGCTCTGATGTCTGCCGAGTTCACCCCTTGAGTGTGTTGCTTGTGGAGGTGGTTGGGTGGTGCTTTGATGTGGTCTGAAACTGTCCATTGGGTGCACTAGCTCTGGAGCCTTTTGGGAGGTGCAGGCCAAGGTCAGCTGCCACCTGTATTCTGCTGGGGGCCACCTGGTATGAGCTACAAAGCAATCTACAGATGGCTATGCTGGGTTTAGGTTGCCTAGGCAAGGCCAAGCTGTGAACCAAGGCTGATTGCTGCTAGTGCCAGGCCTGAACCCACTTGGTGAGAGGTATGGGGCACACTGTTGTGCGGGTGCTGATCCTATGGAACAGGAGTCATTTTAGTGGCATTTTGGTACCAGCTGAGGCCAGCCACTGGTTGTGTAGGGTCTGGAGCCTCTTGGGAGAGGGTATAATGTGAGCCAAAGCCAGCCATCACTTGTGACAGGTTGTGGCCACCTGGTAGGAACTACAGTGCAAGCCGAGGTGGTTGGTTGCCACTTGTGCTAGGGGTTTTGGGGAGACACTGCAGTGCAAGGCGAGGCAGCCACAACTTGTGCTGAGCTTAAGAATATTTGGAAGAGATTACAGTGTAAAGTGAGTGTGATTATGTACAGCTGAGCTCGAGGGTGTCTGGGAGAGATTGCAGTGCACATTGAGGCTCGCTGCTTGTGTGGAGGGCCTGGGGACTGTGGAAGAGAGACCAGCCAGGAGAACAGGTTGGGTGGGGCAGGGTCTCAGGGAAATGCCAAGGCCAGGTGAATGGAGAGAGACAGATTTTGCCAATTAGGTGGGAGGAGAACTCAACAAAGGAACAGTGGCACCTGCCAGGTCTTTTGTCCCTGAGAGAGTTTGCATGATCCCTGCCCCTCCAGCCCTTACTGTAAAGTTAGTCAATATAATGCCTCCCCAAATGACCCAGGTGCTGTCTCTCTGCACTGGAGCTTAGAGCAAGTGAGTTTGTGCATGAACTCTTTAAGAACAGTGTCATGGTCTCCCACTGTCCTTTGACTCTCAGATGTAATCCCTGCTGGTGTTCGAAGCCAGATGTTAGGGGACTCCTCTTACCATCATAGTTGACCCAGGCTGGGGAGCTCTATGTGGGGCTTGGACCCTTCTCTCATCTCAGGGGCAACCTGAGATGTTCCTCCATTTATTAATTACCACACTGTGGGTGTGGGACCTGCCTGCACCATGCCTCTGCCCCTCCTCTCCATCTTGATGTGGCTGCTGCTTTATATCCTTAGTTACAGGAATTCTGTTCAGCTAATCCTCAGGTGGTTCTCAGTCTGATGGTTCTATAATTTAACAATAATTTTGATTTGTTCATGGGAGTTCAGGATTTATCTACTCCACCATCTTGACTCCATCATGTCCCTGCTTTTAATATCAAAAGTGGAATTGCCAGATCATGGTAATTATATTTTTAATTTTTTGAGGAACCAGTAAACTCTTTTCCATAGTGGCTATACCACTTTACATTCCCACCAGCAGTTCACAAGGGTTTCAGTTTCTCCACATCTTTGCCAATACTTTTTATTTTCCGGCTTGTAAATAATAGTAATCCTAATGGATGTGAAATGGTATCTCATTGTGGTTTTAACCAAAAGAGAGATTAACCAAAGAATTTACATAAAGATTATTGTTGAGCATTTTTTCATGTGCTTATTGTCCATATGTATGTCTTTAGAGAAATGCCTGTTCAAGTCATGTGCCCCTGTTTTAATTCAGTTGGGCAATGTAGGAAGTTCTCTCTATATTCTGGATATTAATCTCATGTCAAATGAGATTTGCAATATTTTCTCCCATTCTGTAGGTTGCTGCCTTTTTACTCTGTTGATAGTGTCATTTAATGCACAAAAGTTTTTAATTTTGGTAAAGTCCAGTTTATCTATTTTCATTGTTGTTGCCTGTGGTGTCATATCCAAATCATTGCCAGATCCAGTGTCACAAAGCTTTTCCATTGTGTTTTCTTCTAAGAATTGTATAGTTTTAGGTCTTATATTTAGGTCTTTGATCCATTTTGGGGTAGTTTTTGTAGGTGGTGTAAGGTAAGGATCCAACTTCATTCACATGCATGTAGATATCTAGTTTTACCAGCACCATCTGTTGAAAAAACTGCCCTTTCCCTACCCTGGCCAGTGTTGTTCAGAGGTTAGAGCATCAGCCCACGCACCAAAGGGTTATGTGTTTAATTCCCAGTCAAGGGCAGGTACCTGGGTTGCAGGTTTGATCCCCGAGTGTGGGAGGCAACCAATCAATGTGTCTTTCTCACATCGATGTTACTCTCTCTGATATTGATGCTTCACTGTCTCTCACTGTCATTCTCTCTCTCTTCCTACCCTTCATCCCTCCCTTCCATTCTAAAAAAAGAAAAAATATATATGTAAAAAATATCATCTGGTGAGGATTAACCAAAAAACAAAAAACTGTTCTTTCCCCATTGAAGGGATTTGAAACCCTTGTTAAAAATCATTGGACATAAGAGCTGTCTTATTCCATTGTTCTATATGGCTACCTTGATGCTGTTTTGTTTTGTTTTTTAATTTCATTATTGATTTCAGAGAGAGAGAGAAATATTGATTTGTTGTTCCACTTATTTATGCGTTCATTGGTCCTTCTTGTATGTGCCCTAACCCAGGATAGTACCTGCAACCTTTAGCGTATGGGGATAACCCTCCAACCAATTGAGCTACCTGGCCAGGGCATGTAGTAAGTTTTGAAATCAGGAAGTTTGAGAACTCCAACTGTTTTCTTTCTTTTTCCTTCTTTCTTAACCATTTTAAGTCTTTCAATATATGAAATCAGGGTCTTTCCACTTAATTGGCATCTTTAATTTCTTTTAGCAACATTTTGTAATTTTCAGTGTACAAGTCTTTGGCTTTTATAGTTGTTTGTTTCTAAGTATTCTTTTGATTCTAGTGTAAATGGAATTTTCTTAACACTAGAAAGACTGAAATTTAGTATATACCTATATTGCCCAAAAGCAGTCAAAATGACTGCATTGTGAAAGAATAATATCGGAGCACTCTTCACTTATGTTCCTTAGCTTTTCCAATAACTCACTTCTATTCGACATTTCTTTCATGAATTTAGGGCGCAAAAGAAATAAAATAAACAACTTATTAGAACAAGTATCACTGCATAAAGATTCGAATAACAAGTACTAGTTTAGCTTATTGAGCAACTGCAACTTATCAAGTATCGACAATTTATCATGTACTTGTATGTCATCATGTGACGGTAATCGAAAAAAAATGAAAACTGTTATTTCAATACAGAGCCGAACTGTTATTACTCAATTCAATAATAAGAATCATTTGATTATTTAAAATTTCCCAAGCAGTCAAAATGTCTGCTTTTGGGCAATATGGGTATAACACATATATATATAACGGAAATGAAGGAGGGGGGAGGTAACTACAATTATTAATAAACGCATTTATATGTCGTACAAAAAGTCACAAAATTCTAAGACATTGTGTCCTTATATACATAATTGTTTTTCTAATTGAAATTAAAAAGCAGTCAAAATTACTTCCTTGGGCAATCTAGTGTTAATTTCCTTTTCAGGTTTCTCATTGTTAGTGTATAGAAATGCAACTGATTTTTGTGTGTTGATTTTGTATCCTACAATGTTGCTGAATTCATTTACTAATTCTAATGGTTCTCTTCTTCTTGCTTTATTCTTTAAGGTTTTCTACATATAAAATCATGTCTCTGAAAATAGATAACTTTATTTCTTCCTTTCTAATTTGGTTATCTTGCTTTATTTTTTCTTGCTCTAATCATCTGGCTAGAATACCAATACTGTGTTGAATATGAGTGAAAGTGGACATTCTTGTCTTGTTTCTAATCTTAGAGGAAAAATCTGGTCTTTCACCATTGAGTATGATAATAGCTGTGGGCTTTTATTATCATGAGATAGTTTCTTGTTGAGTGTATCATGAAAGGATGCTGAATTTTGTCAAGTGCTTTTTTTTGGCATAAATTTGTGATGGTCCTATGGTTTTGTCCTTCATTTTACTTATGTGGTTTATTACATTGATTTTCGTGTGGAACCATCTTTTCATTCCAGGAGTAAACCCCACTTGGTTGTGTATATATTTTTCAATGTGTTATTGAATTGATTTGTTGGTATTTTGCTAAGGATTTTTGCATCATTGTTCATCAAGGATTCTGACCTATAGTTTTCTAATAGTCTTTGTCTGGCTTTGATGTCAGGGTAATGCTAATCTCATTAAGTGTATTAGGAAGTGCTCCCTTTTCTTAAATTTTGTTGGGAGAGTTTGAGAAGAATTGGTGTTGGCTTTTTAAAAAAATAGTTGGTAGAACTCACCAGTGAAGCTTTCTGGTCCAGGGCTTTTCTTTGTTAAGAACCCAACCACCACCACCCCCCCCCCCCCCGCCCACCCTTTGTTCATAAGCTGATAAGCAAAATAGATCCAGAAACATAGCAGCATGGAACAGACTATCGAATCTCAAAGAGAAGGGGGTGGTGGGCGAGCGGGAAGAGATTAACCAAAGAATTTATATGCATACTAGAGGCCCAGTGCATGAAATTCATGCATGGGTAGGGTCCCTAGGCCTGCCCGGCCATTAGGACTGATCGGGGGCCTTCTGGCTGCCGGTCAGGGCCTCTCTTCCCCAGCTGCCGGCTGGGGCTTCCCTTTGTTCTGCGCCCCCTGGTGCTCAGCGCATATCATAGCAAGCGATTGGTCTCCCAGTCAAACTCCCGCAGGGACTTTGCATATTAGGCTTTTAGAGAGAGCTATGCATATCCCATGGACACAGACAATAGTGTGGTGAAGGCCTAGGGCAGGGGGTGGGTGAAGGCTATAAGGAGTCAATGGGGGAAAACGGGAGACATCTGTAATACTTTCAACAATAATGATTTTTAAAAGTTGAGATAGACTTGTTTTGAGAGGTTTTTGATTATTGATTCTGTCCTGTTACTATTACTGAATAGGTCTATTCAGACTTTCTATTTCTTCATAATTCAATCTTGGTAGGTTTTGTTTCTAGGAATGTGTTCATTTCATGGAGGTTATCCAATTTGTTGGTGTACAATAATTCATAGTAGTCTTCCTTCTCTAAAATTGATAGTAATGTCCCCTGAATTGTTTCTGATTTTAGTTATTTGGGTCTTCTATTTTTTTCTATCAATCCACCCAAAGATTTGCCAACTTTATTGATCTTTTTAAAAAACAAATCTTGGTTTCATTTTATTCTCTCTGATCATTGTTTCCTTCTTTCTGCTAGCTTTGTTTTTCATTTCTTAGTTCTTGTAAGTTTTTGATTTGGGGACTTTTCTCATAAGCATTTATAGCTATAAGTTTCCCTCGACACTGTTTCATTGCATCCCATAAGTTTTGAAATGTTATGTTTTAATTTGTCTCAGCGTATTTTCTCATTTCCCTTGTGATTTGTTCTCTAACCCATTGGTTTCTTAAAGTGTTAATTTCCACATATTTATGGATATTTTTAGTTTTCATTCTGTTGATTTCTAGTTTCTTTTCATTGTGACCAGAAAATATACTTTATTTCAATTTTTTAAAAAACTTATTAAGACTTGCACGGTTGGTGTGACTCAGTGGTTAAGCATCCATCCATAAACCAAAAGGTTCAATTCCTGGTCAGGGCATATGCCCAGGTTGCAGGCTCGATCCTCAGCAGGGCGGGTGAGAAGGTTGCAGAGGATTGATGTTTCTGTCCCTCTCTCTTCCTGTCTCTAAAAATCAATTTTAAAAATTTGTTAAGAGTTGTTTTGTGGTCTGGAAAATGTTTCATGTACATTTATTTATTTTTTTTTTTAATTAAATCTTTATTGTTCAGATTATTACATTTGTTCCTCTTTTTTCCCCCCCCATAACTCCCCTCCTCCCAGTTCCCGCCCCACCCTCCGCCCTCACTCCCCACCCACTGTCCTCATCCATAGGTGCACGATTTTTGTCCAGTCTCTTCCCACATTTCCCACACCCCTTTCCCCCCCCCCCCCAAGAATAGTCAGTCCATTCCCTTTCTATGTCCCTGATTCTATTATAATCAACAGTTCATTCTGTTCATCAGATTATTTATTCACTTGATTCTTAGATTCACTTGTTGATAGATGCATATTTGTTGTTCATAATTTGTATCTTTACCTTTTTCTTCCTCTTCCTCTTCTTAAAGGATACCTTTCAGCATTTCATATAATCCTGGTTTGGTGGTGATGAACTCCTTTAGCTTTTCCTTATCTGTGAAGCTCTTTATCTGACCTTCAATTCTGAATGATAGCTTTGCTGGATAAAGTAATCTTGGTTGTAGGTTCTTGGTATTCATCACTTTGAATATTTCTTGCCACTCCCTTCTGGCCTGCAAAGTTTCTGTTGAGAAATCAGCTGACAGTCGTATGGGTATTCCCTTGTAGATAACTGAGTTTCTTTCTCTTGCTGTTTTTAAGATTCTCTCTTTATCTTTTGCTCTTGGCATTTTAATTATGATGTGTCTTGGTGTGGTCCTCTTTGGATTCCTTTTGTTTGGGGTTCGCCGCGCTTCTTGGACCTGTAAGTCCATTTCTTTCACCAGGTGGGGGAAGTTTTCTGTCATTATTTCTTCAAATAGGTTTTCAATATCTTGCTCTCTCTCATCTTCTGGCACCCCTATAATTCTGATGTTGGTACGCTTGAAGCTGTCCCAGAGGCTCCTTACACTATCCTCGCATTTTTGGATTCTTTTTTCATTTTGCTTTTCCCGTTGGATGTTTTTTGCTTCCTCGCATTTCAAATCATTGACTTGATTCTTGCGCGCCTCTGGTCTGCTGTCGGGCGTCTGCATAATATTCGTTATTTCAGTCCGTGTGTGCTTAATTTCTAGTTGGTTCCCCAATATAAGATCGAGGGTCTTATTAGTTTTCGTGTAAATCTCATTAAGTTTATCGGCAGCTTCTAAACAGTTCTTGAGAGACCTTAAAAGTGTGGTTCTGAACTCTATTTCTTCCATTGACAATTTTGTCCTGTTTCTTTGTCTCCGCATTTTGTTATGCTTCCTTGGTGCACCCCCTAGTGGTCTTTGTTCGCAGTCTTATAGATAAATCTTGATTGTTGTAGCTAATTCCAGGGAGGGTTTGACCTCCAGGCCAAGTGGCTATGAGAATCAGCTGTGTCAGCAGTGAGAGAACTTCTGTCCTCTAGGGAGGTGCTAATCTAGCCTTTGCCTGAGGCTATCTGGCAAATGCCTCTGTGCAGGGCTTGGGCGGGGCGGGTCGCACAGGATCAACAGGGTGGGCCGGAGAGAGCAGTTATGGCGGCTCTCAGTCCTGTCCCCAGGGGCTCTGCCTCTCTGAGTCCCAGCACCCGCTGCAAAGCTGGGAGAGAAAGCTGCACTCGCTCTGACCGAAGCCAGACAGTCCCGCTTCTCCCGTTTGAGTCTGGGTCCCTAAAGACTCGCCCGGATCTGGAGCTCAGAGTCCGCGACTCCCTCCCGATTGAAAACGCCAACCGCGCCCTCCGCCGCCAGCCCGCTCCGCGCACTCCGCACCTCAGAATTTGACTTCAGCACTGCGCCTCCTCTGAGTGTCCGTATGCGTTTCTCTTTCCTCCTAGTTGTAGGACTTCCACTCAGCCAGCGTTCTTGTGGTTCTGGGCGATGTCCCTTCCGTGTTTTAGTTTCACTTTTGAAGTAGTTGTTCAAAGCAGCAAACTCCGGCGTTAACCTATGCCGCCATCTTGGTTCTCCTGGATCTGTTTCATGTACATTTAAAAAGAGTATGTATTCTGCTGTTGTTGGGCGCAGTGTTCTATTTAATGTCTGTTAAGTCCGATTGTTTTGCAGTGTTAAGTCTTTTATTCTTCATTGATATTTTGTCTGGTTGTTCTGTCCATTATTGAAAATGGGGTAGTGAGTCTCCTATATTACTGTTGCCATCTATTTTTTCCTTCAATCCTATCTGTTTTGTGTGTCTAGGAGCTCAGACTTTGATACATATGTTTATAGTTCTGTCATCTTGTTTAGTTGCCCCTTTTATCATTAATGTCCTTCTTTGTGACATTAATATATCTGTTGGGAATAGATGTGGGCATGATGAAAGTCCCATTAACATTGCCTCCCCTGAGAATGAAGGGAAGCTGGGATGGACAGACAGGATGATGTAGGTGAGGACCAGATATTGAATGAACTTAGGACTCTGTGCACCAGAGACACTGTGGTGAATGTGTAGGGTGGCCCTATCAGAAGGGTTTGGGGCAGGGGTGTTCAGTAGAGAGGTATAGAAACTGGGAAGGACTTAGGTGTGTGGGGGGGTGGGCTAGTTTTCCTAAGTTATTAATTATGGGGCAAATAGGAATGAGTAAGCTAGGTTCCAAGTTAAGACCAAGAAAAACTACCACCAGAACCTCAGTAAGATTTCCCCCACCCCGTCTCCCTTTAATATACGATCTCTCCTTTTCCAGTACAAATTCCTAAAAAGTAAAAATGAGCCTCATGTGAAAATTGAAGGGAAGGACACTGATGACTGGCTCTGTGTGGACTTTGGTAAGTTATTTTGATGCATTGAACTATTTTCAGTTGCAGAAGGATTGAGATCAAATTGCTGTTTTCCATATAAAATTTTTGAAATGTTTTCATTGTAACCCAGGTGATCTTATTCACATGTGAAAAGCTTACCTAACCTGGTATGTATGGAATGAGTCAAAGAGGTGAAAGATGATAGAGAACAGGATGGGTAACATGGTAGAGATGGTACAGATCCCTTAGTGGTGCTAGAAGGCTTGGGGTACATATAACCTTGGCCTTAAATATCTTGGCTGAGGTGAAGGGCACTCCAGACATAGGACTGGAATTTGAAAAGACCTACCAAATCTGGGTATTAATATATACAATAGTAACTGTCAAGAACTGTGAGGAGTCTGAGATTTTATCTTACTTATAAGCTAACAGGTTAGTTGGCCAGTATCTGGATATTGGTAAAAGATTAAAGGCTACTCCAGGGTGAGAGATGGACTCATAACAGCAGTAGCCAACAGCAGCACTTTTGGAGCAGGTTCCTTAAGCCCCAGCTTCTATAGAGCAACATGGGGCCTGTACACATAGTTCTAAGAGAGGAACTGGGTATTTACATAGTTTATGATGGGCAGGAAGCAGGTCTGCTTTTGCTCTGGTGGAAGACACTTTTTCTGGCAAGGCTGTAAGTCAGGGTTTCTCAGCTTTGTCACTTAACGTTTTGGACCAGGTAATTTTAGTAGGAGTGGGTAGGAATATCTTGTGCATTGTAGGATGTTTAGCAGTATCCCTCTCCCTCTCCCCCATCCATTGTACAAATAAAAAATGTCCTTGAGCCCTAACCAGTTTGGTTCAGTGGATAGAGCATCAGCCTGCGGACTGAAGAGTCCCAGGTTTGATTCCAGTCAAGGGCATGTACCTTGGTTGCGGGCACATCCCCAGTGGGGTGTGTGCAGGAGGCAGCTGATCGATGTTTCTAACTCTCTATCCCTCTCCCTTCCTCTCTGTAAAAAAATCAATAAAATACACATTTTTTAAAAAAATGTCCTTGATTGAGAACCACTGGTGTAAGCAAAGCTGCCCTTTGCTCCAGAAAGAGAGTATCTCAAAAAAGATAGCCCAGCCCTGACTGCTTTGGCTCAGTTTGATAGAGCATCAGCCTGTGGACTGAAAAGGGTCCCAGGTTCGATTCCAGTCAAGGGCATGTACCTTGGTTGCAGGCACATCCCCAGTGGGGGGTGTGCTGGAGGCAGCTGATCGATGTTTCTCATCGATGTTCTAACTCTCTATCCCTTTCCCTTCCTCTCTGTAAAAAATAAAGCCCAGAACAAAACACATTTGGAGAATTCTCAAGAGAAAGCTGACTGGCTAGTGGATACAGTTAACTTGTATATATTGGCATCATGTACCACCTCTGTGATGCACTGAGACAAAAACACAGCATTTCGGTGGTATTTTGCTGGATGGGGCCCATAGTTTTCTAACAAGTTTTCAGATGGTGCTCTTCTGTGGTCCACACTTTTGAGAACTATTATTTGCGTTCCTATATTTATACTGTAATGAACTATTAAACGGTTGTGAGATCACAAGCATAACAGCAAACAAACTGCTTCTTTGTCACTCTTACCTGTCCTTGATAGGCAGCATGGTGATTCATTTGATGCTTCCAGAGACCAGAGAAATGTATGAACTGGAGAAGTTATGGACCCTGCGTTCTTATGATGACCAGTTAGCTCAGATCGCACCTGAGACATTACCTGAAGACTTCATTCTTGGAATAGAAGATGACCCTTCTTCCCTGACTCCAATGGAGTTCAAATGTGAATAAAATACTGGTTTCCTCATTTCAGACTGAGTCGCTTCTCAAAAATATAGCTCCTAACCCCCACCTAATTGGGTAAGTTATTATCAAAACAAGTCTTATCTGACTGTGGACATCATGCTAACTGACACCAGGATGTGGAGACTGCAGGTAAAGGAGCTTCAACTACAGTTTTAATGTTGTCTTTGTTCCTGAGATCCCAGGAGGATTTCCTGGAGTTATCACTGGTCCCCATGTTTCACTTGAACGCTCTACTCAGATTTTTAATTAATTTTGCTTAAGTGTAAGTATTACTAGGTAGAGTGGAATAGATAACAATTTTAAAAATAAAGCAGAAACACATAACTAGCCCTATAATTCTTAGTTCATTTGCAAACAGTATTATCAAGGTTCACATTAAGTACCATGCAATAAAGAAAATAACTAATAGATATTGGTGCTTTAACTTGAGAATGACATAGCATTACTAAAAATCTGTTTAAATTTATAACTTACATTCATACTTATTTGAAAAATCAAAAATAAAAACATACTACACATCAAGCTGCACCTAATGATGAAAAACTTTATTCTGCATCAAGGTGTCTGGAAAATGAAGCTGCATTTGGGCACATTACAAATGAGGAATGATCCATATGCGGTGAGTACAAACTCAGTTACAGAATTATTTTCTAGCTATTACCAGATACTCCATTACCAATGCTTAATTGAAAGTAAAACATGATTTGCCACACTAAAAGGCTAGAAGTGAAATATGACAGAATTTAAACCAGCAGATATAAATGCAGCACCTATCTGTATTTTTAAAAAAACAACTCATCAAATATTGGCAAAATCAAATACTGAGGAAGAGTTCTGGCCATAAGCACATCTCACCTAAAAACCAACCCAAAAGCCAGTCCATGATTATTTTTTAAGCAATTCGCTGTTGGGGGTTGGGGGGGATTATGAATGCTAGATGAATTCAGTGACAAAAAGGGCACTTTTTGGCTAACACTACAAAATAAACTGGTTTTCTGAAAACATTTCAAGTCATTTCCAAAATGTCTGATACACTGATCATCGGAAAAACTTACCTAGTCTGTAGAAATTCATTTTGAAATACAAATGAGGCAAAATGATTTTTTAAAGGCAATTATATATGTCCTTCAGATCCATGTAATATGACGACTGTGATCCTTTTATGAACAAAAAGCAACACAAACAATTCTGAGAGCAGTGTGGCCTTGGAGACCACCCACACCCACATCATTGTACATACTGGGCTTTACCATCAAGTTACAGAATGGGCAAATGAGTTCAGGTCAAAAGTTTTATCACAGTCATTCGAATTATATTCCAAAAATTGTTTTCTTACAATAACTGGTTGCACAGAATACAGAAATTCTGCTGTATGTAATGTAATATTTTAGGTGGCCTTTCCTTTTTTATCATTGTTTAAAAATCTTCAAAACAGCTTAGTGAGGCTCATGGCAATGCCTGGCACATGCAGATATAGCTTTTTATGGCCTTTAAACACTCACACCATCTGACTGCCCCATTGGTCTTTGCAATCAACTCTTTTGGGGTCTGCTCAAAGGGTAAACCAACTGCTCTGAGGTGGATTGGCAAACTAAGCATCCTGTAAGACAAGCTGGGGCTTGCTTTTTGCCAATCAGTTTCAAGTCCACAGGGGCTGCATATCTCCACTGATGCACTTTCTTTAGGTAGTGATAGTCAGAAGCACAAAGCAATTATGCACTCAATCACTTAGCCAAACAAAAACATTGACATCTCCTGAAGCCATTTAAACTAGCCATTCCAAAACTTCCTGTGACCACTTTGCTCTGTTAGTACCATCAAAAACTTTCCCTACCATAAACAAAAAAAATAAATGGTATTGCTGCTCTCCAAATATAGGCACTGCTCCGTGTCACTGGACATTTATTGGATTTTCCAACTAAAAACTGTCAAAAAGCCTCAAAAACCTGAAATTAATTTTCCAGCTTTACTGTCACCAGCCTGAAGTAAAAAAATTTTTTTTCACTTATTTGCCTGTTAGCTAATTAAATTTTATTTTTTAAAAAACAGTTGGACTTTTATCTTTATAAAGTATATAAAAATTTCAAAAAAAAAAACCCCCACAAAATTTGCTTTCATTGCATTACTGAATACCTGAGGTAGTTGAGTAAAAATGCACATTTAATACCCCTGCCAACACCATTCAGCACTTCCCTTACGTTATTCATGTTAGTGTTAGATAAAAATAAAACAAGTTTTTCTACGTTGATACCTTAACATTTTAAGTTCCTATAATAATTCTATTCTCACTTAGGAGCAATCTATTTTTATTTGATGAATTTAGTGAGTGCATTGTTAAGCCAATTTCTTGCATAAATGGAAAATGTTAAGAAAAATTAGAAAATTTTTACACTGAAAATACAACAAAAGGGAAGTGCAGAGCTCCTCTTTTCCTCCCTCCCCCTTAATTTTTTTTTATCTTTTTAAAGCTGGGTGTCATACATTTCAGAGAGCATAAAGTATACATTCTCACAGAGACAGGAGTTCGAAAGTTGCCTGGTCCTCAGAAACAACTGGCTAGGTAAAAACTTGTGCATGTGATTCTGGATGGGGGGTCAGCCCGTCTGTTGGTTAAGCAATCTGTCTTTGGTTTGGCATCTGCCTCTGTGGTGGGCTGTTTCCTGAGCCTTTACTTCCGTCTTGACTGAGGTGGTCCACTTTGCAGAGCTCTCTGCTGTTGGTGCTGCTTTACCTGAGTCAGAATTTCCTGAATTTTTCTCTGGGCAACCTACAGAAGGAGAGAGTTTTGAAATTTCCAACTGATGAACAGTTACTCAAAGTTGGTTTACTTTCCCATTTCAAAAAACTTCAAACAGAAGTTTATTTGAAGATTAATTATCCATACTAATTAGTTTGCTAGTAGTCTCTGAAGTCACCTGCTAAAAGAAGAATTAAGTGTTTGGCACTAGAATCAATGGGCCCACCTGGAGGCATAGACACGGGTGTGACGGAGAGCTCAGTTTCTGGGGAAGGGGCCATGTCCATCTGTGAGGGTGGCAAAGAGATGGATGAGGAAGATAAGGCATTCCAGGAGAAGCATAAAAAGAAACTCAGGATAGAAGTGTTTCCTGGCCATTAGTGGAATTAAATCTGGCAAAACGTGAGCTGGTCCTTGAGCCTGAGGCAATTCCATTTATTTTAACATCCGAATTCCCTGTTATAACATCTCTTGCCACCTATAAGCTAGAATGAAGTGTTTTGTTAATAGTAATAATGCAGTGGCTCATCTCTTTAGTTCTTCTCGGCCATTTTTAACTTAGCTATGAGATCACAGTAGACCCAGCCTGGAGTCCTATCAAAGTGTGTTCTTCAGTCTTTTTTCTATCCCGAATTCTGTACCCCCTGGAATTAAACCAACTCATTTGAAAACATAAATCAATTAAAAAAAATTTTTTTTAAGTGTTTGGTACCCACAGGAAAATTGTTTCCATTTGGGAAAAAAGCATTAGAGCTTGCTTATCACATCAGAGCCCACTTGCCTGGCAAGCATAGAAGTGACCAGTTATTTTGACCACCACTTGATCATTCTCATCAGGCGTCTGGTCACGAGGGACAACAACTTCTGCACTAGATAAATTCTGGAGCTCATTCACCTGAAAAAGATAAATACAAATCATGTTAAGTTTTGTTTTGTTTTTGTTACCATTTCCTGAGCACTTACTATGCCAAACACTAGCTATGGCTTTACAAATTTCACTGAATCCAGTAATGTTTCTGTACAGTTAGTAGTATTGTCCCCATTGCAAGATGATGAAAACTAAGGCTTAAGGAAAGAAACTGATTTGCCCAAAGTTACACAAGTGAACGACAGAACCAAATTCAAACCCTGAGAGTCTGCTTCCAAAGTGTACGCTTTCAGTCACTTCAAAATTGTAAATAGCTTTGAAAATGACTTAGTTACATGCATTAAAACTAGGAAACAATTTTTTTCGGTTATAGTTACAAGTTATAAAAGATGAAATTAAAAAAAAATTTCTCATGTCATTGTGCAATAAAAATTAAAAGCTGAGTTATGTCAACAGAAAAATGCTGAATGCCCCTTATAAATGAGTTTTCTCACACAAAGTGGTCTGAAAGAGAGGCATTACTTTCACCAGTAGCTAACACCAACACTCAGGAGGAACAAAGGACAGTCTTCTCCGAACCTTGGCCCAGATGGTCCTGCTTTTTATAAATTAGCCAAAATTCAGGGACTTGGAACTCCTAAGTACCTTTCAACGCTCTCCCTTTCATACCACTGCACAGGTTTTGCTGAAGTACTTGCCGTTTTGCCTCCTTTTCCAATAACTCTGCCAGCAGCAAAGGATGGCACTCTGATATGAGCTTCAAGTTTCACCTCTTCTTTAGGACTAACAAAGTTTTCTTCTTTAATTTTTCCATAAATTCTTCCCTGAGCCTACAGATGAGAACATGACCTGTGAATCAGTGTCATTCATGTAGGAGACAAAAAGTCCTTGAACATTAAAGATTGCCCAAGTCTACGGAATAGTCCTTCGCCAGTGATACGTCTGCATTTGATAGATGGAAGATTGCATAAGAGACTGAGAAGTTAGGAAGCCCGAGAAAAGGTTGACGGTAACTGCATGTCATAGATGAGTCAATTGAATGTTGATGAAAGAATGGACCATATTCTTTACACAACAGTTAAAGGCATTTGCTCTCCATCTGAAAGGTAAAACCTCTCCTCCAGGCAATAAATGAATATATCTTTCTGAGCAGAAGAGACTAGGGAAGAACTACAGAGCCAGCTGTGCTAGGCTCACAGGAAGCCAACTCTTGTCTAAATGGGCCAGTGAGAAACCTGCTGAGAGAAATAGTTTGTTTTTTCCTCTTAACCAGATGGTTTCTACTTTGAATAAGACTATAAAAAGTTAACATATACTTCTGATATTTACAGTCAGCACATCCTGTCACCTACTGCATACAACTAGAAGTTACACATAAGAAACCTTCCCTGTGGTGTATAACCATTAATTTGCTCTGCTTTGTACCAAAGGAAAAAAGTCAGAGTTAAGTTTAATTGGACAAGAGTAATTAGAGAGACGATGAACTGGGGCTAACAGTTAATCCACGGAAAAGAGGAAAACACATTTTAATTCAAGTTTATGGCTTCTCAGGGACAAGAAAATTTGAGAACAAGTTTTCCGAGAACAAGTTTTCCAAGGCATATTAACCAGGCAGGTTTGTAAATTTCAGTATTAAGGGTTCACCTTCACATATGATAATGACGCTTTGAGCAAATTCTCTTTCGGAAGACAGGTAAATCCAAAAACCACTACAGAACTCTCAAAATTAAAACAAAGGCTTTGGTTTTGAAATGTAATTGGTTTGTTTCTACTCTTTTTTTTTTTTCAATTTAATTTATTGTGGTTACATTGGTCAGAAAAATTATGTTTCAAGTATACAATTCTAATTTTTATAGAATTGTATGTGTGCCAAACTGACCACAGTGGCTGGCAAGCAAGACCTCAAATTGCTCCTCTGTTCTTAGTCTTAGAAATTTCCATCGAGAAATTGTTTCTACTGAGTATTAGAAATACATTGAAGGGAGAAGCCAGGTTAGTGTTCCTGAAAAGAAGGCTTTCATATTCTCCACATCCATTCATTTGCTCCCTGTGCACAGACTCCAGGGCACATACCTTGAACTGGGCCTCCGGTGGCCCGGTTATAATCACCATCCTCACTTTCGCATCTGGGGCTTCAGCTGGAGCAATCTGGAACAGACCCATCAAGGGGTTATGACAGAAAGGTGACACAAACCAGCCTGACATTTGCACCTGACTTAGTGATATGTAGAAAGCATTCCAGAAGGAAGTTATGAAGAGGCAATAATGTGGGTTTATTAGTGATTGCTCCTGCCACACACTTGTCCTTACATTATGCCTGGTCCTAATGTAAAAGTCCATTTGCAGCCCTTCCGCTAATCCTCACTACATCCTGACGAGGTATTCCCTCTATACATATGGGCAGACGGAAGGCTGGAACAGTTGCATTACCTGGCCCATGATCACACAGCTAATAGAGCTGGAGGGAGAGTTGGGTCTGTATCTCCACCACCCATGCCCCTATCACTACACCATCGTTACTCAGAGTGTGGTCTTTGGCCCTCGTGCATTAGAGCTCCCCAAGTGTCTTGTGTGAGCAAGAAACTGATAAATTCATAAATTTAGACAACTGGTAAATTCCCTCAAGTATCGCACTGAGTACCATATGAAGTAAAGTAACCTCAGGACAGACTCTACCTTCAATTCCAAGTATGAGGTGTCAAGAAGACTCATGTTTCTGTAACTGACTGTATTTAAAGCTCCAGGGCAGCCACAGTTGGCAGAACAGTACCTTAATAGAAGCTCCTGCAAAGCGAGAAAGCTGTTTGATGTGCTGCCCCTGCTTGCCAATAATGGCCCCGACCGATAAGGCTGGGATAAACAGATGAACAGTCTCCGTTTCTGATTGCTGTCGGGAAAGAAACACAGGACATTCATGCTTGCTGCATACAATCAGGCTATTATCGGTGGCATAGGGATGGGGGCTTCACATACAGCAGGAAAACGGGGCAGTTGGAAAACCACCGCAGTAAGCTGACGTGAGTTTACCTAACACATCGAGAAGATCTTATTTATATACTCATCCTGAAAGCACTTGCATCTAAATTATCACTTCTGTACGCAATGTTCTTAAACTTTAAAATGTCACCAAATTATAGATTTAGAAGTTATATAAATGTTATAAAGTTTAAATGTATTGCAATAGAGGCACAGATTATGTTTACAATGAAGATTCCCCCATCACTATATCCAAGGAAGATTCTAACAAGTAAATGAAGTTATGAGAATAAAATCACATCACAGAAAAGTCAAGAACAAAATCCATTGTTCCTTCACCTTAACCTGACAGTTATTTCATTATATCTGAGGATACTACTTTAAAGACCTTCACCTGGCCAGATGGTTCAGTTGGTTACAGCGTTGTCCCATATACCAAAAAAAGGTGGTGGGTTTGATTCCTGGTCCTGGCACATAGGATCCCTGGTAGGCGTGTACAGGAGGCAACCAATCAATGTGTCTCTCTCACATTGATGTGTCTCTTCCCCCCACCCCTTCCATTCTCTTAAAAAAAAAAGAAAGAAAATATATACTCGGGTGAGGATTAACAAAAAATAAAAACCAATTCTAAAAAAAACATGACCTGGCTGATGTGGCTTAGCTGGTTGGAGTGTCATCCCATGCAACGGAAGATCGTGGGTTCAGTTCCCAATCAGGGCACAAACCTAGTTGCGGGTTCCAGATGGGGCGTGTACAGAAGGCAACCAATCGATGTATCTCTCTCATGTCTATGTCTCTATATCTTCAAGTGAGCATTAAAATAAATACCTTCATAAAGTCTGGTTTCCAATTTTTCACTAATTCATGTAAAAATCTTTAAACATAAATCTTGTGCCCTTGTACAAATGCTTCTAAAATTTTATGTAATAGAAATGCTGTATCAGAGCATAACCATTTAAAACTGACATATTTCCAAATTCTCATGCTAATAAATGTATCTTGCAGTCAGTATATTAAGGGGGTATTTTAGTCTAAACCATGCCTTTCACACTTACGAAAAACACAGCAATGTATGATTCTAGACCCCACACCTAGTTTTCTACAAATGAAAATCATCTAAACTCTGCTTATCTTGAGTTTGTTCCTTTATGGCCTCACCATGTACCTCATATTTCCTGTAAGAGAACCTAAAGCTCAACTCCAGGAAATATTCTTATTAAAAACAATGGATTTTTCTCTGAGTACTGGATTTTGTTTCTTCAGCATCTGTCTAGATAGACGCACTATATTCTTTATAGCTTGGCATTAATTTGGTATTCCCTATTGTTTCCCAGGATGTCATAACACACACAACACAGTTGTCAGCTAAATGAAGTCTTGTCTTGTAGCTCTAGAGCAGTGGTTCTCAACCTTCTGGCCCTTTAAATACAGTTCCTCATGTTGTGACCCAACCATAAAATTATTTACGTTGCTACTTCATAACTGTAATGTTGCTACTGTTACGAATCATAATGTAAATATCTGATACACAGGATGGTCTTAGGCGACCCCTGTGAACGGGTCGTTCGACCGCCAAGGGGGTCACGATCCTACAGTTTGAGAACCGATGCTCTAGAGCATTCTTAGAATAAACATCAGAAGACTGCCTTATCACTAAACTTTTTTTTAAAAAAAAAAATCACAACTCTTGCCTGTGGAGATTTGTAGTAGGGGCTTGTCCTGCACAGCTTGGTCAGGTGACTACTATTGCTATCCATCAGTGAAAAACACCAAATAAAATTACTTCATCAGCATTTCCAAGTCATAAGAACCATGTCTTTTTTCGGAAAGCACCATACCTCAGCCTGCCAGTGTGTTATGCAGTTAGCATATGCCATTTATTCTTGAGGGACCCTTTAAGTCCTATCATATTTTAATAACTAGATAGACCAACTGAATTAATGCTGACACTGACCATAAACTGTGTTCAATGTCAGCATCTATTACCAGCATTCTCCCGGTGCATGAGATGACACTCAACCAACTGAGGGAGACACTGGCCAGGGCTTAACCAATTTTTCTTTTTTTAAGTAAAGCTAGGATCTAAAAATTTGTGTCACTGAGAACATCCATATCATGTTCTTTTGAATTATTTACTTTTTGAGGGGGGAGGAGTTTAAATGATCAGCCTAAATCTAAGGTGTAACTTGCCCAGATCTGTCCCACTGTATTTTGCTGTGACTATAATTATTTGTTTTCTGGGCCTTGTTCCAGTAAGATTTTATGCTGCTTACAAAGAACACATAACCTAAAAAGATAAAACAAAGGTGAAGAAATAAGAGCATAGGGACCTGAACAGAAGAGATAAGATGAAGCCAGAAATGCTAGTACACAAATTCGACTCTCAGCTCCTTAGCAGCTGATTAAGAGAAGAAGGAAAAAAATCAGTTGCATGATTTACCATGTCTGTAAGAGAAAAACTTCATTTGCTTAGTAAACACTGCTTTTCCTGTGACTAATCCTGGAGAGCGACTTGTGAATGTCCTCAGAGGATGCAGGTAACAGGCATCATCTTTTGAGCGTGAGACCAGCCAGCAGAGCTCCAGCATGTCTCAGCCTGGAAAGTACTGAAGACCACTGCTCGGAGGCAAAGACATGTCGTCAAAACTCAAAGGCTGAACAAAAGGTAAATCATCTCTCCACAAGTGATGAAAGGTATCTATGCATTTGTTTAGTTGAGGTGTTGGGGGTTTAAGAGAAAAGTTGTGTAAAGTTTGGAAAAGGAATGGTGGTCAGTAGAGAAGGTTCCAAAGGACCAAAACCGAAGAGCAAGAAGGGGCAAAGACCTGAAGAAAGAATCAGTATGTAGACAGAAATGTGTTCTGCACAGGGATGAAAACAGCAGCAGAACCTGTCAAATATAGAAGGCATCCGAGGGAAGCAGACTGAGCACCCCAGGAGGTGGTGCCCAGTCTGACAGTGACGTGTCCTCTTGGCACCGTAATAAAACGTTGACTCATCAGATGTCTTGATGAAGACATTTCTGAACATCGCCCAGTTCCCTTTGCTCCAATTCCATATCCACCAGGCATCTCCCTGGCCCTAAATTATTTTTAAAGGAAACTTTCCTCTGAGAATATAAGGACCTCACATAAACATCCTGTCCCCTTGACAATCATGACACTGGCTCTCTGGTACAAAGCAGTCTTACGTGGGATTCGGCATATTAAGCCATGCTTTTAGGACTCGGGCCATAAGATAAGCAGATAACTTCATGTTTACTTACAAAACTAAAACCAGAACAATGGGTATGATAAGCCTCCTCCACCTGTGAATTCAAGTCTCTTGAGATGGAGCTTGAAAAAACTCATCAGCATTGCCCTTGCTCTTAAACACACTGCGTTTAAGTTAATGTTAGCTGCATTATCTCGGACCCTTTTTCCTAAACCTTCAGAGGTGAAGGATATTCACAGGACACAAGCTGCTTCCCAGTGGATTTCTGCCAGATGCCTATCGGCAGAACTTCCTTTGGAGTTGTTGGCAGACTCTATGTTAGAGCTTAAAAAAACAAAAGAACAAAGCTGCTCAACTGCAAGTTTGCATAACTGGTGCAGTCTGCCCATGAGTAATTCCTAATCATCTATGATACAAGAATGAGCAAACAGTAAGGTTAAGTGTATTTACTTTGTGGGGAACAGAACCTAAGACATGACAAAGGCATGGAGACGTGCATGCCAGCCAACAAGAGCAGCCTGCAGGAACCTGGAGGGACGCCAGTGTTTTCCTTGGGCTTGTAAAATAGATACTTCTGGGTTTCTTTGTTTTGTTTGTTTTGTTTTAATGGATTTTGGTCTGGAACTGGAATTGAGTTTACTCAACTCCGTGACCTAAAAAAAGTATTGAAATCTTAAAAAAAAAAAAGGGAGGGGGCAAAGAAACTTTCCCCCCATAAGAAGTTATCAGGGCCTCTTGGAGGTAATTAATGTGTACAAGGAATTATTTACTTTGAAACTGTTTACTGATGAAAGAGCTGTACCCATAGCAAGAAATCCTCAGAAGGACTGAGATTCCACCAAACAATCATCTGATCTAAAAATTCCTTTCAACTCATATTTTGTTTCTTGAAGAGCACCTTAAACTAGCTAAGACCTAAGGAACTGCTCACCTTTCTTGCCTCTTCCATAAGCAGGAAGTTAGCAATTTTAAGATGATGCTATTATTTGGAGACTTTTGGGAAGACTCCAAAGGCACTACCAAAATTAAGACAACAGCACTTGGTCTAACTTCTGCCAACCCCAAAGCAAGCTGCCAGCACTGTCAAGCTATGGATGTTGCTGTGTGGGTGACGCTGTGTGCCAACTCCAGCTCTTGCTCTGCTCACTAGCTGCCAATTGCCTCTTCCCTACTGTTTGAGCATTTCTGAAAGGAGCATTTCCTGTCATTTATAAACTCGAAGTTTGCCAATTAAGTACTGCATGAGCCAGCTGCTAGGCGGAACTGCAGACTTTTTGTCTGCTGGAGGAACCAACTCCATGGCTCTATGGGAATAATCAACCTGGCAGGTTCCAGGGAGAAGAGTATGAACAGAGGCAAGGAATTTATCCAAAGACAAGCTGCATCCATTCTATCATGTTACAAAGCAGAAGTGAGGAAACGGAGGGGGAAAAAGAAAATGAACCAACTATAAAAGAAAGAGGGAGCACTACATAAAAAGTCAGATTCCTTGAAACATTTTGTCATGAAAACCTACTCCTTGCCAGGCAATATACACTTGAAGTAAAAGCAGAGATGTACTGCTAACGGCATCAAGGCGCAGCAGGCTTCTCCACAGCAGCGGTGGCTCCTGGCTGTGGTAAATGCCTGCCAGCCTTTCACTCTAGCCTGCGTTTAAAAAATATCCCAGACCTTCCATATTATGTTCTTCAGAAGAAGAAAAACGAAGCCAAAGGGAATAAAAGGACTGCAGGAAGCAATGGCAAGCAAAAAGATAAAGCTTTGGTAAATTTCACTATTGCCTTTAAAAACAGTAGTTGGTGTATTTGTTTCAAAAAGTGGTGACCACTTAGTGATTTGGGTTTAGAAAAAGAACAGTCTACTAATAATACAGGAAAGGCACAGCTATTCCAACTAAGTATTCCTCCCCTGTGAAGTTATATCCTAAAACAAAAATGACAAGGAATTGTTCTCTCAAACGTTAAGCCAAAAAATTCCCTGACAGTTATTTGGAAGTAGACTTTATGTTAATTGGTATCCAGAGACAGTAAGATTCTCTGAAAATGGTGTTTTCCCTTTATTCGATTAAAATAATCTGCAGGAGTGAAACTAGAGCATGCAGTTTTCTCCTCCAGAATTAATTTAGGCTCCTGGTTTGGGGGGAGGGGAGGGTAGACAGGTGGGAGGACCTTAAAAGTTTACCTCCTCCCTTCCAAGCGTTGAGAGATCCCTTTAACATGCCATACTGCTAAGTCCAGGATGCAAATAGCCATCCCTGACACCTGCTCATCTCTTTAATGGTAGATTCAGTTTTCCCAGCTTCTCTTGCAGGTCGAAATGGACAGGTATTATGTTCTAGCAAACAGGACACCAGTGGATGTGTGGAAAGCTACCTTTAGGCAGCCTCTTTAAATGAGGTGACTTCCAATTCTGATCCTTCATCCTTGCTGGCTGGAATCAGACTCAATGGTTGGAGCCTGAGCGATCACCCTGGACCAGGAGACAGTATGCTAAGCCAACAGGCGGCCGGCCCTAGATGAAACAGCAGAACTACCACCAGAACTACTTGGACTATCTGCCCTCCAACTCTTCTCTTAAAAAAGGAAAAATTCATTTTAACTACATTTTTTTCACTCCAAACACACAGCCAAACTAATCCCGATGATATAGCATGCCAAAATCTAGAAGCATGAAAACAGACATATGGCAGCATCCCACAGACAGCTTTGGCCTGGTAGTTGCCTATGGGTTGGAATGACAGGTGGTGAGAGAAAAGAGGGGGGCGTGGGGTGGGAAGTTTTCTCACTATGCTTTAAAGTAAAGCCTCAAACAAGTTAGAAAGAGGGACATATGAGTGGTGTGTTTATGCTTATCCCAAATATTGTCTCCCACGCATTAGTCTTGATAGGAGATACACTTTTCCAACATTTAAGTCCACCCTCCACAGACTAGTAAACATTCTTTCCAGAACAGCAGTTCCTGACAATGAATGGGCAACAAAAAGCTCCTGAGGACCCTTACAAAACCACAAGCTCTGAGCCTCCATCTACTCCGACTGAGATTCTGATTCATTTAAGTCCAAGGTGGGGCACAGTTAAGAAACAGGGCAGCTGTTGTGAGTTAACCTTGGCTACACAGGGGAGTCATCTATGGCATTTTCCAAAATAATAATGCCTAGGTCTCACCTCCACTCCCTACCCTGTGCCTGGGGAAGGGGAGGATTCTAATTCAAAAGGTCTGGGAAGTTCTAATGCAATTAACAAAAACACACACACACACCCTTAACATATGGATCAGAGGAAGCTATATTATACAAGACTGTCAACTAATGAATGTAAAAGAAGACATTAAGGCAGTCACATGCTTTGGGCAAATGTCAGCAATGGATATTCAACCCACTGCTGTGAAAGACACACAATCTCAAAGTACTACTGATTACTTCTTAATCACAATTGGGAAAGGTATTTTTATAATGAAAAAATCAAACAGACCTGGCCTTGATCATATGATCAAACTTAACATGACAAATAACGAGACACTGACATCACTTGTTTCCCATTGGGACAAGATATTCCTGCCTCAATAAAAGGTCTGATCTGAGCCTAATCTGAGGCAGTCAATCAAATCCAAATTAGGAGATATTCTCTAAGACCACTAGCCTGGATTTGTCAATACCATAAGGAAGAAAAAAGCGAGGCACTGAAGGTGAGTACTGTTAAAAAAGAAGGGGAGGACTAAAGATATGACAATTAAATGCAATGCATGATCCTTGATTGGGTTCTTTATTGAAAAGAGAGATAGAGAACATTGTTGGGGTAACTATGGAAATTTAGACATGGCCTGCATGTTAAATAGTGTTCTGCCAAATTTCTGAAGAGTGATGATGATATTGTAGTTAACATCAAGGAGAATGTACTTGAGAAAAGTTCAAAATAGTGCGATGTTCTCATTAATAATCACCTATAATGACAAAGTTTGTAAAAATATATACCAAATATATGAGAGGACTGTCCACAGATGTGCTTGTGAGAGGAAAAGGCAATTGCAAAAGCAAAGATTTCTTCCATTTTGAAGAAAAAGGTAGATTACAAAAATATATCTCCTTTCCATTTTCTACTTCTATGGCTAATTCCTGACACATTCTTTGAGGTCCAAGATGAAGAGAGAGATGAGTTAGCAGTAGCTTACAATCTATAGAAAAACCACAAGATCACACTCATCAAACACATGCAATATATACACAATTTGTCAACCTTCCCAGCTGGGTAGACAGATGTGCCTTTCTTCTTAGCACTTAATGTGCTAGGTGGTACCTGCTACACCAGTGTCACCAGAAATGTTCGGTTCAAAGTTGGGGATTCCATGTTATCACTGCCTAGAACACGTAGAGTAAAACGCCCATTGGAATTTTTCAGAGAACATGGATTTCTTTATCCCCTTTAAGAGTGAGAATGTCTTTTCCAGCCCTTGAACCACAAGGCCATAGGGGTTCTGAGCTCTTGCCCTCTGAAGTGTTTGTGCCTTCCGGCTGGCAGCCTCCGCATCTTTTCCTGTTCTAATTGGCTGCTTCTAATTGCACCTACTTGGTTTTTTCAATATATATGTATATTATTTTTATTTGTATTGATTTCAGAGAGAAAGGGAGCGGAGAGAGCTAGAAACATAAATGAGAATCATCGATCAGCTGCCTCCTGCATGCCCCCTACTGGGGATCGAGCCCGTAACCCAGGCATTTGCACGTGACCAGAATCAAACCCAGGACCCTTCAGTCCGCAGGCTGATGATGCTGTATCCACTGAGCAAAACTGGCTAGGGCAGCACCTACTTGATTTTGTTTTAAAGTCTCAGGAGAACCAAAGACCACAATTTAAAAAAGATCATTGACCTCCTTCTCCCATTCTTAAAATAAAATTGCTACTCGTTTAAGTCAGACATTTCAAATTATAAAAGTGCTTCAGAAGTATAAGTTCTTAATATGAGCTCCCTCTTAAAACAATTTTTTAACAACATAGAAACCCAATACACAAAACTATAATCAGAAAACGGACTACATCCAACGAATATTCATATTCTTTTATTTGAATGCTTAAAATATAGATACCTAGCAATTAAATTTAGGAATTCTTGCTACTGAAGTATAGATGATGATGATGTCCAAGAATGTTCCGACATGCTACCACTCGTAGTATGAAAGGCTTTACTGACTGGAACATGACATACAACCAGCAGAAAGAAACAGAATGAGGAACAGAGAAGTTAGGTGACTTACCCAGAGAGAAAGCTGGTTAGGGCAACTAGCAGAAGTGGAGGTTAGAGGAGAGCTTCTACAGCACAGAGTTACTTTGAATCGGCTCCTAGTAGCTTTCAATAAATGTAATTTTATACAGAACTGTCAGGGACACATCTGCCCTAACCTCAGCCATATGACAAATGCACCTTTTTGTAATCAAGATTGTAGGAAGCCTATCAGAGGTAAGTCCATATACTCTCAAATTCCCACTCCAACTTTTCTACAATATTGAATTCTTTAAACACTAGAAGTGTGTGACCTAATAAAAGAGCCTTTCGAGATTACTCATCTAGTTCAGTTTCTTCACTGTTCAGGTTAGAAAAACCCAAAGCGAAGAAGAGACTGACCTATGGTGACACAAACCCAGGGCAGAGTTGGGCTAGACCTGGAATCTCACCTGCAGTGCTCCTTCCCCTACCCCGGTTAACATCAAGGTCAAACACATCAGCTACTTCCACCACCTTTGGCTGTAGTGGACAGTTTCACTTAAGGCACAGTGAGTCTGTTCACACGACATGGAGCTGGGACTCTGAGGCCTATCCTTACATTGATGGGCTTTGTCATATTGTTTCCAAGCCCAAACATGTGGGAGTGGCAGGGGAGATGCAAATGCTGCTGACAGTCAAGGCAGAAACACACCCTAAGAAGAAAGCAAAAGCTATGCACACCCAACAGTGGAGGTTTCAGGGAATTCCAATCTTAGAGAGAAAATATGGACAACCTCAGCGACCCGTGTTCTCTGTAGAATTCCAGTGGCGTTTCACTCTACACATATTCTAGGCAGTGATAGTGGAACCCCCAACCTATTTCACCCAGACATGTCCCTGAAGTAGCACAGGCGATACCACTCAAAACGTTATATGATAAAAAGAAAGCCAAACAGGAAGGGAGAGATACAAAACCAAAAGCATGAAGGAAGACCCTAGACCAGGGGTGGGCAAACTTTTTGACTCAAGGGCCACAGTGGGTTCTTAAACTGGACCAGAGGGCCGGAACAAAAGCATGGATGGAGTGTTTGTGTGAACTAATACAAATTCATAGTAAACATCATTACATAAAAGGGTACGGTCTTTTTTTTTCAATAGTTTTATTCATTTCAAACGGGCCAGATCTGGCCCGCGGGCCGTAGTTTGCCCACGGCTGCCCTAGAACGTTAATTTTATTTCACATGATTGTCTACCCCCAATTATAATTGATAATATAGATTACGTTCAAAAAGAATTATTGGATAAGGTGTCTACTATGCTGCAATTATTTTCATACTATCACTGGTCTCTTTCTGACCTCAGGGAAAATGCTATTCTTAAAAAGCAAATATAAAAATAAGGTTTATTTCTTTTTTTTTTTTAATTAAATCTTTATTGTTCAGATTATTACATTTGTTCCTCTTTTTTTTCCCCCCCATAACTCCCCTCCTCCCATTTCCCGCCCCACCCTCCGCCCTCACTCCCCACCCACTGTCCTCATCCATAGGTGCACGATTTTTGTCCAGTCTCTTCCCACATCTCCCACACCCCTTTCCCCCCCAAGAATAGTCAGTCCATTCCCTTTCTATGTCCCTGATTCTATTATAATCACCAGTTCATTCTGTTCATCAGATTATTTATTCACTTGATTCTTAGATTCACTTGTTGATAGATGCATATTTGTTGTTCATAATGTGTATCTTTACCTTTTTCTTCCTCTTCCTCTTCTTAAAGGATACCTTTCAGCATTTCATATAATCCTGGTTTGGTGGTGATGAACTCCTTTAGCTTTTCCTTATCTGTGAAGCTCTTTATCTGACCTTCAATTCTGAATGATAGCTTTGCTGGATAAAGTAATCTTGGTTGTAGGTTCTTGGTATTCATCACTTTGAATATTTCTTGCCACTCCCTCCTGGCCTGCAAAGTTTCTGTTGAGAAATGAGCTGACAGTCGTATGGGTATTCCCTTGTAGGTAACTGAGTTTCTTTCTCTTGCTGCTTTTAAGATTCTCTCTTTATCTTTTGCTCTTGGCATTTTAATTATGATGTGTCTTGGTGTGGTCCTCTTTGGATTCCTTTTGTTTGGGGTTCTCCGTGCTTCTTGGACTTGTAAGTCCATTTCTTTCTTTTTTTTTTTTTTTTAATATATTTTATTGATTTTTTACAGAGAGGAAGGGAGAGAGATAGAGAGTTAGAAACATCGATGAGAGAGAAACATCGATCAGCTGCCTCCTGCACATCCCCTACTGGGAATGTGTCCGCAACCCAGGTACATGCCCTTGACCAGAATCGAACCTGGGACCTTTCAGTCCGCAGGCCAACGCTCTATCCACTGAGCCAAACCGGTTCCAGCCTGTAAGTCCATTTCTTTCACCAGGTGGGGGAAGTTTTCTGTCATTATTTCTTCAAATAGGTTTTCAATATCTTGCTCTCTCTCATCTTCTGGCACCCCTATAATTCTGATGTTGGTACGCTTGAAGCAGTCCCAGAGGCTCCTTACACTATCCTCGCATTTTTGGATTCTTTTTTCATTTTGCTTTTCCGGTTGGATGTTTTTTGCTTCCTCGCATTTCAAATCATTGACTTGATTCTTGCGCTCCTCTGGTCTGCTGTCGGGCGTCTGTATAATATTCGTTATTTCAGTCCGTGTATGCTTAATTTCTAGTTGGTTCCCCAATATAAGATCGAGGGTCTTATTAGTTTTCGTGTAGATCTCATTAAGTTTATCGGCAGCTTCTAAACAGTTCTTGAGAGACCTTAAAAGTGTGGTTCTGAGCTCTATATATTCCTTTGACAATTTTGTCCTGTTTCTTTGTCTCCGCATTTTGTTATGCTTCCTTGGTGCACCCCCTAGTGGTCTTTGTTCACAGTCTTATAGTTAAATCTTGATTGTTGTAGCTAATTCCAGGGAGGGTTTGACCTCCAGGCCAAGTGGCTATGAGAATCAGCTGTGTCAGCAGTGAGAGAACTTCTGTCCTCTAGGGAGGTGCTAATCTAGCCTTTGCCTGAGGCTATCCGGCAAAGGCCTCTGTGCAGGGCTTGGGCGGGGCGGGTCGCACAGGATCAACAGGGTGGGCTGGAGAGAGCAGTTATGGCGGCTCTCAGTCCTGTCCCCAGGGGCTCTGCCTCTCTGAGTCCCAGCACCCGCTGCAAAGCTCGGAGAGAAAGCTGCACTTGCTCTGACCGAAGCCAGACAGTCTCGCTTCTCCCGTTTGAGTCTGGGTCCCTAAAGACTCACCCGGATCTGGTGCTCAGAGTCTGCGACTCCCTCCCGATTGAAAACAACAACCGCGCCCTCCGCCGCCAGCCCGCTCCGCGCACTCCGCACCTCAGAATTTGACTTCAGCACTGCGCCTCCTCTGAGTGTCCGTGTGCGTTTCTCTTTCCTCCTAGTTGTAGGACTTCCACTCAGCCAGCGTTCCTGTGGTTCTGGGTGATGTCCCTTCCGTTTTTTGGTTTCACTTTTGAAGTAGTTGTTCAAAGCAGCAAACTCCCGCGTTAACCTATGCCGCCATCTTGGTTCTCCCCTCCTTTTTCTTTCTACGGTTTATTTCTTAACTAGAGGCCCGATGCACAAAATTCATGCACTCGGGGGGGGGGGGATCCCTCAGCCCGGCCTGCGCTCTCTAGCAGTCTGGGAGCCATCAGTCGTACATCCTTAGCGCTGCTGTGGAGACAGGAGAGGCTCCCGCCATCTTCGCTGCACTCACTAGCAGTGAGCCTGGCTTCTGGCTGAGCAGTGCTCCCCGTGTGAGCACACTGACGACCAGGGGGCAGCTCCTGTGTTGAGCATCTGTCCCCTGGTGGTCAGTGCACATCAAAGTGACTGGTCATTTCGCCATTCGGGCGATTTGCATATTAGCCTTTTATTATATAGCAGAGGTCCTCAAACTTTTTAAACGGGGCCAGTTCACTGTCCCTCAGACATTCCACACATGCGCACTGTGGGCCGGGACAAGTCGGCTGCTAAGCAGGACAGGCAGCAGCAGCAAAAACACCCGGCGGGCCGGATAAATGTTTTTCGAGGGCCGCATGTGGCCCGCGGGCCGTAGTTTGAGGACCCCTGTTATATAGGATAACCTGTTTACAAAATAAAAGCTATTTAACATTTGCACACAAAACTGAGTTCAGAGTTTTAAAAAGTACAAACACTCAAAATGAAAAAGTCCAGCTTTTACTGATCTTCCAAAGCAATTAACTTCCAGATAAAGTTAAAGATGAAGGAATACTTTTAAAAGTCCTTTACTCCAATATTTAAAAATAAGTAACCTCTTCCCCCCTCTGCAAAGTCTCAAACTTTTGACCTTTGAAAGCGCATGCTGACAGCTGTGCCGGCCACCCCAGAGCCCCAGTAATAAGTCCTGTGTCTACAAGGAACAGAAAAGATGGTCCTATTGACTGGAACCAGAAAGCATGTGCTGGCTCTACACTAATTCCAGATCACATGGGAACCAGGTTTTACATTGAGATTTCCCCCAACCAGCTCACATCACACCACTCAAAGGCAGCAATGCTCCCCCGCTCAACCATAAAGACAGCCAAGGCGCATCATCTTACCTCAAACTGTGGGTAAGGGGGAGTCATGGCTGCAGGGGGCCCTGAGGTGGGAGGTGGCATCCCTGAAGTGGGCGGGAACAGACCCAAGGCATTCAGGTTTAACCCAGGAATTAAATGTGCTTGAAGCTGCAATGGCAAAATTAAAAAGATCATGTATAAGTGAGTATACATGACAATATTCAGATTGTAACCTCTTGTCTAGTTAAAATCATCTGACACAAAAATTTTAGAACAAAGCAGATGTTTCCTGTGACTACACTTGAGCAGATAGTTTATATCCGTTTATATTCTTGGTATTTAAAATCCGTGTGCTTGTTTGCGGCCTCCTTGATCTGAAGCCACACGGAGTTTCTCAGGGCAGGGACGCAGCCGTCCCTGCCCTTCAGGGCAGCTCGCAGAGCTCAAAGACGCACCGTACACTGCAGCACAAGGTACAGGCAGACAAAACCCCGCACCCGTCGAAGAAGTAAGGGAACAAGGTTTGTTCACTGAAAAGCAGACCAGACCAGACATAGAGAACAGACTATTAAGAGATCTTTACTTCCGGATAACATTTGGAGTCATGGGTCTAAAGGCCTAAAACAAAGTCAAGGCCTTTGGAAATCAGGTCCTCTCTGCATGTAGCTCCCACAACTAAACCTACCCTGGAAGGGGCGTTCGTTTCGGTTTAATTTATAAGGGCTGAGGAGGTGAGGTGGAGATCAGAGCTGAGACTTGTGCGTACTTGAGAATCCTTTTAAAAGGCCTGTAGAGTTGGATTTACTCCCAGTTAACTCGTACATTTGGATGAGCAGTGACAATGTGAAGGTAGGAAGGCAGTCAAGTGGACTAAAGTGATTAGCATTCTAAGCTCCCCTCACAAAGGTGACAACATCTTTACATTTCCCTTCTGTTAGGTGTAATGTTTCAGATGAGAGGCCCAATTGAGGACAATCTTTTTTTCAATCATTTACTTTAAAATTGAAGATGAACTTTACAAATGTTATATCGTGAGCACCATTCCATCCATTAAGGAACGTCAACAATTCACTATGTTCTAGTCGCTACACAGATTATTTTTATCTCCAAGGAACCAAGTTTAAAATTCATATTCATAACAGTAGTTTTACATGCACTGTTATCTATTGTAATTCTAACAGGCATGCAATGTAGGCAGTAGCCCCATTTTTCAGATGAGGAAACTGATGCTCAGAAAGACCAAATTAAGTTGTCCAAGAAAACAGAGCTGCAGTTAATAAACAGGTGAACTGGGATTCAAACACAATTCACATACCTCTACTGTATTAATTTCCTTCAAATTAACGTTGTGCAGGAGATAATAACCTTTTTAAGGAAAGTATTAGTCTTACCTCACAGATAAGGGAACTAAGTCTCAAAGACTAAATACTTTGCCAAAATCACAGAGATAGCCAAGCCTACTGTCAGAGCCCGTGTTTTCTAGGGCACTTCCCTACGGTGCTAAAAACCAATGAGAACCTAATCTAATGACAACGCCATTAAAGAAATCAGTATTAATGGAACTGAAAACATCCTTTAACTTCATCAAAATAAAGACATGCCCTTGGTATTAAAACTAACATTCATAGAAGCAATATCGTTTTCATAAGACTCCCTGATTTTCTTCATTATCTCTTCCTCAGCTTTGGCACATGTTTCCACGCTGCCTTTCACTGTGATGGTGCGCTCCGGATTATACAGCGTCAATTCCTGCAATCTGCAGATTGAAAACGGAAGGAGAGAAAGAGAATGGAAATTATGGGAGGAAGATAGTAGTAACAGTTCAGCCACAGATGGCTGTTAACACCCAAATGAGGGGGCTGGCAAGCTGTAAAAGTGGGCGGTTAGACATGATAAAAAAGGAGTGAGCCTCAAAAGACTTAAATCCAAGAACTGTAAAGCCAGAGGAGAGAAAACACTTCCCCTCCCACCTTCTCAATAAAATTCCCTGGGTGCACGTAGTTCAATTAAATTCATGGCTTAAACACAGTGTGCTTCTTAGCCACTTACAGTTGAACCACTTTCATAATTTACCAGTAAAATATAAGGTACATGATTGGAAGGATATAGTTTCAGCAGAAACCAAGAACCAGATGCACATAACCTTTAATGAGTATGTTCCCGGTCTGCATTGACCAGCTCTAGGCATAAGTGGCATTCTCCAGCAACTGCATTTTCTGGGTCACCAGTCAAAGAATAAGCATGGAAATGTTTCAAAAGGCAGAGTTCACATGTATATAATTCCTCTTTGCCAGTAAGCTCAGAATTTAGATAAAGTATGCTGGAGGAAATCATGTAACTCAATCCACATTTTTGTTTTTTACTTTTTACTTTTATGTTTTCAAAACATTTTTCAATCCATTTTGACTACATAATTTTTTTAAAAGGGTCCCTGGATGACCATTTAGAAAAGTAAAAAATGAGAATGCTGCAGCAATATTCAGAAACTCCCTGCTCAACCCAGGTCCTGCTGAAGCTTCCAAGCCTTCCGATGTTATGAGGCATCGACGCCTGAGCCAGTCCCGTGGAAAGTAAGGACGCAGAGTGGGAGGGTCCGGCTCTCCTTCAGATTCCCAGAGTACAATTCTCATTTTCACAACTAGCAGAATACCGTAAGCTCAACGTGAGACAGATGAACAGGGTATTATTCCTTTTTCTCTCCAACTTGCTAAAAATGTAAACACCGACGTACTATTTGTCTTAGGCTGTTTAAAGAAGAAGTGTATTTCTCATCTCCATCTTCAACCACCTTGCCCCTGCCAAGCTTTTAAATTACAATTTTCAAAATAGCTGCTTCTAGAACAGCTTTTAAGATCTTCCCCCACGTAAAACCCTCCCTTTTCTGAGCATAAACATCAAGACAGGGTAGGATCATGCATTATATTTACCACTTAGTGGTTTTTTAAATTTCTTTAGTCAGGCAGGACCGTCCTCCTTCCTTTCCACCTCCTGCTTTGAGAACTCCCTGCTACACACACCCAGTGCTCAGCTCTCCTTAGCCCATCCGCCTCTTCCCACCTTATCTTTTTTCTGACACTCAGATGGGAACTAGGGCCAGTCACGCTCGGAAAAAGGAAAACCTCTCCAAATCATTCCAGAGCTGTGGCCCCAGGTGTGGTACCAGCCTCCCCACACTGAACAGTAAGAGCGGCTGCGACTTCTGAGGCTGTGTTACAGACACTGCCGCTTCCGTCCTGCTCTCGGATCATTCACACGGGCAGGAGGCAGCCCTGGCAGGAGACAGCTGCCGTGTCTCGTGTCCCAGGGACACCCACGCAACCTGTGGAGCGGCCCCTGTGGTGAGGAGCTGAGGCCTCACACCATCAGCCAGCACTGACTTGCCAGCAACATGAGCTGAGCAAAACCACAGCCGAGCTGCTCCTGAATCCCTGACCACAGAGACTTGGTGACCCATAAGCCTTTCCCACTGTCGTAAGCTCTCAGACGCTGGGATATTGTCTTACACATCCATGGGTAATAACCTGGGTTCTCTCTAGGCACTTGGGGGATACAGGTCATCAAACCTGAGCAAAGCCAGCTAGGAAATACAAATGTACAGCTTTCGTGCCCCTGCCTCTGTGGTGGGATTAGAGAATCTTTCAATGTGGGCTGGAGACAGGCAGCAGACAGTGGACTGAGTCTGAGAAACGAAGTATAAGCAGGGTGGTGCCAGCTGGCTCGGTCAGATGGGACGGGCTATGCTTAGCATGAAACTCCGGAGAAACACAGCGCTCGAAATTTTCTTATTTAAAAACAAGCCAGGCAGCACTTACGGAGATATCGTGATTTTAGTGTCTGTGTCTTGCTCGATTTTTTTAAGATTTCTTCCTTCCTTACCAATAAGACGGCCTACAAAGTTATTATGGGCTAAAATCTTCAAGGGAAGCTCTTCTGTGCTGTAAATAAATATATAAAAAAAAGAAAAGGCCATGAAATCGGGGCAAGTACCCCTGCTCGCAGGGAAAAAGAGAGTATTTGTTCATTAAACATTTACTTCCTACCCACCACTTAGGAAGCATGATGCCAGGAGAGTTTGAACTGCCGACCATCAGCCACATTCTAGCAATGCGTGAACAGGGGGTAAAATCATTAATATGTATCTGGATAGAAGTTAATTTTTAAAAACGGTTTCCTTTTATTCATCTCAGGGACTACCTTCCAATGATGGATTCTGTTTAGCTTTGAAAACAGCTCCTACTCAAATTCTTGTTCCTAAATTCCCAACTCCAGAACACAATGTACAGATGCAAATAGTATGATTTTAGTATAAATTTTAAACTCCATACCTGGCAACACAGGCACAGTTTAGACAAGGAAACAAGGAACTCAGCGGTATTACACTCTGGGGACGAGTGTAAGAGCGGGGGGCGGGGGGATGGGGGGGGGGTCACATTTCATTTGCACCTTTCTGAATTTCCCAAACACATACCATTGTTTATAAACGTCATTGGGCCTGGCTGGTGTGGCTCAGTGGTTAAGCACTGACCTCTGAACCAGGAGGTCATGTTGTAATTCCAGTCAGGGCACATGCCCAGGGTTTGAGCTCAATCCCCAGGAGGGGGCATGCAGGAGGCAGCTGATCAATGATTCTCACTAATGTTTCTACCTCTCTCTCCCTCATTTCCTCTTTCTGAAATCAATAAAAATATATGTATTAAAATTATTTTAAAATAAAAAAATAAAAACATGCCCTAGCCAGTTTGGCTCAGTGGATAGAGCGTTGGCCTGCTGACTGAAGGATCCCAGGTTTGATTCTGGCCAAGGGCACATACCCAGGTTGCAAGCTCAATCCCCCGTGTATGGCGTGCAGGAGGCAGCCAATCAATGATTCTCTCATCTATCTCTCATCGCTCTCTCTCCCTTCCTCTCTGAAATCAATAACAATATATTTTAAATAAATAAATAAAAACATTGGGGTTTTGGGCGGTGGGCCTTTTCTTTATTGTTCTCTATACCAAAAAAAAAAAAAAAAAGAATTAGAATCTTAAAGAACCATATAACTAACCTTATAACTAAAATATATTTAATATACTTAAAGGTCCCTACAAATTAAATGCTGCATTAGGTCCCAGGCTAACTCCAGCACCTTACTCTGGATTCTGTTCTATGCCCAGCACTGCGCTGAAGACTGAATGGAGCACAAAACCCAACCTCCGCCCAAAGTTCCTGTGGGAAAGATAGTTAAGACTTCCGACCTGGAATATCCAAATAAATCCCCCGCTTATCTCAGCACAGGATTAGGGTTCCCACCTCAGGCTCAAAGCCACGGCATGAGGACTTGGGCCCTGCGGTGGGTAAATCCAGGGGTGCTCCTGGACCCCAGGTGGGCTTATGTCCCCCAGCCACCTTCTACAGCTGGACTGTCCTCACTCATGCCACTCACCCCACAGCCAAACACAAAGGAAAATATGTGAAGGACTTAGGCTTTACACCAAATCAACGTGCCAACCCCCGGGCCTCCTGGGGCAGCAGCTCCCGGGGTTTGGTGGCAATCCCCCAAAACCGTGTCAATTCAAAGCAAAACAGCACGGACATCAACCTTTCCACGGGTTCCCCCTCATTACTCACAATTTTATGTCTTGGGCCTCCTTATGCATAATCTCCAGAATAGACTTACAAGCCGCAGAGGTGCCTTCCGGGGTAGAGAGGATAGTAATGGACTTCTCAGCAGCGCCTGCGTTCTCTTTACGGTGGACATCGATCCTTAGGGTGGGTGAAAGGAGGGGAAAGCGAGGCCGTGAGGCACGCATTCACAGAGCTTTACAATGACCCACACCCACGTCAGGGCTCTGGGCAAGAGATGAGTCACTTCCCTCAAGAGCAGAAGCTCCCGATACACTGTCAACGGGATGCCTCAGAGAGGATTTTAATTCCGGGAACACTCCCCTCTCTCCTCACTCTGACCCAGCAGGGACCTGGTTTCATTCTGCCCGAGCTGCAACTGCTTCCGGGTCCCTTTTCGATGGCACAGAACAAGCGTGTCGCATCGGAGAGCCTCGGTCCAGACAACGGTTTTCTCTGCTCTGAACCACACAGGACCTGGACCTGGAGGGCGGGAGCTGGAGGCCCACAAACCAGATGGAACTCTTACTCCATGGTTTGCTCTCGCTGTCCATCGGATGAGCACATTTCACTCGCCCGTTTCCTTTTGCAAAGCTCACCCTGTATTTTGCCTCCTTCATAGAGGAAAGTCCACAAGAAAACCTGAAGAGAAGGCAATTCAACTTCAAAGAAAAGCAAAAGGCCACTTAATGCAATGTGTCAAACCTCACCAGTAATTATATACACACCAGTTAAAGTAAGGCATATTTTCTTCCAGACCTGCAATTATTTTGAGAGATAAAATTAAGTACTGGCAAGAGGACGGGGACTCTGGGCACACCCACACTTTTGGTGGGAATGTAGAACACCCTTGCAGGACCTATCAAAGCTAAAAAGCTTATCAACTTTGACTCAAGAATTCTACTTCTTGTAACATCTCAGAGGCCGTCCCCCAGGTGTGTCGAGAGAGTGTTTTCACGTCAGCACTGCTGTGGTGAAAGGGAAACTCTGCTGTGAAAACTGTCCTGCACACTGCAGGGCTCAGCAGCATCCCTGGCTCAACCCACCAGGTGCCTTAGCTCATCCCTCGTCCCGTTGTGCTGACCAACAATGTCTCCAGACACTGCACGTGTCCACGGGGCTGAGCGGGTCACCCTGGGTGAAAACCACCAGCACAGAAACGTTCACTGCAGCATGATTTGTAGCAGAAAGAACATTGGGATTAACTTTAAAAACTCACCAGGAAGAGATGATTAAATAGGCGTATACCCGACCAAGGGGGGTGGGTAGGGACTGGGAGGAGGGGGATGGAGGGGGGAAGATGGGAGATATCTGTAATACTATCAACAATAAAAAATATAATTAAAAAAAAAGAAAAACTTCAGCATCAGGTAAATTAAACAAACAAACAAACAAACAAATAATGAATGTATATCCATATCAGAGAGACGTTTAAAAACGTGTGGTATAATTACAAATACCAACATTATGAGAGTCCCTGACCTTCTGTGAAAAAATACAATGCGTACCATAAGATTTCTCCTTTAAAGCTACACTTATTAGTAGATACCAGGAACAAATCCTATAAAGATACAACCCCAACTTAACAATGGCTACCATAGGGGGTGACATGAAGGGTCACCCTTTTTTCTCATTTGCATACGTGTTCATTTTGAATTAAATACAAAAATAAGAAGGGCCCGGGAGGCGGGGACTTGGGGAGACGTTCTAACACTATTGCGGGGTTGGATGGACCACAGCGGGGAAGGTTTGTGGGTGATGCTCGGGTCCCCCGCCCGCTGAGGAAATGGATGAGGACGGGCTTCCTCTCATGGGGTCAGGCACTGACCTGACCAAGGTGCCAGCTATTCAACAGAAAAGAACGGTGGCATTTCTAAACCAGTTTGTGGTGCAGTTCCTCAACCGCTTCCCACAATCTGTGAGGAGAAGCTGGCAGACCTTTCTCTCAGGCACTCTTCGTATCCAGCAAATTGAAACAACTCTCAAAATTTTAGATGCAAGGTTCTCATCTATCCCAGGCCTAGATGATGTCACAGTGGAAGTCTCCCCTGTAAGTGTCCCTGGAGTCACAAATGAAACCACTTCAGAGCCATCACAGCAGAACAGTTTACAAGAATCTGGACCACAGGAAAGTGAAGTAACAGCAGAAAATATCTTAACTGTAGCCAAGGATCCAAGATATGCCAGATATCTCAAAATGGTTCAAGTGGGTGTCCCAGTGATGGCAATAAGAAACAAAATGATATCAGAAGGACTAGACCCAGATCTTCTCAAGAGGCCAGATGCTCCAGTGCCTGATGGCGAAGGTGAAAAAAATGCAGAAGAAAGTTCAGATAGTGAATCCTCTTTTAGTGACTAAGATTAACTTTCATAATAATTACAGATAACACGTGTAGAGGTACTTTACATTCTATCAGAAAGAGAGTCTGAACTTGACCTCTTTTTCAAAACATCAAGTGGCCAGATATTTACCACCAAGCTTCCTCAGTGCTAAAATTGTAATAATAATAAAGCATTTATAACCTGGCAAAAAAATTAAAATAATAAGTCTGCTGTTGTTGAAAAGATACAAGAAAGAAAATCAACCATCCAAAAAACGGGGTTCAGTGAAAATGAGACCTTCATGAGTCCTTCTGGCCCCTCAGACACTAGAAGACAAAGAGCTGTGCAATTCCCCGTCGTGAGAACGGCCACTTCACCTTGCCAGTAAAATCTAGGTTTGGATTTCATTTTCCTAAATGTTGGCTGAAAACTGAAGACATATTTCAGAAGCAAAACCTATTGCTAAAAATAAGGGCAATGCAGAAATGAAACAAGTAAGAGCTAACTCGAAATAACTAATTAAAACAGCACCTTAGACAGCAATCTCCTTTTCAGGCACCATTTTTCCAGCCACTATTTCAGAAATCCCCAGCCACCTCCAGCATTGCTTATCTTCTAGGAGGGGACACGGCAGACTCCCCCCTTCCAGAGCACTTCCGCCCGCTCACTGTGCTTGGGATCACTAGACTCTGATCCTCAGAGAGAAGGGTAACCCTCTGAGGCCGTGCCAGAAGCAGAGGACCCGATAACAACTAGTTTCAATGGCAAGAATTAATTGAATCCTCTGGATGTAACAAAAACTGCTTCCCTTCCCTCTCCATCCGCCATCTTCTTGCCTTAAATAAAACAGCTCAGTTTAAAGAAGCTCTTTCCTCTGACAAGGAAATGAATAGCATTAAAAAGACCCCTTCTAATCTGCCATGTGACGAGGAAGGAAAACTATTTCATAATGAGTTTCTGCAGGTAATGCAGAATCAAGGGAAGCAAGAAGCCCTTCCATTTTAAGATTAAAACCAGGCAAACTGAACATTAAAACTGATCTAGGCCCTGGCCGGTTTAGCTCAGTGGACAGAGCGTCGACGCATGGACTGAAGGGTCCTGGGTTCAATTCCCGTCAAGGCTTAAACCTCGGTTGCAGACTTGATCCCCATCCCTGGTTGGGGCAAGTGTGGGAGGCAACCAATCGATGTGTCTCTCTCACTCTCTCTAAAAAAATTCAATGTAACGTATCCTCAGGTTAGGATTTAAAAACAAACACACAAAATACTGATCTAGGCTATGGTACCACTGTCTTCCCATCTCATACATGACGAGGTCAAGGCCACTGATTCTGCACAAAGGTACCCAACACCATACGCCTCCTGCTTCAGAGCAGGGACGGCAGGGTCAGCCATCACTCTGCAGGTGGAGTGGGCCCCCCCCCCCCCCATCACAAACCCCGTTCTCTGTGGTTCTGCAGGAACAAGCAGCAGTTAGCTCAGTGCAGGCACGGTGCCTACAACGAATATGGATTTCCTCTGAAGCCTGCTGGAGCCAACTCAGCACCGCAGCTGCACTTCCAGGAAAAGGCTCTCCTGAACTCCTTGGACCACATGAAATGGAATCAATGTCCTTACTACATTTAAAAAACAAAATAATCCGCAGCCATCTCGTACCGGCCCCAGGCCATTCCCCGGCGCTTGGCAAAGAGCGACTGACCCCAGCGAGGTCTGTGTGCAGCCGCACCCCAGGATGTGCCCGGAAGCACTGCCCAGAACCAGGGTGGGACAGGCCCATCCCAGCTTCTCAGGGTCAAAATAGCCACATACAGTATCACAGGTTGGTCAATAAAGCAAAGCAACTAATACACGATGCAGGGGAGTCACATTTCACTCATCTGCCAAATACGAGAACCTTTCACATATCAGGCAACCCGCTCAGCACAGTGGGAAATCATCACACACAGCTCTGCTTGCTGCTCCTGAAAAGTTAGCTCCAGGGTTTGGCCAAAAATCACCAGGTCCCTTCAAATCTGCAAGTTCAAACTCCCAACCAAGATGCTAAAGAATGAGCCATCCCAGCTACAGGGCATACGCATGGGATAAATCTGAACCATAGGCTGGATGATTCTTTACTCAAGTAAAGCAAGACTGAAAAACTACCTCTATCCTGGACCCAGAAAATTACTTCCCAAAACAAAAAGGTAGGTATCGCCGGGGGTTGGGGAGCAGAGAATAACCTAGAAGCTGCCCTTCTGTTTGCCAGGATCTTTCACATCGCAAGTGGATTAGGTATCATTTGCTTTCCATTAACATGTGAAAATTTGAGGTTCCCCTTTGAGACTGATATTTAGTCCCGTATTTGTATAAAATAAACACTAAGATATCAAAGTCGCAAGGTTTTGCCAGATTCCCAAGTACTGGAAGGGATCATGACCACGTTCACAAGACCCAGCACCATACAACACGCTGTTACTAAGATTCGGGGGAAACATTACCGCCCACCACACACTCGGAATACTCACTTAGATTGAGTCTGTTTGGTGATGTTCCGAATGGTGGCACCTTCTTTTCCTATAATGGCTCCGACGAACTGGGTGGGGACTAGCAGGCGTAGAGGCAGGTCACAGGGTTTCTGCTTGGACACGGATCCTGGAGAGCCCTGTCTCGATGAGCCCCTCTGCCCAAACCCGCGGCGGCCTCGGGGCTGCTGCGAAGCGTTCTGCTGGGAGGCCATCTCGTCCGGGATGTAGGCCACTTTCAACGTGAAGTTCTCCAGCTGGAATCCATTCAGTTTGTCTAACGCTCTGAAAGTTGACGAGGAGCAAGGGTGGGAAGAGAAATCGAACTCTATAATAAACCCTTCAGCAAAGCAATACCTATATCTCCTCCACTCAGGATCATTGGCTCAAAATCTTCTGAATAAAAAGCCACAGAACAGGTAACCCAGAGCAACTTAACACCCTAACACCCACCCCACCACACACACACACACACACAACACGGGGAAAAAAACCTGACAAGTTTCCAAAGGGAATATATTTGTCATCTAATGAAAAATGGAAAAAATTTGTCAAAATTCACATAAAACATTACATCAGTGTCAGGTGTACACATAAGGACTCGATAGTTGCCTATAATGTGAAATGATCACATCTGTCTGGCTAACATCTGTCATCGCACATAGTTACAGAATGTTTTTTTCTTGTGATGAGAATTTTAAGATCTCTCTCAGGAACTTTCAAATATGCAATACAGTTGTATTAACTCCAGTTAACAGGCTGTGCATCACACCCCCATGATCTACTTGTTTTATAACTGGAAGGAGTACCTTTGCTCCCTCACCCACTTGCCCACTGCTTATCTCAGATATCCACCAATCGAATCTATGAACTTGTGTTTGTTTGGGTGTGTGTGTGACTGGCTTTTTTTTAGACTCTACATGTGAGACCATATTGTGCTTACCTTTTTCTGTCTGACCTCTTCCTGACTTATCTCAGTTAACATAACATCCTCAAGGCCCATCCACGTTACTGCATTGCCAGCATTTCATTCCTTTTCATGGCTGAATGCTATTCCGTTGTGTATATATACACACCAGGCTTTCTTTATCACTCATCCATTGATGGACACTAAGTTGTTTCCATATCTCAGCTACTATAAATAATGCTGCAATTGAAACTCTTCATTAAGCCATTAACCCAAGAGGTCACTAACAGCGGAGGAGCCAGGGAAGGGAGTGGGCAGATCTCGTCCAGGCTAGTCTTTCCAAGTCAGAAGGGAGGAGATGTTGGAAATATGCACCTCCCTTGCTTCACCTTCTTATAAAATACAAACATTAGACAGTGTAAGCTACACAGGACAGATCTCTCTCAAACTCTCACAGGAGATGGATAGGATTTGATACTCAGGATTATCACTCAACACATTCTCAGCACCTACCATGTGCCAGCCCCTACTATGCACCATCCCTGAGCAAACAGCAGCCCTGACCTTCTGGAGTTCATGGTCTGGCCTGGGGCAGAGAGGCAGGGTGATGATGGGCCAAACGAAGCTATTTTCTACCTTATCTATCTGCCCATCTGTCCACTTCTCTACTGTGAGAGGAGCCTTACTGCACTGTTTTTTTGTTTTTTGTTTTTTCATTTTTAATGTTACTATGGAAAAGTACCAAATCTTAAGAGTCCATCTCAATGAGTTTTCAGAAGTTCAGCCTGCAACCCAAATCCAGAGCAAGGACACACCAGCGCACCAAAGCCCACCAGTACCTCCCTAGACTTCGAATATCATGGACTGATTCTGTTTTAAAAGTCTAGGTAAATAAGTATATATTAGTACATGTTATGTGCTCTCATGTCTGGCCTCTTTTATTTACCAGGCTTATAAGCTTTACTCAAGTTGTTTTTTACCTCACTTACGTATTTTAAAAGTGGAGAACGCAATAAAAAACGGACAGAGACGATACCACCAAGACACCAAAAGCAACACAAACACACTTTTAATAATACACACTCCCAAGTACACAACAGAATTAAAAACAAACAAAGGTCCCACGCTTCCCTAAGGTCACTCAGATTCTGCCCCAGTGGGCTTTGAGGTCAGCCCCGGAAGGCAAAGACAGACAGGCACGAAATGGTCTCTCCCTAGTTGCTCAGTGGTCATTTCTGGTTCCCATATTGCTTTCCTTATGTGGAGATCTTTCTATTTTGACTTAGATGGAACAGGAGGGTGGCAAAGAGAGGGCCCCACCACCAGAAAGGGCACCGAAAGCACGGAGCCAGAACTCAGGCCTGGACAGCCAGACGGAGCGCGTGTCCTGGGGACCCAGCCTCGGGCCCTCTTCTCCCACGTCAACCCCCTTCCCTCACCGTCCCACAGAACCGAGGACGAATTCGTCACAATAGGTCCAAGAAATACAGAAACACAAAGAAAGGAGCAGGATATTTCTGCCACTAGCACCAACCCATCAAGACCCTTCCCGGAATCACTGCTGACCACCATAACTTCTGCAAACAGACCACTTCTTTCCCTGTTTATATCAAACGTATGTTCAGCATCTGACATAACTGGGATCATGATGTACGTAATTTGTGTTTTGCTTTTTTCCCAAATATACCTTGGGATGTTTCCATGTGATGTCTGTGTCAGAGGGCATTCTTTCCATAGGCTTATACAGTGATAGGAGGCACGTGGCACAAATTATTTTACCAACGTCCTGATAACAGAACCGTAAGTTAACCTATTAATCCTTGCTTTCTCCCTCTCCCCTTTTTTTCTTAAGGGAAATGTAAATTAAGGGCATTAATTTCGTTTTCTTGTTGTTCATCTGTTTTATTCGAGGATATTTTTCCATTGATTTTTGGAGAGAGGTGGGAAGGGAGGGGAAGGGACAGAGAGAAAGGAACATCTATGTGAGAGAAATACATCGACTGGTTGCCTCCCGCACGCACCCGGACCAGGTCCAGGGATCCAGCCTACAACCAAGGTACGTGTCCTTGACCGGAATCAAACCCGGGACCCTTCAGTCCACAAGCCGACGCTCTATCCATTGAGCCAAACCAGCTAGGGCTAGTTTGGTTATTTCTGAAGGAGGACAACCGTTAAGAAATTGTATTGATATTTATGATGTATACTTTTATAGAAAGTTGGAGCTGCAGAAGTCTCAACCAATTAGATTTTCCTTCTAAACAACTTTAAACCTTTTTCAAGGCCAGGAGAAGCTCATCACTGAGGTTCTTTCAGAAACCCACAGAAACATGGGCCCACCTAGGGAGTCAACTGTACCTACAGGCACTCAGCAACGGGCTCAGCACACTCCTTTCCTGCTGCAAACAGTATAGCTGACTTCAGAAGGAAGTTCTGAGCGTGGAATTCAGTCAGTAATGTTACAAAAAGTACCTATTTCTTTCTGGAGTGAGACAGGCGGACACTGACGTCACTCTCAGGGAGGTGACCCTCAGGTCCTCAGCGCCTGTGGTGTTCTGGGGCTCAGCCAGTCACGTGCTCCTAAGTGCCAGCTCCTCGACTGGGCATAAAACTGAAACGTCAAACTTCATGTGCTGCTTCTAGAAGACTGTTGTTGTTGTTGTTTATTTCTTGTTTTCCTGCGGGGTTTTGGGGAGGAGGAAAGGTTTTCTCACGGGGGAGGTCAGAAGGCACGGTGCTCCGGTACCCAGTATACTGTCTGGGCCCCAAAGGCCCCAATGCATACATACTGGGTGTCCCCCGTGTGCCTGCCCACTGGCAGTTTCCGACCCCTCAAACCACAGCACTCATAGGGGCAGAGCCGAAGAAGTACAGGAGTGACCTAACGCAATCAAGGGCGTTCCGTGACAAAGACTCCACGTTTCTCAATAAGTAAAACACTGAACCCTTTCTGTGCAGAGTCTGCTGCTCAGCTCTGTCCTTTGGTGGCTTGCTGAGCCCATGGGTAGAACATCACAGAACTTTCACAAACATACTGCCTATGTGAGAAATGGCTCACCTGTCCAAATTTCAAAAGCTGGGCTAGGAAACAGAAGCATGGCGAAGATGAGACTTTTAATAACACTCTCGAGAGCGGGCGCCCATAGTACAGGAACACACGTGGGGCAGGGAGCATAGCCAATATATTTAGTCCCACCTCCGGTCCCTCATTGGCTGAGGACTATTTTGGTCACCTGTTTCCTAATAGGTCGCCTACATCTTACTGTCTCCCATTGGATTATTTAAGAAAATGGGGTGGGGCCTTTTCTAGTCGCCTTCACCTCCTTGTCTAGGGAAATCTTCCTAGGACATGTGCTATCAGTCATGGGTACAGCTCTCATCCTGTCTCCCCACCCCCACATCCTGTTTGCTCTGGGGAAATTCAAGAGCCGCCTGGCCACATGCTGTTTCTTTTCTACGAAGGTAAGTCAGAGGCATGCTTCTTACATACATACGACACGTATGGTGAGAAGGTGACGCTGTTCACAAGATTTGTGGTGGTGGGTGATCATTTCACAATGTATACAAATATCAAATCATGTGGGACGCCTGAAACTAAGATAACGTTATATGCATCTATTACACCTCAATTTAAATGAACAACTGTCATAATTATTAAAACATATGCATTCAGCTCAGCAGAATCAAGGGTGTTTTTCCAAGCGTGCTCCTCAGGACCCCGTTTCCCGTCTTCCCCTGGCTCTGCTCTGCCGCTAACCTGAGTCACTCGGGAGATCCTGAGTACTAGTAGTTTTGCTGTCAGTAGCAATAACTATTGATAAGAAATTTATTAGGGCAGATCACAGTTTAGGGAGCTTTGAGAGAGAGCGGATATGTAGTTTAACTTAAGGATGAGGGAGGAAGGAGAGAGAAGAAATGAGACCAGAGAAGAATTTAAACTCATTGAAGGGCACACACACACACACCTTAGTAGTGAAAAGAGGCTGAACTAGAGACCAGAATTCTAGTCCAGCTAAAACAATAAATAGCCATGTAACCTTGGAAAGGTCATGTTCTTATTCGGCGCTAGGTTCCTCACCTACAAAACGCAGCAATTCGATTTATGATCGCTTTCAACTCAAAAATTCCATGTCTAGAATTTCTGTTTTCTTCTTCCCAGACCTTACTGCTGTATACAGCACAGATTCTAACAAAATGAGGTTTAACCGTTACTGAAAAGTCACACAATTCAGTTTTCTGCTTGTGCCAAGAATGTAAGGTCGAGGCATACAATTGAATAATAATTACTGGAAGCCTGGTAACAGCACTGCAGGGATGCAACTTAAGGAAATAATTACTGCCAAAGCCCGGAGATTGACCTCTGAAGGACTTCACAATTACACTGGTTCTACAAGCACACGCGCATACACCCAAAAAGCAAAAACAGCAAAAACCCTGCACACCACCTGTGTTACAGAGGACTGACACATCGACCGTGGTAGGGGCGAAACGCTATGTAGCGATTACCAACAGTATAAAGACAGTCAATGGAAATAACGAAACGCTACAGAGGATCTTGGTAATTTTAGAAGTTATGACACATGAGACAAAGTCTACAAAACTTGATGGTTATCTCTGAATGGCAAAATGGCAAGAAACTCCTTTGTCTTACTGCTCTGTTACTTCTTTTTCCAGAATAAAATCTTCTAGTTACATGATTTTTACAGTTTAAGGGTGATTTTCCTTCTCTTAGCCATCAGCCAAGATGTTGAAAACACTTCTAACCATCACAGTGTACACCTGATGTGGGTCTGCAAACTGACACAGAAGGATCTTCGATGATAGCTTCACAATATAAACAAACTATACTCCGATTCCCTAACGAAAATAAACATCAGAAATAAGAGCCCAAAAGAAAAGAAAGTATAAAAATTAAATGCCTGCAAATTCTGAAGGGTTATTTCCTTGTCACACACGACAGATCTCCCAGGGAGCGACGGCTACCTTGGACGATGTTACCCGAGCAACTCTGGGAGGAAATGGGTGTCTCGAGGCCCAGCCTTTCTCCCTCCAGGAACAAGGGATACTAAATACTGTCTCTGTTTTTAATGACTTATTTTTTGTTTTTATTATTTTTATTCATTTTATTATTTTAATAATCCAAGACTTCAAGTTAAAACAAATAGGTATCTCCTAGTAATACAGTACTCTAAACATCTGATTTTTCTAACCACAAGGTGGCAGGAATTTCCATGTTAAATTCTGTCTTAGAGACAGCCTTATTGAGGAATCAATCTTCTTAAAAGTGGCATTTATAGAGGTTTAAGTAACAAAAAGAGGCAGCCACAAAAGCCTTTAAACTAGGTTCCTAACTCTGAGTATCAGCAGCCAGTCATTATCTGGAATGGAGTATAAATGAAGTATATTGAGCAAGAACAGAGTATCATCAGCAGGAATGAAAAAGGTTGGAAAACACTTAATAGCTGCTAACTTTGGAGTTCTTGTGAGGTATTATGATAGGTGTTTTGGAAGCGCTGCATAGGTTCTCTCAACAGCCTCATGAGCTAAGAACTGTAATTATTTCCACTTTACAGGCAGGTGTGAACTAAGACAGATCAACTTGACCAGAGTGACAGCCAAGAGTGGTGGCACAGAGGTCACCCCATGGACTCTGGAATGTGAACTCCAAGCCTCCACGCTCTGCCCACCCCCACACCAGCACATCCCAGCTACACAGACTCCCAAGTATCAGACTCAAGGAAAGAAAAGTCAACTGAGAATACCGACTCCGCCCGCGTGACCTGAAGAGGTGAGCTTTGAACGGGCTCTTATTCCTGATGTTTATTTTTGTTAGGGCAAGGAAAAGGCAAGGGAATCTCACACCACGCTGGTTTAGGCAGCAGGTGGCTGTGCGCAGCCCAGAGGACAGGCGTGCAGGGCTCAGTGGAGCAAGTCCTGGAGGGACCACCTTCCCCGCTCAAACCACCTGCAGCTGCTCTAAAAGCAGCCCAGAACCAGTGGGTTGGGCAAGAATTACTACTATTTCCTTGGTGCCCATGTGCTAGGCCATTTGATAAGCCTGTTTTTCTAGAAATATGTGCCTAAATGAATGACTACATTGGTTTCTTGTCAGCTCTCATTTTGTAGCTCAGAAAACTGAAGCTCAGAGAGGTCAGGGTTACAGTCAGAGGCATCCAAGGAGGGAAAGAGCCGATGCCTCGCAAATAAAATCAATTCTGCCAAAACCGGTTTGGCTCAGTGGATAGAGCGTCAGCCTGCGGACTGAAGGGTCCCAGGTTCGATTCCGGTCAAGGGCATGTACCTGGGTTGCGGGCACATCCCCAGTAGGAGATGTGCAGGAGGCAGCTGATCGATGTTTCTCTCTCATCGATGTTTCTAACTCTCTATCTCTCTCCCTTCCTCTCTGTAAAAAATCAATAAAATATATTAAAAAAAATAAAATAAAATCAATTCTCCTCACAGAATGAGAAGGTACTCCCCATCTCTTTAAAAAAGAACTTACTAGAAAATGTTCACAACACTGTATCACAAGACTGACTTTTCCATTCTTTAAATCTATTAACTTCCTCTGAATTATTTTCTAATACTCTTTGCTCTTTGGAATTTTTGAGGGAGAGAAAACCCAATATTCTTATAAGGAAACTCAACGTGGGCAAGAATTAAAATCAGGTGATCCCTCTCCAAACACACTTTCACCAGTGGGAGGCCCATCCCTGAGGACAGGGTTCTGCCTTTAGTCACCGGCAACATTTGGTCAATACGTAGATGCTATTCATTGAATCACTATTAGAAAAAGAGATGCAAAGAGCATTTCCCTCACTGAAATGCCCATTTATTTGTTTGGGGTATTTAATTACTGAAATGACAGATCCCTAACAGCCTTTTTCTTTCCCCTTGGGACCAAGAGGGCAGGGCAACCTCTAACAACACTTGTAAAAAACGTCTCCACGCGCAGTTTGCCATCAGGGTGGGATTACGTGCAGCAGCGATTCTGCCGTGGTTCCCAGCCACAGTCGGCCCCTCCTGTGCTTGTCTCAGTGCTTGGAATGCAGGGGCTGCTAAATGTCAGCCAGTTCCGACTCAAGTTCAAAACTAACAAACGTTCTCCCATGCGGCTGTTAGTATCGTCCAGTTAGCTGGCTATCCTCACCTAAGTTTTCAAACAGGACAACTAGGACAGGCCTCTGACAATCTCCAAATACCCTTGGGTTTAGCATGTCACCCCACAGTTTCCATCTAACAGAGTTGGCTGTAGCAAGCACTTATTGGAGATCTCCGTAAAGAAAACGGAGTCTGCGTTCTCACTGTCCTCACTCTGACCTCTGCCCCCGTCTACTTGGGTATAAAACGTGAACATTTTCTGTTCTTCCCTTGTACACAATTTTGTTGAAGAATAAGGTTGGTAAACATCAGTTTTACAGCTCACACCACAATTTCTAAGATGTCCAAAAACATCATGTTAACTGTTAACTTTTTTAAAAAAATGAGTGAAAGATACAAACAGAAGAAAAAGCAGAGTATTTTTAAATCTCTTAAAAGTCTCATTAAAAATGAATCTCAGAAGTCTCATTTTTTAGGGAAAAAAGTGAAATGAACATAAGTAGATACTGCTTTTCACACACAGGATCAGCTAAGCCTGGGACAGCCCTGTGTTAGGGAGTCAGAAGGCACACTCACATGGACCAATGGGGATTTAAACTAGTTCAGATTCTATGAAAGAGAACTTGCCAATATTTAAAAAAATTTTAATAAGTATCTTGATCTACTTCTAGGAATTAACCCACACCCATATTCACACACATGCAAAATGACGTGCAAAAAAGAGATTCCCTACCACAGCAATTTTCAAACCGGTGTGCAGCAAGAACTATTAAAACATGCAGTGCCTGACTATTTAGTCGGCGGCACTGCCCTCTTTTCCCTTAGATTGTCAAATAAAAAAATGACAACTGCCAAGACGATAGCCATGTGGTGAGTCAAAACTTCACCTATTCTTTTGTCAGATCAGCAACAAATATGATCTATTTTTTGGTGTGCAGCAGAAATTTAGCAATTACTTTGTGTGCCATGAGCAGAAAAAGGTTGAAAATCGCTACACTCCAGCCTTTCTCATAACTGCAAGAGACTCGAAATAAGCTAAACATTCAATTTGGGACTAAGTAATTCTATATTCATACAATGAAATTCTGTGCAACTTTAAAAAAATAGGTTTCTATGTACAAAACACTCAAGTGCTATGGTATCATTTGTGTAAAAAGGAGAAAAAATAGAGACACATGTTTGTCTTCCATATGGTTATCTTCAAGAAAGTTGGGGAACAAAACTAGGGGGGAGAGCTGCACCATATACATCTTTGGACCTTTACATTTTTGAACCATGTGAGTATTACTCACATATAAAAACTGAAGTCCCACTGTGTGATGCAAATTTCCATCTCCTCGCCAGCCCTATCTTTCCTCTCCTGGCTCCTCCAGGGGTGGGCACTGCCTGTGGTCAGCTAGCTCGATCACCTTTCCCCTTCAGGGCTCAGGTCGGCCAGTGTGGTCTCTCCTTTCCCCTTTCCCATGCAGAGGGCAGACAGCTGTCCCTGCCTGCACCGTGTCTGGAGCGGTGAAGACTGCCATGGTCCCTGACACTCAGCTCTCTGCTGCTGGGCACCCTGCATGCCATTCCTGTTTGCAATATGAGCAGACAGGTCAAAAGCAGTATTTGTGGGATCCTCATTTTCTCTCTCTAGTGTTCAGTCAGTTCATTAGATCATTCCCAAGCCTACAGAACTATTTTTCCTAAGGAAGATTGTTTTATCTGTAAAGTTTAGCCTCCCCATTGCATTGGAATACATTTTTTCCCCACCAATCTAAAATCAAATTACACTGGTTCAATGTCTGCACACCCCTAAATGGCAACAGTAACCATTAGGTAAATCAGGGAGCAAGAAAACAACATTTAACACTGTTGTTTAACACATGACCTACTTACCAGCTTTGAATAATACAGCAATAATGCATGTATCATTATCAATAAGGGGAAAATCTTAATGTAATTTGATGGTACCCAGGTCCACAGCTTTTTGCAAATAGGGTGCAGTTCAGCTTCATCCCATATCCATCTACCACTGATATACTGAAAAGGTAATAAAACTTTAACCAATGCAAATTCTTATCATACCGTTAAACATTAAAAGATTTGCAAGGTCAAACTTGGCAAAATAAAGTTTATTTCTGCTGTCCACTGGGCCAAAATATAAGTACTATACTTAACCTGCTTACTACCCACATAGATAAAAAGTGTCAGTCCGCTTACTGTCTGGCTTGGTCCTTACTGGAATAGGTTACGTTTACGACTGCAGTTTCCGAGTCAGTGTTCACTGGAGGGAGAAAAAAAGGAAGAGAAAGAAAAAAGTTAGTCTTCTTTTCACTTCCCCCCTTTTACAAATTTGAAAGCAATTGAGAAGACGTGTACCTTGCTCACAGCTTTCCACCACTCCATACTGGCCTAGTAAACTATCCAGCACCTATCGGAGGGGGAGAAAATTACAGATTTTCAGTTTCCCAAGGTATTACGAGGGCAGGAATGTTTGAAAATCACAAAGAACTGTGATGAAAAAGAGCCCCCAAAATCAACTGGGTTCTGGACTATCATAGTGAGGGACGGGCACCATTGTGGGGTCCCCTCTCCTGCATCTCCCTGACTGTAGGCTCATTTCCTGGCGATAATGAAGCAGTGAGGCAGCGCAGCACTGCTCACAGCCACAGCCGCCGGGTCCAAGGCTGGAGCAGGAGGAAGCATCTATTTCCCATGCAGACAGCAACGCATCATCACACTTCCTCCTTTATACAGAGTCACGAGACAAGGGCCCACGTCAAGTTTCATCTTTAAGATGTTCCTTCTCAAAGAACTTCCTTTTATAGCTAAAATGGACGCATCGGAACCGACGACTCTCAAGGCAGGCCAGCAAAATGAAGAAAGAGCATAGCTGATCCTCTACCTGGAGCTACAGACTAAGCTGAGTGGTATATCAATACTTGGTAAAAAGTATTAAAAAAAAAAAAAAAAAGAAGTGAGCATTTCTAAATCTATAGTAGACTGGAAACGCACAACTTGAAACTGTTTTAGCATCTTTCCTGTGGCTGCATTACTCCACTGTGCATGTTAGTCTCATGAGAGGCCGTGAAAGCAGCACCTACATGTTATCAGACCATGAACTGTGGGTGTACATCTCATCAGTACAAACCAAATCCCACTGTCTTTCACTTCCAAGAACTATAAAAAGATTTTTTTTGAAAGGTAAACCAAGATGAGTTTCTATTAATTTACAGGGAACCAATTATTCATTAATTTAATTGCAAACTTTGAAGGACGGGCCCTTGAGAACGGGTTCTGGCCCCCAGAACACAGTAAAACATCAGAAATGCACTAAATAGTCAGGGTAATTTCCTATAAACTTTAAGCAACTTCTTCTAAAGCAGTGGTTCTCAACCTTCCTAATGCCGCGACCCTTTAATACAGTTCCTCATGTTGTGGTGACCCCCAATCATAAAATTATTTTCGTTGCTACTTCATAACTGTAATTTTGCTACTGTTATGAATTGTAATGTAAATATCTGATATGCAGGATGTCTTTTCATTGCTACAAATTGAACATAATTAAGGCATAGTGATTAATCACAAAAACAATATGTAATTATATACGTGTTTTCCGATGGTCTTAGGCGACCCCTGTGAAAGGGTCGGTCAACCCCCAAAGGGGTTGCGACCCACAGGTTGAGAACCGCTGTTAAAGGAACATTTATCTTATGTGGTATCTTTCAGGCTTTTGTCTACTGATTCCGATTTGAAAACTATAGGCAGGTATGTCTGGGGATGAGTTTTTTTATTTTACTGATATACTGAATTAAAAGTTCCCCATTTTAAATAAGGTTAATACCTATTTGTGAATGGGGAATCGTTACATTTTTTCATAGTGACGTTTTGATGTGAATTTCCTTTGAGTGGGGCCTATTAATAGAAGCGCACTAATCTTTGTCTCTAATTACAGCTGCTGTTAAATCAAAAAGCTTAATCTATAATTCAGAGCACTCAGCTGACCACATGTCATTTCATGTGTCTGTCTCAGCCACCAGGATGAACGATCACATGAACAGGAATTTCTGTTCACTGTACTGTCCCTGGCACCTGGAATGTACAGGCACGAAAAGACATTCCCATAGCCCGTAAGTGAAGTAAGTGCTTCTCGGGAGGAAATTCTAGTATAGCTGACTAGGAACGGCACTCTCCAGTAGTGTTCACCTGTTTCAGGGGTGAATTGACATGCATGTCACGTTGATCACAGACATCTTTTATAAAGGCAAAAAATAAAAATAAAAAACTTCTTACAATGCCACCCAAGGAGGCATAATATGAAACATGTAACACCTTAAAATCTATAAAAAGCAACCTACTTTTATTTTTAAGACAAAAATGTTTCAATGCCAAAGATGTTTTATATGTATATTAATAGAATTCTAAAGAGGTATTTAAATTCATTCCGTCTTAAGTAATTAAAGCAGCAGGACAGTCCAGCTACCATTTAAATGAAAGCCCTCTAACAGCAGGGCTTGATAGCAACTTGGGTATCTTGAGGGGCAGGGGTGTGGAGGGGCCTGGAGATGGTGGTGATGGAGGAGGGGTATGGGAGTAGGTGCCAATTTAATATGTTCATTTAAATAAGCATCATTCTTAATTCTTCTTAAAAGCAGTTTTTTAAATAAGTACATTACTCTCCATATTGTTTAGCTTCTATCTCAACTTTTTTTAATATTTTTTTTTTATTTCAGAGAGGAAGGGAGAGATAGAATCATCAATGGTGAGGGAGAATCATTGATTGGCTGCCTCCTGCACGCCCCCTACCTGGGATTGAGCCTGCAACCAGGGGACGTGCCCTTGACTGGAATGGAACCCGGGACCCTTCAGTCCGCAGGCTGACGCTCCATCCACTGAGCCAAACCAGCTAGGGCAATCTCCTTGTTACTATTATAGAAGAAAAAAAAAAAAAAAAAAACTACAAAAGCTAAATACCCGTGTTTATAAACAATATTGACTAAACCTACAAAAATAATGCAAAAGAAACTAATATTTTGCAAATGGCCCACTGGCAAAGTGACATAAATTATAGATATATTTCTTTTTATATATGGACACACAAATATGCACATATATTTGTATGTAAGTATATACATACATACAGGCAGATAAATAAATGATACAAGAAAACTTCTAACTTAAAAAATCGAGGAAATATACATAAATTTTTCACTGCATTCACTGTACAAAGTTTAATATGTCCAAAACAAAATTGCTTGTAGAGTTAAACATTCTATTCCTAGATAATAATAAATGCTACTGATTATCAGAACTATCCTGTGTGTAAAATCTCTGAGGGGAAAATTAGAAACTACAATTCTATCTTCTAAAAATGGTGAATTTTATTGTATGTAAATTATACTTCAATAAACCTTGCTCTAAAAAAAACACAAAACAAAAACACACACTATAATTCTTAGAGGAAAAATAGGTCCATCATCAATCTTGGTACCTAGGTTGAGGACAAGTTAACCAGACAACCCAGGGGGGTTTACCTAGACACCTGAGATGGATTTCAATGGGTCTTTGAGGTCTTCACTCGTCATTTTTGCATAAATTTTGGGGGTCATCACAGCTGAGAGAAAGATTATCAATAACCCAAGCAGAATCACAAATCCCAGAAGGGTTTCCAACCCCCAAGTGCTTGAGCAATGCTAAGTAGCCCGTTTTCCTTAACTGGTTGGGAAGGCATTTATCTGAGTGTGCTGTGTGCAGGACTCACTGAGCTCCCCACGTAAATACAGCTCACTCCTCACAAGTCTGCCCTGTTGACTCAGCCTGCGTTACAGGAAGAAAAGACACATGTTCCTGTATCTGCCGCATAAACCGCCCACCACCATCCCTAGATTCTTGCCTTCTCTCAGTTCCTAGAATGTCTTGTCTCTTCTCCCATCTATCCCAACCACAAATGTTTCTTTTAAACAGCCTTGTTTTAATGGTAAAAACAAACAAAACCCAAAATACTTCCACTGCACATTTCCAACATTTCCACAATCTCTTAACAAACCAAAACCCTCATTCCTAAATGAACTTATTTTACTCAAGCCCACAAGAAAACATTTCTCTATGCTTATGTAAGTTTAAACTCCAACTGGGAGGGGAAGACGCTACCAAAGCAAATTTAAGCCGCAGAGAGAAGGAATGTCTTGGCAGAATCCTACCTTTTTATATATTTAAAACTTAAAAATCTCAAATGTTCAGCACTTTAAAAAAAAAATTAAAAGTTCATCCAAATGTAGAAATAGCAAAGAAAGAAGCACATGCTTAAATACAAAGATTGTCACTTTCCTTAACATAGTGGTCAAGACTTAGATCATAACAGCCTAGAGTGGAAACAATCTAACTGCCCACCAACTGATGAAGGGACAAACAATGTGGTGCAGCCACACAACGGAATGATATTTAGCCATAACGGGAATGAAGTACTGATACATGCTACAACACAGATGAACCTTGACAACATTAAGTGAAAGACGCCAGTTCCCAAAGACCACATCTTAAGGGCTCCATTCATATGAAATGTCCCGAACAGGGATCTCGGCAGAAACAGAAGGTAAATGAGTGGCTGCATCAGGCTGGTGCGAGTGGAAGGGTGACAGCTAAAGGTTTCTTTTGAGGTGATGAAAATGCTCTAAAATTGACTGTGGCGATGCTTGCACATATCTGTGATCATACTAAAAACCACAGAACTGTGCACTCTAAATCGGGGAGTTGTGCAGTATGTGAATTATAGCTCAATAAAACTTAAAAATAACTAAGATCAATAATACTAGCTAATCACCTAGGTTTGTTTAACCCTTGAAGTATTAAAGTAAAATTTTATCAGTTTTGCCATTACGTATGTCCTCATGAAACCATCGCCATAATCAAAATAAAAGTTTCTTCATGCCCTCTTCAATCTAGTAGCCTAATTTATTCAAACACGAACACCAAAATATAGTTGAAAACTACCTTTGTAACTCACACATGATCAGAGTTCCTCTGCCACAGCAACCCCACCATCACCCCCGACAAAACTAGCTATTTTCAGCTGATCCCCCTGGGCAGGGAGGAGGTTCATGCTCTCCAGAAAAACCTTCTGATCACTTGCTCTTTACACCCACCGCTCAGGCCCCATCACCTCTGGACCATCTGAACCAAAGGTCTAATTGGCATCCTTGCCTGCAGCCCACCACCCCATGACTATTCTCCTCCTGGAAGTTACTACTCTTCAGTGGCTTCTGAATGCCCACACAACTTGCCCAAACTGCAGCAGGTATAGGTCACCAGTGTTCTGGTACAGCCTCCCTCTTCCAACATCTTTAACTGCTTCCCCCACACCCACGCTCCTGCCACACCCTGGAGAGTAGGGAGAGCGCTCTTGTTTCCATAGCACCTGAGCTTACCTAATCCTGCAAATGAAAACCATGTCATTTTATCATCTCTTCACTGGTCTTCTCCCACTGGACTAGTGATTATTAACCATAGTGATTGACTACATGTCAGATGTGTTGCAAGTAATCCATCCCTAATAGTTACACTGGCTTCCATGTATGGATGTCAGAAATTTTGTATTCACTTCATTTCCCTGAAGCTCATTATTTAAAGTCCACCTAGTATTGCTACCTCCTACTCTGAACCCTCAGATTCATTTTAGCTTCCAATTGCTTGTTCTCATAACAGTTAGACCTGCACTGTCCAAGTGTGACAGCCACTGGCTACATGGGGCTATTGGGCACTAGAAATCCGCTCAAGTGTAAAATATATGCCATATTTAGAAGACATAGTAAAAAAAAAAGTTTTAAAATATTGATTACAAGTTAAAATTGTTAACATTTTAGCTACATTTGGTTTAGCAAATTAATTTCACCTGTTTTCTTCTTAACTTTTTTTTTTAACATGGCTACTAGAAAATTTTAAATTGCCTAATGGACTGCATTATCTTTCTAATGGACAGTGCTGGGCTGGACTGATTTTTTAAAATCATTTTTTATTTTCAATTACACTTGATATACATCATTATATTAGTTTCAGGTGTACACCCGTGACCAGACATTACACAACTTAGTAAGTGATCACCCCAATAAATCCCACACCCATCTACCACCACACCTAGTTATTAGAATATTATTAACTACAGTTCCTATGCTGTACTTTTTAAAGCTGAGCTAATCAACTCACACCCTATAAACTCTAAGAGCTTCCCTTTGTAACTGGAATAGCATCCAAAATCCCTAACAAGTGTCTGAAGGCCCGTGTGACCCACTCTCATCCAATGCCACTCTCTCCGCTCCAACCACACTGGCCTTTCAATAGTGACTTCTGGGGAACACCTCAGGGTGCTTTCTAGTAGCAGCACTGTCCCACATGGTTTTTCTATATTAACTCATTTAGGCCACACAGTCCCATGAGGTATCATCCCATTTCACAGATGGGTAAATGACGGCATAGATTCTAAGGCAGCTGTGGGCAAACTACGGCCCACGGGCCGGATCCGGCCGTTTGAAATGAATAAAACTAAAAAAAAAAGACCGTACCGTTTTATGTAATGATGTTTACTTTGAATTTATATTAGTTCACACAAACACTCCATCCATGCTTTTGTTCCGGCCCTCCGGTCCAGTTTAAGAACCCATTGTGGCCCTCGAGTCAAAAAGTTTGCCCACCCCTGTTCTAAAGTGATGGAGAAATGATTTAAGCCCCAGCTGTCAGATGTCAGAGCCCACACTCTTCCCCAGATGCTGAACTAAGTTGCCTCACTTCTTTACCCAATTAAATTGAAATATGACACAAACTAAAACCAGTTCAATCCTGACTTTTCTTGAAGATCACTATCATCATCTGGTAGGCAAAGAACTTTATCAACTCCCATGTTTCAAGTGTTATTACTGTATTTTTATGTACTTTATTCAGATAAAGGTATTAACCAGCATTAACTTGTTCTATATTTTACTAACAGAAATATTTGTTAAAAAAAACACACACTCCAAATAATATAAACTTAGGGTCTCTTCTGACCACCTACTTCTAAACTATTTACTTCCCCCAAACCCTAAAAAAAAAACCAAAAAACACCATGGTCAGTTTGGTGGGTCTCTCCAGATGGTTTTAGAAGTATGTGTGTCACATGAAAAGATGCTCAACATCATTAGTCCCCAAGGAAATGCATTTCAAAACCAAATGAGATGTTGCTTTATACCCAATAGGAGTGGCTATATTTCTTTAAAGGAAAACAATAAGTCTTGGCAAGAATATGAAAAAATTAGAACTCTCAAACACCCCTGAGAGGAATATAAAATAGTGCAGCCTCTGTGGAAAACAATATGGCAGTTCAAAAAAAAGAAAGAAAAAGAAAAATAGAATTACCATATGACCTGACAACTCCACTTCTGGATAAATACCCAGAACTGAAGGAAGAGATTAGAAGAAATAGTTATGTACCTCTGTCATAGCAGCATGATTCACAAGTACCAAACAGTAGAAGCAACCCAACTGGAGAAACAAAACATGGTCTGCACATACAATGGCATATGATTCGGCCAGAAGACAGAAATGAAGTACTGATACACACTAAGTGTGGATGAACCTCAAAAACATTATATTTAGTGAAATATGCCAGACATAAAAGGTCACGTATTGCATATTCCATTTATCAGATTGGTAACTCCACAGAGACAAAGTAGGCAAGTGGTTGTCAGAGGCGGGGGGAAGGGAGGATTGGTAAAAGGCGAAAGATTTATGCGATCTGAAGAGAAACCAGAGTATTGAGGATTGGGAATGAGTGCTAATGAACAGGTAGAAAGATTCTTTTTGGGGTGATGAAAATGTCCTGGAATTAGTAGTGATGGTTGTACAACCTCATCAATATGCTAAAACCCACTTGGTAAATTTTATAATTATGTGAATTTAAAATTTTTTTTAAAATATATTTTATTGATTTTTTACAGAGAGGAAGGGAGAGAGATAGAGAGTTAGAAACATCGATGAGAGAGAAACATCGATCAGCTGCCTCCTGCACATCTCCTACTGGGGATATGCCTGCAACCCAGGTACATGCCCTTGACCGGAATCGAACCTGAGACCTTTCAGTCCACAGGCCGACGCTCTATCCACTGAGCCAAACCGGTTTCGGCTAAAGTTTTGTTTTTAAAAAGTATGTGTATATGCATATATACATTCACACATGTACCCATAGAGGACAAATATTTTGAGTTTTTAATTTTTTTAAACTAATGTATTAATTACTGTTCTAAATATTGACATACTAGCGGCCAAGTGCATGAATTCGTGCACGGGTGGGGTCCCTCAGCCTGGCTGGCAATCAGGGCCGTCTTGCCCAGTCCCAATCAGGGCTGGCTGGCCAGCCAGCGGAAGGGACCACGGGAGGTTGGCCAGCCGGCTGGGAGGAGGGACCGTGGGAGGTTGGCCAGCCACGGGAGGTTGGCTGTGGGAGAGCACTCAACACTAGGGGAAGCTCCTGCGTTGAGCGTCTGCCCCCCTGGTGGACAGTGCATGTCATAGCTACCAGACAGTCGTAATGGTCGCTCAGGCTTTTATATATATAGACTAGTGGCCTGGTGCACGAAATTCATGCGGGGGGGGGGGGGGGGCGCGGGGGTCTCAGCCCAGCCGGCACCCTCTCCAATCTGGGATCCCTCGGGGGATGTCCGACAAACCACCAGTCAGACATCCCTCTCACAATCCAGGACTGCTGGCTCCCAACCACTCACCTGCCTGCCTGCCTGATTGCCCCTAATCACTTCTGCCTGCCAGCCTGATCACCCCCTAACCCAGGGGTGGGCAAACTTTTTGACTCGAGGGCCACAATGGGTTCTTAAACTGGACCGGAGGGCTGGAACAAAAACTTGGATGGAGTGTTTGTGTGAACTAATATAAATTCAAAGTAAACATCATTACATAAAACGGTACGGTCTTTTTTTTTTTTAGTTTTATTCATTTCAAACGGGCCGGATCCAGCCCGCGGGCCGTAGTTTGCCCACGGCTGCCCTAACCACTCCCCTGCCAGCTTGATCGATGTCTAACTGCTCCCCTGCCAGCCCAATTGCCCCCAACTGCCCTCCCTGCCAGCCAGATTGCCCCCAACTGCCCTCCTCTGCCAGGCCAGTCGCCCCCAACTGCCCTCCCCTGCTTGCCTGATTGCCCCTAACCGCCTCTGCCTTGGCCCCCACCACCGCGGCTGGGGCGACCAAGGAAGCCAAGCCTCCTGCCCGCTCTCCGGCCAGCTCCGTGGCTCTGGCCAGCACCGTCATCTTTGTAGCATCAATTTGCATATTCCCTCCTTATTGGCTGTGGGCGTCGCCATCTTTATCACAAAGTGATGGTCAATTTGCATATTACTCTTTTATTGGACAGGATACTTTCTTACTCACTCCTCACAATGTGGCTATTATCCCCATTTTGCAGATGAATCGATAGAGGCAGAGTTTACATAACCTGCTTAATATGACAGTATTCATCTTGCTTTTTCCCTGCCATCCTGGTGGCCAATCCATGTTGGTAAATACAAATCTAGCACATTCATTTTAACTGCCACATGGAATTCCACAGCACCAGCTATTAACCTGCTATCTTTTCTCCAGTTCCCTCCGTCACAGCAGCCCCCCAAACCTTGAACACTGAGCCTCCTGTGGTCCACCCCCACATGCCACAGGTTTTGGGAGGGTCCGGCAGTGAGCCAGGAGAGCAGTGACTGCCCAGGCCTCCTCTAGGCCTCAGCCCTAAACCAAAAATTCAAACACTAGGGAGGGAATCCTAGACGCAAACCACGGTTGCACTTACTCACTTATTCCTTGTGCAGAAAGGCCGGGATTATCGCTCAACAGCTACAAATTGCTAGAGGAAAGGGAGAGACAGCAGTACAAAAGCCTAACTACAATTCTAACATAATCCTGGGTAAAGGCACTGATTAAAAAGTAACTTATCCAAGTGAAGTGGAAAATATCCAAAAGTAAGTGGCCCCCAAAAGTGGTAGTAGACTATCCCAGATGTTGGCATTTAACCCTCGATTAAAGTTTTAATTTTTTAAAGAGAGATGGGGGGTGAGGGGGAGAGAAAGAGAGAGGGGGAAGAGAGAAAGAGAGACATTGATTTGTTGTCCACTTATTTATGCATTCATTGGTTGATTCTTATATGTGTCCTGACCAGGGATTGAACCCACAACCTTGGCATATTATAACGATGCTCTAACCAACTTAGCTACCTGGCCAGGGCTACAATTTACTTATTTTTAATATAAATAAAAACAGCTAGAGAAGGAACAGAAAGGTGGGTTCCAAAGTCAGTATTGATAAGAATATTTCCCATAAAAATGACTCCTTCACATGTGCATTAGTGATTCTACTGGACTCTATGGAGCCTTATAATAAAATACCTGGAACTGATGAATGGGTGAACAATGTGACATATTCATACACTGAAATATCACCTGGCCACACAAAGAAATGAAGTACATTCTACAATATGGATGCACCTTGAAAATATTATGTTAAGTAAAAGAGGCCACGTATGTATTTCCATTTCTATGAAATGTCCACAATAAAGTATATCCATAGAGACAGAAAGTAGATTCATGGATGCTAGGGGGCGGAAAGAGACTGGAAGACAGGAAGGGCAGTGACCGTTAACAGCTATTGGGTTACTTTTTGCAATAAAAAAATGGTTCCAGAATTAGATAGAGGTAATGGTTCCTAACCCTGTGAATATACTAAAAAACACTGAATAAAAAAATGAGCCCGGCTAGTGTGGTTCAGTGGTTGAGCATTGACCTATGAACCAGGAGGTCACGGTTTGATTCCTGGTCAGGGCACATACCCGGGTTTCAGGCTCGATCCCTAGTGTGGGGTGTGCAGAAGGCAGCCGATCAATGATTCTCTCTCATCATTGATGTTTCTATCTCTCTCTCCCTTGCCCTCCCTCTGTGAAATCAATAAAAAATGTATATTTTTTAAAAAGTGATGCCAAAAAAATAAAGTTCTCCTCTTATTTTTAAGGCTCTCACCGGAGAAACAAGTGAACAACGGGCGGAGCCGAATGCATGAGTTTACTGGGGGCTGAACAAAGGAAGGAACGTTGCTTACCCCACCACGCCACTGTAGCAGGCCTGCACCCTGTTCCTACAAGGTCAGAGCTCTCGATGAGCGAGGCCTGGGGGCAAAAGTCAAGCAGAATCCCTCCATCCATTGCTATTTGTTTTCCATGACAGACATGTATCTCATAAGAAGTTTAATTGGTTTGGGGTGTACAAATTACCACAATATGACCAAGCTACTGTCAAAAAACAGCCCATACAAATGTCCTTAAGTTTTTCCTCATTCTAAATGTATTGCCCGGTAGGGCAGGAGGATCTAGACGGCAAACCAGGATTTACCCAAACCCACCCATTGCTCTCAATCTCTGCAGTGTGTATCCAAGCTCAAGGCATTAGTGGAGCCCAGACACATATTTGCTGTACTTAAAACCTGCTAATTAAGTGCTTGAGTACAACTTCTGGCCCAAAATTCTATTTGGGAAGCTTCTACCCAGATCCTACCCCTCAGATTGTAACATGATCCTGCATCATGCTGTGTTAGCAAAGATCTAAGTACCGATTTGGATAATTCCTATTCCTGATGCACTGGGCATGCTCAAGTAATTTAAAGGTTTAAAAAGCAACAAAAGCCCATCAATAGTCAAGAAAAAGGTATAGTATGAGGAAGACAATTTTGTTAACTGCAAACTTTTTAGGAAACCAAGTCTATAGGAAAGCAAGTTCACCTCATGGATACTCTATTTCTTCATCTATTAAGTTCACCAGGGATTTTAAAGATGTTGCAAAAAATAATAATTTTTAAAATCTCAATTTCTAATCTTCAAAGTACTCTTCCCATGCTGCTTTCCTCTGCAACGGCAGATTCCCAGAGGCCTGTCTATAACTCCCCACTCCCAGTACATGCATGGAAACAGTATGCTTTTGTGGCTTCTACTTGGTCAATTCAAAACATATCTCCACATCGCAAATCCATGTCTCTACTACTGCTCACAACTGAATCAAAGTCTTACACGGCTGTATCTGAGAGGCCAGCCCACAGCCAGCTTCTCTACATCCTAGCAGCAGGAGTGGCGGAAGGGGGCAGCAGGGAGGCCTGGAGATTGGAGCACCAGTTTCTAAGATGAGCTGTAAGATTTATAACCCAGTAATTTCCTCAAAAGATGATGTATAGAAAGGCTATTTCAAAATTAACGTTCAGCCATGAATACAACGAAAATCCACTACGCTATGTGGATTTTGAATTCAAAACCCTGGAGGTTCTCCATGGTTCTTGGGGGGAGAGGGGAATTCTGCAATTTAATATGGTTCAAGACTATTATCATGTATTGCTTTCCAACCTCATCTCTTATCCACTCCCAACTAACTCCTTAGTAATCTCTTAGCTGTAAAATGGAACACATTTTAGGTCTTATGACAATAAGATTCAATCCCTGATCACTCCCGGTCTTGGTTAACTCCCTGCACTGGGGTGAATAGTATCCTCTAAAAATGCATGTCCACCCGTGTATGTGAAAGTGGCTCCATCCAATGGCTGGCATCCTTATAAGAGGAGGGAAATACAGACACAGAGACACCGGGAGAACACAATGTGACCACCCAGGCAAAGACTGGAGTTGACGCATTCACAAACCAAGGAACACCAGAGATGCTGCGACCACCAGAAAGAAGCTGGGAGAGCGGCTTGCCAGCGCTGTGATTTTTCAGATGCCAGCCTCCAGGATTGTGAGAGCATGCAGTTCTGTTGTATTCATCCTCTCAATTTGTAGGAATTTGCTATGGCAGTCCTAGGAAACTAACACACCTCACTTCTCCTCCACAGTAAGCACTTGTATTCAACCCAGGGGCTTGTCCATTCATCCGTCTACATCAAAATTACACTCTTTACTGCACTGCTGTATCTAAAACAGCACACGATCACAGACCTTGGAAAACCAATATGGCCACGGAGGACCATCCCATTGGCACACATACGTACACACACAGTAATTAACCACCAAACACACTTTCAATTCTTCATGTGCATTCACCCATTTAATCATCCAGACAACCATCATGCTATTAAACCTGTTTTCAAGATGCAACAACTGAGCTTCTAAGAGGAAAGGTCACTTGCCCAGTCAGACAGCAAGGACATGGAGGGTCAGGATCCAACCCCCCCACACCCTCTAAAGCCAGTGCTCATTACACCACATCATGTATTTCTCAGAAGGTCACCATATTGAATGGAAAATGATTTTTAAAAATCTCTTCATACCAACATGAAGAGCAGAAAGTCAATAAATATCTTCAGTTGAAAATAATCTTCATACCAACTCTGGAAATCCATGTGGGTCCCCACAAAAGCATACATCCCTACAGACACCTGCACATAAATGCTCTTATCACCTTTATTTGTAGTAGTCAAAAACTGGAAACAACCTCCGTCCAAAGATGAATAGATAAAATTGTGGTATATCCACATAATGGAATACTACTCAGCAATAAAAAGGAATGAGCAATTGATTCACATAATATGGGTGGATAGTAAAAGTAATTATGGATGGTTTAGCTCAGCGGATAGCACAATGGCCTGGGGACTGAAGGGTCCCAGTTTCAATTCTAGTCAAGGGCACATGTCTGGGTTACGGGCTTGAGCCCAGTGGGGGGCATGCAGGAGGCAGTTGATCAATAATTCTTTTTTTTATCCCTCCTGAATCTTAGAAATCCTTTTGATGTTTCTATCCCTCTCTCCCTCTCTCCCTCTCTCTACCTTTCTGAAATATATATATAACTAATTTGTAGTGAAAGAAACCAGAGCAGGGGTTGCTTGAGGGGAAGATAGTACGGACTACAAAAGGGCACAAGTAAACTTTTAGGCAATAACAGTTATGTTCATTTTTTATTGTGTGGTGGTTTCACAGGTATACACTTATGTCAAAACATATCGAATCATACACTTTAAAAATGTGTAAATTACTGTATGTCAATCACCTATATATAAAAGCCTAAGTGACCATTATGACCAGACAACCAGCCAGTGGCTATCACGCACACTGACCACCAGGGGGCAGACGCAACACAGGAGCTGCCCCCTGGTGGTCAGTGCACTCCCACAGCCAACCTCCCATAGCAGGCCAACCTCCCTCGGTCCCTCCACCCAGCCAGCTGGCCCCCGATTGACCCTGATCACTGGCCAGGCCAAGGAACCCCACTCGTGCACAAATTCGTGCACCAAGTCTCTAGTACAGTGGTTCTCAACCTTCCTAATGCCGCGACCCTTTAATACAGTTCCTCATGTTGTGGTGACCCCCAATTTCATTGTTACAAATTGAACATAATTAAAGCATAGTGATTAATCACAAAAACAATATATAATTATATATGTGTTTTCTGATGGTCTTAGGTGACCCCTGTAAAAGGGTCGTTCGACCCCCAAAGGGGTCGCGACCCACAGGTTGAGAACCGCTGCTCTAATACCTCAATAAAGCAATTAAAACAATATGGTTTAAGTTGTTATAAATCAGTAAGAAAATGGAATGACTACCAACATTTGACTTGAGAAAAGGATTTCTAAGATTCAGGAGGGACAAAAAAAAAAAAAAGCATTTCTATTTTAACCCCTAGAGTGCCGGGGAGCACGATCGCGCTCCTCTGAGTCTTCCACCAAAGGTGCCCGGAGCGTTATCACGCTCCTCCTGCAGTGTCCAGTTCTAAGTCTGCTTTTATTAGTGATGATGATATTGCTAAATATGTCAATTCTTGCTGTGAAGATGACGATTTTGTGGAAGATATTGAATATGTAACTTCATTTACTTGTGATTCATAATTTTTTTTCCTAAACTGCTGTAAAATCAGCAAAAATGCCTTGGCAATTTTAGCATAGTTCCTAGGATATTGGTTGGCACTCAAAGGGTTAGAAGGTTAAAATGGACAGCACTCATTGCATTAAGATGGACAGTGGTCACTTTCTTAGTGAGAATAGCCCAACTCCTCAGCCCCTCAGTAAGCACTCAACAAGTCTCATCACCATGCTTAGAGTTAACCCACTTCAGCTTCCACGACCAAGAACTTGCTGTCACCCAGTCTCAGCATGTCTTCTGTCCCCAGGGTGGCCTTGCCCTGGGCCCACAGAAAGTCTGTGCCTGTCACCTCACCATTAATCACCCTGACCGGTCCAGTCCTTCATGTTAGTGCCAGGTAACACAGGTAACATGTCTTTAAACACGTAAATCAAATACTTTAACCTTTTAATACCTAACAGCTCATTCACCTGTAATGAATGACAGTCTCATGTCCAGAGAACATGCGTGTATAACCTTCCCTTCACTGAACAAACATCAACAACTGTCAAGGAGAAGAAAGGCCCACACGGCGGTAAGCACAGTGCAGATGCGCACAGAACGTTACCGTCAGTCGTGTCCTCCTCGCAGACACAGAAACCAGGCCCCCGAGGGAAACAGCTGTGAGGGGTTCGGGAGTACCTCAGACAGGGCACAAGTGAGGGCTCTGGATAAACAATGAACCCCTCAATGTGCTCTCTTCACATACTGGGAGGATTTGTAGATGTGAATGAAATTGCAGACACTCTCAAGGGAGCAGTAGAGATGTATGGAAGTCAAATGGATAGGCTTTTAATAGATCATCCAGCCCAAGGAGACAAATAATGATCTTCTTGCATTCCAGCTGCAAACGATTGGTTGTGACTATCCAGAACGTGTTTAAGAAGGATTCCAGCCCTGACCGGTTTGGCTCAGTGGATAGAGCGTTGGCCTGCGGACTGAAGGGTCCCAGGTTCGATTCCAGTTAAGGGCATGTACCTTGGTTGCGGGCCAACCCCAGTAGGGAGTGTGCAGGAAGCAGCTGAATCGATGTTTCTCTCTCATCGATGTTTCTAACTCTCTGTCCCTCTCCTTCTCCCTTCCTCTCTGTAAAAAATCAATAAAATATATTTTAAAAAGAAGAAGGATTCCAAGGTGTAATCCAGGCTCAGTGGGAAAAGCTCTCTCTGGGAGAGTCCCTCCTGCTGTGGAAGGAAGGGGGCATGGCCCTCAAGTACCACACGTTTCCCACCACTGATCCTTGCTCAATGGGCTGGGTCCTCCAGGGGCCAGTGTTATCACAGGGCACACAAACCCATACATGGTTCCGTGAATTTTGGTAAGCTGAACAATGAATCTTACCCACGTGTACACCATAATTATTTGGATGGATATATGGGTTGTTAGATTTTTAAAAATATATACTTTATTGATTTTTTTACAGAGAGGAGGGGAGAGGGATAGAGAGTTAGAAACATCGATGGGAAAGAAACATCGATCAGCTGCCTCCTGCACACTCCCTACTGGGGATGTGCCCGCAACCAAGGTACATGCCCCTTGACCGGAATCGAACCTAGGACCCTTCAGTCCACAGGCCGATGCTCTACCCACTGAGCCAAACTGATTAGGGCTGGGTTGTTTGATTTTAAAAACTAATTGGTTATTGAGGGTCTAAAGGTAGGGAACCAGGGATCTAGTTGACACACCAAGGTCTTTTAGCCACAAAAAAGCCTACCCGACTAAAAAGTAATTACTTCCCAAAAGGATGAAGCAACTCACCAAAGACAATTGACAGGGACTTTTCTGAATATCCATAGGAGAAAATTAAGCCAGAGGAAATGAAGGATTTAAAAATGAGTATGAAATCAGTAGTAAAGTTAAAACCCTAAAAATACACTTTGAAGTAGAGGTAACCCATAACCTCTTAACAGAGAACCTGGACCCAGTCATAGAAGGTAACGAAAGCTCTAGTATATACAAGAAAGCTCTGTCTCTAGTAGCAGAGGAAAGCATCTGAGCAAGGCCCTCTTATTACACAAACATTAATTAAACAGTAAGTCGGGATAAACCCCCAGCATACAGAAACAAAGCTGTGTCTGATGAAAGACTTGCCCGTGTTTAGTTAAGCAAGAAACTAACACGATTAGGTCATGTCTTTTATGGGGGGGAAAATGATGAAGATTATATGAAATCAGAAATATTTGTTCAGCTGGGAAATTTCAAGCAGGGTTCAACAATCCTGGAATATTGGAAGTGCACAGAGCATGCTCTGGGTTGATGGACATCAGGTTTGCTGAGAAAGGAGAACATGGAGGTAATGATGGGTATAAATCCGGCTTAGCATTAATCCATCCTAATGAGGCCGGCGTCTTGGGCGTGGCCTGCCCAATAACACAGTACCCAGGTTTCCCCACAGGTCACAGAAGAAGCAACTGCAGGTCCCCTGTCGAAGGTGTTCCACCATCAGCATCACCAACATGAACTGCTGGAAATATCTTATGATCCAGGACATTTCCTGCCTTATGAGAAGAATTCTCCTCAATCACTAAGAGTCTCACAGTATGTAAAACATGGCTGGAAGTCTTCTGAAAGTAAGGTTACAAAAGCCACTGCTTCCCTGCGGCTTTGCATGGAGAAAGTGCAGTGTATTTTAAGTATATAACGATAAAGAGAAATAAAAAACAGCCTGAGCCCTAACTGGTTTGACTCAGTGGATAGAGCGTCGGCCTGTAGACTGAAGAGTCCTAAGTTCGATTCCGGGTCAAGGGCATGTACCTTGGTTGCGGGCACATCCCCAGTGGGGGGTGTGCAGGAGGCAGCTGATCGATGTTTCTCTCTCATCGATGTTTCTAACTCTCTATCCCTCTCCCTTCCTCTCTGTAAAAAATCAATAAAATATATTTAAAAAATAAAAAAAAAAAACAATCTGAGTTACTCCTCTTAAACTACATTGCAAATTTCTCTCACGGAATACAAAAGCATTCCCTAATAGTGAGGGAAGTTAGGTTCACTCCCATCACTGACAATATGTTTTATAAAAAGGAATATTTATGAACAACAAAGGAGGGGATAAAACATTTGAGCGTTCGGCTAGGGAGAATAGGAGTGAAATCTCCCAACAGACTTTTCCAGAAACATACCTTCACTCTGGGTGACTCGAGAGAGGAAGGGCGAGATGAGGAGGCAACACAGTGACAAGGTAGTTCACGTGGAGATGAAGCATTTAGAACTTTTTATGGCAGACTGACAGGAGTTTTATAGCCACTAACTCCAATCATAAAAATCAGGGCTTGACTTTTTAACTAACTTTACAATTTTATTTTTCTAATAATTTCTGTATTTCATACAAAGTCAGTGATTGATTGGAAGTCTTAAAAATCGGGTCTTCCCACCTAGCTGGGGAAGGGACGACTTGGAGAAGTAATGCTCAATGGAGAAGACGTCACCGCTCAGGGAGTGGTGGCAGAACTCCATGGCTCGTTTGGTGGAGAAGGGGCTTCACCGATACCTGGTAGGCAGAGGCCAGGTGAGTCCCATCCTGAAGGGTATGGGACAGTTTCATACGATTAAGAGATGCCCCATGTCCTGCAGTTCTCGAAAGCCCTTGACATTCACATCCACATAAAGCCCATTTATCTGAGCCTATAACCTAACCAAGTGTTTATTGTTCAGTTTTAATTTAATTGTTCAATTTGGAAGACATATTCTATCTTCCAAAACTGCAACTATCATGTAAAATCAAGACACAATTGTAGCCCTCGCCAGGCAGTTCAGTTGGTTAGTGTCCCCCTAATACACCAAGGTTACAGGTTCGATCCCCAGTTACGGCACATATAAGAAGCAACCAATATATGCATAAATAAGTGGAACAACAAACCAATGTTTCTCTCTCTCCTTCTCTCTTCTCCCCTCTCTCTCAAATCAATGAATCAAAGTTTTTTTTTTAAAGAATACACTTGTATTTCAGTCTCCTTATCACCACAGGACAACACAACTCTGAGTCACCCGTATGTCACACCTGTGTATTAGCATCAATACTGGTTCACTGAGGGTTATTCTACACATGGTACAAGCACTTAATTACTTCATCATGCCTTAAGCTCTCGTCATGCCCAAGTATTTATGTTTTGAAATATTTCCTTTTATTTCTCCCTTCTGGTATTAATAGGACATTATACTGAATTTTAAATTATACATGTAAGTGGGCTATATTTTCTGTGAGTTTAACTTCAGGATTATAATTGAAACATTAGAAAATATTTGTTTAAAAGAGGTGCAGGTCTGAGGGATGAAAAATGCAAGTCTATTTAAATATCAAAGTGTTCATTATTGGTCAAACATAGGGAAAAATTACAGTATCATATCTAATAAAAGAGAAACATGGTAATTGGCATACGACCGCTACCCTTCCCATTGGCTAATCAGCGGGATATGCAAATTAACTGCCAGCCAAGATGGCGGCCGGCAGCCAGGCAGCTTGAAACTAACATGAGGCTTGCTTGCTTCAGGGACGGAGGACTCCAACGTTCCCCACCAGCCTTGCCGGCCTCTGAGCCTGCAGTTTAAGAAACATTGTAGAGATAGAAAACCAAGACGGCGGCAGGTTAACGCCAGAGATTGCTGCCTCGAACAACCACTTCAAAAAACAACTAAAAGACGGAACGGACATCATCCAGAACCACAGGAAGGCTGGCTGAGTGGAAATTCTACAACTAGGAGGAAAGAGAATATCATACCCAGACTCAGAGGAGGCGCAGTGCTAAAGTGAAATACTCAGGTGTGGAGTGCGCACGGAGCGGGCTGGTGGCGGAGGGTGCGGCTGTTGTTTTCAATCGGGAGGGAGTTTCAGACTCTGAGCTCCAGATCCAGGCGAGTCTCTGGGGACCCGGACT